>NW_017728942.1:3439359-3525895 GCF_001723895.1 Crocodylus porosus
TTTTGGTCAAAAAGTGTTTGGTTTAATTTAAGCAGAGTAAGGGTGGGCTTGTGATTAGGGTCTGATAATACAGATAACAGTATAAAGTTGCAACTCCTGGGTTTTTTTTCTGCCCAGAGCTACCACTTTGCTATGTGATTTCAGTTTAGCCGTGTACGTATCAAATCACCCAGAGAAAACTACACCTCTTCACTGGGAAGACTAGGGTTTTAATTAATTATTTTACATTTGATAGAGCCAGGACTTGGACCCAATGTACCCCGTCTGAGGTAAATGCTTTAACTACTAGACAATAAAACTTATTGTCCCTCTGTCCTGCCCAATGACTGTACTCTTTCACGTACATGGTATAGTTTAGTTCAGAGTTTAATTGAGAGGGATTATGTTGGCCTGGTAGCTTGGACATTATTGTAAGACAAGGGAGTCTGTTCAGGTCCTTCACACAAATAAGAAACAGGGCACAGGAGTTGACGGTGCCAGTGTTACCTCTGTCTAGTTCATGAATTGTGAGAGCTCAAGTGCCGTTCAAGATGCTCATGAGTTAAGTGATTCTGGGCGTAAGCATGGTGTGCAGAGCAGGTGCAGATCCCTGCTCCAGCACTGGCCTGGATTTAAATTTTACTGGCTGGAATGATCTAGTTGGGGCTGGTCCTGCTTTGAGCAGGGGGTTGGTCTAGATGGCCTCCGGAGGTCCCTTCCAACCCTCGTTTTCTAAGATTCTATGATTCTATGTCCATACCCAGACAGACAGACACCTAAGCTAGGAACATAAATTACATATAAACTGGTATAAGTTACTGGAAGCCAGTTCAAATCTGTAACCAAACAGAAGTTCAGTGGACATAAAACACTTTCAAAATGCCCAAAACCAGTTTAAGATAAGCCTGGATGGACTTTGTATCAAACTTAACTGTTTTAGGTTAAATTGGTTTATTGAACTTCTGTTCCAGATCCCCCTCCAGACTCAAGTTAACTCATAGTCCCCCAGCATCCCAGGATGCTTTGCATCTATCCTGCAAACTCCCTTTCTCAGGGTGGGTGGGCTACCATTTGCCAGAGCTATCTGCTCCAGCCCAGCAGCGATGTGTGCTCTAGTGCCCCCATCCCTACCCCCAGCTCCTGGCCTGGGCTACTGCAGGCATGTGGCTGCATTTCTGGAATCAAAAGTGGATGTCTGTTCACTTGCTTATCAGTTCAATCTATGCAGCTTAAACTAACCTACAAAGATTGAATCAATTCAGCCTTGGGCTTTTTAACTGTCTGTACTTATCCCTAGAGAACCTCATAGGAGTTGACTTGGGCTTCTAAGGACTTTAATGAGAAAGAAAGTCTAAATAAATTTGGAGAGAGATAATTTTGGATTAGACACCTATAGTGGCAGGTGAGTGCTTAAGTCCTGTTTGTATCTTGAGTCTAACCTATCATAAAACACATCTTGCATGTCTTCCAGAAACCTACTGGCTGGGTGGCACAATGTCCACTCAGTTTTCAGGCAAGCAGATATCCTGCTGACTTACTAACAAAATTAATTGTCGGTAACTGGCACATCTCCAAACAAATGTGTTCATTCCTGCATTATCACAAATCTCTGCTGTCACTTCTTAATCAACTCTTCATTCATAATTATAGAGACTCTATTTTGCTTACATTTATAGAAAGATTGATGTAAACACTGTTTATGCTCAGCGATTATTTTGCATACAGAGTAAAGCTGCACCAAGCACTTTGCAAAATATTTTGGATTTGGACAGGACAATAAAAGAAGCCAGAAAGAAAATAAAAAAGACTCTGACCACTCAGACCCTGATGGATATGCTAATGAAGGCGTGATGGGATCTCATGTGGGATTCCCACAGTCACACTTCCTGCCATGCCACACATTCATAACAGGAGGCAGGAATGCGGGATCCAATATTGGATCACATCACACCTTGTTGTCAGCACAGTGGAAACCCAAGATCACAATCCCAAGCTCCTCCTGCACTGGCAAATAGCAAGCTCCAGTGGCTGGGAGCCCTGCCAGCTGATGGGGCTCCTGCCATGGGGCTACACCATGTGTTCCCATGTCTGGAGCTCCATCAACAATGGGAGCAAACCTTGTCTTATTACTTGTTTGGCCGTGCCATTAATTGTATTAACATGTGGCCAGGTAACAACTGGTTATTGTAAAATTAACCAGTAACATGATAAGCTGGTTAATCATGCCATAAGTGTAATGTGTGCCAGGGGCATAATATTCAGGTGTTCTCAGAAATAAACCTGTTTGGCATTCCTTCTTCCTTTTCCTGTTTGCCACTTGGAAGCCTAAATCTACCCCAATTTATGTGCTTTTCAAGGTCAGCATGACAAGAATGTTACACGCTTCCATGTGTGAAATCAGAAACTTTACCTGCATGTTATTTTGTGCAAGGATAACTAATTGAATCTTTTATCACTGCAAGCCAGAAAAGGGCCATAAAATGAAGTGCCAGCATTTAGCCCAATTCAGTTATTTCACTGTTTCTTTACTAAATGCCAATGAACTAAATGCTAGTCACAAGGCCTCTCGTGATGTCATAAACATAATGCCAAAAAGTGGCTGAAATAAGATACCCAAGTAGTAAACAGGTAAAGGTATGCCTCTGTGTAGCTGGAACATGAAGTATGCATTAGGGTTTCAGTTTCCCACACCCTGACCTTTTATGTCCATGCTTATTCATTTACAAGTCTTTCTTTTTGTGATTTTCTCCACCTTGCAATGTTTAAATCACATTAAAATCCTCATTTTTCTACTTTTGTTTAAGATTTTGCCCCTTTGCAGTCATCTTGCATCACCCATCTCTTTTCCATATGTATTTGGCTCCCTCCCTCCGTCCCTCCCTCTCTCCAGATTTCTTCATTTGTCAGTGACCAAGGCTTTCAAGGCTTTCTAATTCCCATTGACTGATGTTATGGTTGTGTCCAGCGCTTCTAAAAATCAAAGGTCTTGTCTCCATGATGAAAGTGACAAGGATAATTACCGCAAAACGATTTATCCCATAATATCTTGGGGTCTCCTCAATTCATGATTTCACAGATTTCATGGAAACTGTGAAATCCAGGACTGTCTGTGAAATCAACTTTAAAAAACCCTCAATAACAAGCTGGCTCGGTGGTCCTTGCTGCTGCGGCGGCCCAGGCTGGCAGGTGGCCCAGGGGGAGGGAAGGCATTGGCTGGCAGGGTGGCGCAGAAGGCAGTAGATAAGATGGTGAACGTCCCTTGGGGCCTTCCTGCCAATCAGCACTTAGGGGTGGGGCTGGCAAAGCACAGCCAGGAAATATGTGCAGAATTTGCTCTTTATGCTGCAACCAACTCACAGAAATTGTTTAGTCTCACAATGATTTAAATAGGTCCCTTATAATACCTGTTCGGGAGTCACTATTTCAGTCAGTTTTCCTGCATAGACGATTCCTAGTATTAACCTCTATGCCATTTCTCCCAATCTGTAGAATGGGAATAATAATGATTTTCAGTTAATACTGCAGCATTTGTCTGATAGGTGTTGAAACTTAATTTATTATCATTTGTCAAATGTGCTTAAGATCCATATGTGTCATAATAATTAAACTTCGTGTGTGCTGGGTGGTGGTGCAGAAGGGTGACTAAAAAGACTGTTATTTAATAGATCGAGAAGCAGCAGTGTGTTTTGCTGCCGTCGCCTTTAATAAACTCAGGAGCTCTGATATGGCCTAATCTGTTAGCATAAATTGAAAAAAGTCATGATAGCAAAAATGAATAAGAAAGGAGTGCACCAGGAGGCAGGAGCGTAATTAAAAAAGCTCTCTTTATCTAAAAATTTCATTAAAAACAAAGAAACACTCAAACACACAAAGATATATAGGACATAAGTTTTAATTAAAAGTGCAGCTGCTGCTTTACAGTCTTGGCATTCAGCAGGCATTTGTCTCTTCCAAACAGCTATTGTCTAGCCCTGTCTCCCATTTCAAAACATCTCTGGGTCTGATACCACCAACAAACTTCACAAAGTACAAGGAAAGCTGATCCATACTCCATGCAGAAGAAGGCCACACCACAATGTTCATATCTGCATTTGATCATCCTCGGCCATTGGGGTAATCTAGACTAGATGTTCTGTTTTCCCTCTGGTTTATGCCCTCGGCAAAACTGGGAGCATTGATCTGGGTCCTATTGCTTTTGGGGGTTAAGGAGAGGAAGTACATCTTCTGTGAATCTGTGAACCTTGTTTCAGTATTTTTCTTCAATTAATCTTCTCAAGCACAGTGCAGGCATGAATGCAAAATCCTGTTCCACCCTGCGTAGATGTAGGGTATACTTACTGACCCAGAAGATCTGCCATGATGCTGCTACAGAAAAGGGGGAAGGGTTGAGGAAAAGTTTGCTGCAACCCTCTGATCTCCAGGGATCCCTTTATTTCTGCAGATCTGAAGGAGCTGGATGGTCAAGGTGTGCTGGGGCTTTTTGGTCGCTTTTGTCAGGTTAAAAATTCACCAGGCATTAATAGCTGGAAACAGGGAGTGAACCAGTTACAAGAATAACTGAAAGTGTGGTTGCTCCAATGAAGCATCTCACTGGGCTATCTCTGCTTAAGAGAGACAGTTTTCAGTGGTTCCCTTCATTTCTGCAGGCATAAGTGTACCTGGCAAGCAACGAACCCTAAAACTTTGGACTGCAGCTCCCTGCCAGCATAAATCCTGGGATGTATTCATCTGGCAACCCAACCGCTGAAGTTAGACAAGTACCGAGTAGGATTTTCAACTGAAATGTAGTTGTGGGTATGTTCTTCTGGGAACCAGCCGTGCCCAAGAGCAGAGAGTCTAGTTCTCACCCAGGGTGAAAACGGGGCTCTTCCTTTGGGTGTATGTCACGCTTTATTTGGCTTTTCATGGCATTAGAGTTCTATTGACTCTGAATTTCTTTTGAGTTAGGATAAGCTGGACCTTACTTGAGAGGTTGCCTAGGAGTCTGGAAGATTAGCACAAGAGCTAAATAAGTCTTAATGGGGGGAAAGAATGGACTTAGAAATGGCAACACCGCATGCTACCCCATTCTGCACACATGGAGGGCTCAATTGTCCCCACACAAAGGAAAAGGGAGTGGCAGAGTCCATTTACATTCCTTGACCAGCTACTAAATCCTGGGTCTAGGCGTATAGAAGTAAGTAGGGAGCAGGGCCAGGATATTAATGGCTAATGGGAGGACTCATAACTTCAGTTTCCTTCCTCAGCTCAGTAGCCAGAATAGGTAAGCAAGTGCTATGCAAGTCCTCAATCCTTGGACATTGTACCTAATAGGTCTGCCCCCCTGGAAGTCAGTGGTCTCCCTCCCCTACCAGGGAACAGAGTAGGAATTTGACTCGCTGTCGGCTGCATCAGCCGTCCTGCTGCTGCCCCTGACTTGTTGTAGCCGATACACCATCTTTCTGTTGTGGATGTTGCTAAAATCCCACCCTAGCCCACATGTACTGAAATAGGTGAATTCTTTAGCGGCCCCAGAGGCTTCCTCCCTCCAGACTGTGAGAAGCAGGGATAAAAGGAGGAGAAAAAGGGTCACTGAGCCAAAGGAAGAGAGCCATGCTGCTCCTACAAACACTTATCCACTTAAAGACATTATGGCCACATCCAGACGAGTGCTTAAAATGGTGCACAGGGGTACTTTAACTAAAGATTGTTGAATGAGCTTTAGTTAAAACACCCCCACCACCATTTTTAAATGCAAGAACACTCCAGGTGCTTTAATTAGAGCAGATCTCAAAGCTACTCCAATTAAAGTTTTCCCCCCGCACACACACTCCTGGAGCCCATGTATAAATGCTCAGGGTGTACATCTAGGTTGTCATGGCTAATTAGGGTTTCAGGGCTTTAAGGGCTTGGCGTGGCATGGAGGCACCAGAGCTAGGCACTGTGATAGAATCAAGTCCCTGCTCTGGGAGGAAATCTGTCGGGACCCACTGAATCGTGGACATACAGGGTCTCTAGTCCTTGGGCGTTGTACCTGGTAGGTCTGCACCCTGGAAGTACCCAGTTCCTAGGCCAGGAAATAGAGCAGAGTTCTAGAGTCAGCTAAAGCTTATTAATCACAACTTCTTTGGATGAGCCAAGTCCACAGAACAGCATTTATCCATCGGACCTGATTCCAAACTTTTCTCCATGAGGGCCAGAAAAGTACTAAGAAGATCCCAGCACATGATGCTGAGAGCTGGTCCTTTAAGAAAAACACAAACAGCTATCGCAAGACTCATGATAAAATTGCTAAATTTGACAATGCTGCAATATTTATGCTTGCAGCAACCCATAAATAAAATTAAGGATTCACTGATAAATTATGACTTCACACATGGAGGAGTCATGCTTGAGGCAGAACTTTCATGCTGCTTTTAGAAGTTTTTCACACTCCCTTTTCAGTTAATAGGTCGCTATTAAAAAAAACCAAACCCACACCGAGGGTTAAAGTTACTATTTGTAAGGGACCAGTTCAAGACCTGTATCACAGGTCAGCCCATGAAATAGTATTAGTTTAAGACCGTGTGCTGGTCCTCCAAAGAGTGATGAATTTCTCTTTTGGGTATTGCAGGGCAACTTTGATTTAACAGAACACTGCAATATTACAAAAGTCTCAAAGTAACTGCAAAATGGCATAAAGACAAGCTGAAGTTCGATTTTTATCTCTTGGGGTGTTTTGCACTTTGTATTTGTTTCTTGTCCTGTTCCAAACCATTTGATGAATGCACAGACAGTTTCCTTGCAGTTATTGGTGTATTGCTTGGTGCAGACTATCATCTGTGAGAAGGACCAGAGTACTTTATACTTCTGATTTTTTTAATTGTTGCTCTGTTATTCATTGATGTTTTGTTCTCCTTCAGTCTTTTTAGTGCAGGCCTGTCACAAATGTCCTCTATAAATCCTCCTGCTCGGTTTCTCATATAAATTTGAACCAAGGTGGTGTTAAGAAAACATTAATGGAATTTACATATCTGCCAAGGATTCCAAACTTCCCTGTTCATAAACCAGCATAGACGTGTCAAGGAAAATTCTGAAATATAGGCACAAAAACATATTGTGTGCTTCTTGTAGACAGGTCTGCTGGGGGGAAATGAATTATCTCTCGCTTTTCTTACACTAGGCTTTTCTCCTGACAATGAGAGCCAAGGTTAGTGCACACTGGTACCGTGTTAAACTCTCTCTCTCTGGCACAGAAATAGGCAGAAGCATTGCTAGGATACTGGCATGTATGTAGTTCAGTAAAATGGATGGATGGTCCTCCCCGTGGTAACACCTGGATAGAGGACTCATGCAATGCAGCTCCAGTATCACCTTGATGATGATTCTACTAACCAGAGAGAAAAGGGACTCGTGGCTGCATGTGAAAGAGTGAAAGGCAGGCAAGGCTTAGTTTTCATGGAGAACAAGAGAGTCAGCTCTCAAGAGTCATGCCCCCACTAGGTTCTGTACATGCAGTGGAAAACTGTAGTCATTTCCTACAGGAAAAGAAGAATCAAGAGCAGCAGCCAATAGTGCTCCTAACAAAATTAATTGCTGTCATGTTTCCCAGTGGATGTATCACCGCTAGGAAGGGAGGTCTTGTCACTCCGAACTCCTTCTGCTGCCCTCTCAGGACTCATTCCCTTCTCAACATCAGAAAGTCAGCCTTCCTAATTAAGAAGAGCAGGAGTCTTCAGCAGAGTCCCTCCAGACCTGTCCCACAATACCGGTTGTAGCACCAAGTGCAATAATGGAGCTCTGATTCAGGATGGCTCATCAACGACCTCGTCCCTTCTGGAAGACTGCAGTGCATAGGTATGGGTGGGCTTCACACCTGCCAGTGTTACACCAGTGCCGTAGATCAACCATTATCCCAGGATTATTGGAAAATACGTGCCAGTCTGCAAAGCACAGGTTGAGCTTGCAGCAGAATTCCTGATCTGAATGGGAACATATTCTGCTCTTTGTATAGCTGGAGGCAGGAAACAGGGCTTGTCAGTAAAGCTTTACTAGCGTGACTATCCCTTATTCACCTATTTACCGCAGATTGTTCGCCTGAGTTTTACAAGATTGGACCGCTAATTAAAGAAAGTTTATGGGTGCCCTCTTTGCCCTTAGTTTTCCTCCTGTTCTTCCTGCCTTTTAATTAGGTCAGGTGCCTGCTTTGTCTCTTGTGCTCATTTTGAGAGCGGTGAACAAAATTTACACCATCCCACATGTCCTGAACCCTTCTTTTGTGTCTCCATGCTTGCCGCTGATCTACAGCCTTTGCTCTGGGGGCACAATCCCATTGACATCTGATGAGTCAGGGCTAAAGGGCTAAAGCTTTTATTCAGGGATATATTTTCTCCAGATACGGAGTGCTCCATGCTGTGCATCTGAAGTTAGAATTTAGTCCTTTACAAATGCAGCATCCAGTGCCTGATGCGTGAGAATCTGGGAAGACAGGTTTTTGTACTTTCTTTTTTTTCCCTATTAGCCTCCAGTGTATAGTAGCATGTATGAAGTTCTTCAAATCAGGCTTAATGTAAGCCTCAGAGTTATGTTTGTGTCTCTGCATATTGGCCAGAGAAGCTAATTTAATCTAATTTATCTGTTCTGGTTGATCTGGAGAGCTTCAAAAATGAATGTTGGCAAATATAGTCAGAGACGGAAAGTAATAAAAGTTAATTTTGCTGTTAACAAATATCACTGTTGATAAACAAAGATATATGCAAGTCATTTGGGACTATGATATATATTATTTCATTGCCTCAGCAGTTTGATAGGAAACTTGCTGGTTTGCACTAGCTATTCTAGCTGGGCTTCCTAGAAGGCACTTGTTTTTTCATTTTAAAACTGGAAGTAAAAGCCCACAGTACTATATTAAATAGTCATTTTCACTTGAAATAAACTGGCTCGGTTGTATGAGCATGAATGAGACTATGGGTTGGCTCTGGGCCGTAGGTACTATGCTGCTGGGAACTGACGGAAAGTCTCCTGGGTGTTTGAACCTGGAGAATCTGAGTTCAGGCCCTCATGCACCTGTAAAGTCTCAAGAGATCATAGAGTGAAGCAGAGTGATAACGGTCAAGTCATAAATGACTAGATTTTGTATGCACAGCTGAGTCTGAGCCATCCTCCATTTCCAAGCTCCAAATACAGATGACTTTCCAAACTTCAGCTCTTGCACACTGCCCCAAACCACTCAGGAAATCTTAAATAGCTTCAGAGCACAGTGCCTTCTTCCTGCCAGCAATTAGCAGGAAAAATATAATTGTTTCCACTGTAGCTGCTACTATGAGAACTGCCTGAGCTGAGAAGTTTCCAAAGCCTTAGAAGGTAGTTGTTGGGAAAGCCCTATTCTCCATGCCTGTTCTCCGCTAGGATCCTTTGGTGAGCAGTTGCCTACAGTTGAGTAATCGCTTAAAGCATTAGACAGCATTAGGTCTTTGCAGTATGTAATAATGCAGTTCAACATACTCCAGTATTTTTTGACATTTTCGTTGAGAAGTCATAAAGCTCTTTGAGCCACCATCAAGCTGCTACTTAGATAAATATCAGCACATAGATTCCAAGAGAAATCCCCATCTTTTCATTACATGTATCGAACGGTAGAAAACAAATCAAGCATTATCTCATTACATTACAGGTGCTATTTACAAAAGGCTTTGAGTCTGAAATTGTATGTGTTTGAATTCATGTTTTAAGTTCCCTTTCTACGGGGTATAAATAAAAATCCACTCAAAACATTAATCATCGCTTTCATTTGTACAGTTCTCGGGCCCAAAGTATTTTTCATTACAGGTGAATACTGTATAATTATATAATCTCTATGGCAGCCGAGTTACAAGTCTTGAAAGCGTTTGCATTATCTGGATGGATGAGCCAATAGCTTCCATGAACAATGAAAATCATCAGTCAGATATTGCAGCAGTCAGAGTCTTAAGCAATTAATGTTAATCAATAATAAACAAATATAGATAGACAGGTAAAATGATTTTTCAACAAGTCTGAACTGCTGATCATTGGAGTTGGCTCACCAGTCACTAATTGTATCTGCCTCACAGTCCTATTCGGGTCCTTCATGCTGTGAGAACATCAATCTCGAGATGTTTTGAAAACTGCTGCCAGTTAGACTGAATAGTGCTTGCTTGTCACGTAGCCAGCCTTTTTTCCTACCCTGGGCCTTTGTTTCTGGATAACAACAAGGACCATGTTTCTTCACTCGCTCTCAGGAAGCTTAATCCAGCCCCCATCCAAGGGAATAAGAATCTCTATTGCAGGTGGGAGTTGAAAGGAGTCCACCCTTCATTTTTATTTTTTATTTTTAGGGGTGGTTGGTTTTTTCCAGGAGGCATTGGCCGAACCCTGTCGGATGTTGCGGGGTCACTATTAGTAGTGGGAATGGTGCTGATCTCAATGGTTTGAGAAAGCTCTGAGCGCAACCGTTATTAAACTCGGTTCTGTTTCAGCTGTCTTTGCTGTTTCTTAGAGAGTTTCAAATTAAAACTGCCCCCGCAGTGGATGATAAAGGACCTCAAAAGTCCAAATGCAGGTGCGGATTCCTGGCAGGACATAAGCTGGGCAAATGGGCACAGTTGAGCTACTGCTCCAGAAACCAAAACTCAGAAAGCATCAATTCACTGGTCCAATCAATCCAAACCCTTGCATGTGTTTAGATACTACCTCCAGATACTACCTCCTTCGGTGCAGTAAAAATATCATCCATCAGCTGCTTCTAGGAATCTCAAAACTACCTGTTTTCACACCCACCCAAACAGATTAATCGCATAGGTAGGTGAGGCTGTCAGTTAGCTACTGGATCTGTCCTTTTATTTCAGAGAATGTTGCTTTAGTGATGCTAAAATGTGACTATACATTCAGGTGAATATAATCTGAGAAAGTTTAAACAGGAGCTCAATAACTTTGTTCAGAGGAATATGTTAATAACTTTACACTCATACTAATGCTAACTAGATCATTCTGAAATAGAAACACATGTTTCTAACAGTTGGCACACTTTTTGTCGGTATATGAACAACAATGTTTATCTCCTTGCTAGTTTCCTGGGTTTTTTTCAGTATGAATAATTGAAACGTTTTCGTACCAAAAACTCACTACTTCATCTCACGCCAAATTTAACACTTTTAGTTTTATTTCTAGACAGGTATGCAACAATACATCAAAATAATGAGACTTTGCAAACTCAGGCGTGTACTTCCTTGAGTACTGCTTTGAGAAAACATTGCCATCATCTTCTTTTTTTATGTTTTTGGTTAGTTAGGCCTTTTATTGTATTTCCCACTTTATGTTCTTCTTTTGGGTAAAAATACTGAACCCTGTGAGTTACCATTTATGTTCTAAAAGATGAAGAGCACCCTTCCCACTCAGGATCTTGCAGAATCACATCCATAGAGGTGCCTATAAATATCCAGAGCGCCTGCCCTCTGTTTGTCGTGGGTCAACTTTGTTGTTTCAAAGAACCTTGCCAAGCAATTGAATGATCAAAAGACACTACATATTCGTAATGCATGCCCTATTCAGCCCTGCTGTGCAAGATGTTGTCCCATGACCCACTTTGTATAGGGATCTATGAAAATCTCAACTCAATTTGGTTTCAGCCAAAGAGATTCACTGGTTTGCAAGCTAGTGTGGTTTGAGTTGGGAGCAGTTTCCATGTGAAATCTGTTACTTCCTCTCTGTGTGGGCCCTGGGCATGCTCTGGCTTTGAGATTTCTGAAACAGTCTGTAACCATGTTCTCCCCTCTCCATACTACAGGAGCAACCATGGCAGGCAAAATGTATTTGATTTAGCTCTTTAAAATATGTTGCTGAAGTAGGTTTTTGTAGAATGCTTTGGGCTTTGGTGGTTTGTAAAAGTTTTAGCTCCGCTGTAATTAAAACTTGTCCAGTCTAAGAGGTTTTGTTTGAGATTTGCAAAGCTTGGGGCGGGATGAGGATGGTATCTATTCCAAGCAAGACATAACTGGAAGCTTAATTCAGATTCTTGTCAACTAAAGATGACCTAATCCATGAAATTAATCCAGATCTAAATCCCTCATTGTTCATGGGTGCTTGGAGCTGGAGGATTATTCTGTGCCAATCCATTTTATTTGGAGTCTTACACAAAACTGATCCCTGCAGTATCTGGGTGCGTTTCAAGACCCTGTCCATTAGGCACAGAGATATGGCCTAGTCTTGAAGCCCTTAATTGCTCTTGTCCTGAAAAGCAGCATTTTTGTTCCATGTCCCCTTTCTCTAGTAAAATTGCCAAGGTCAGCATTCCCTTTGGTCAGTGATACCACGGCGATCTATAAATGGATTCAGAACAACCTGAAATAGTTACCATTGTCCAATACTACAATTGTGGTTCAACCTTGACATGCCCCCACATATCTGTCATGTTCAAGTTAAAGATTTCAAGCCTTTATTTGGCTTTCTGTAAGCTCCTGACAGTTCTCACACAAGCCATGTGTTGTACATTTCCAAGTAGCTTACCTGACGAGTAGTGAAGCTGAAATGCTTGTACCGACAGGTAATGATTAGCAGGTCATACCCATAAATAATGCTGAACTGCAGATATTTTTGACCCTAGTCAAAAGTCTGCTGACTTTGATGCAGAACATGCAGAGGCAGCCACTTCCATCACAGCTGACTGACTGGGGCAAGCTTTTTACACCACAATGACACCTACAGGGAAACTGCATTCAATATTTTTACACTATAACAGCTTTATTTCGGGTAATGAACTGCATACTGTATCTGTAGCTCAGGGCAAGTATGTGTGTTAACATAGCTCTTAGTAGCAGTCAGGACTTTTTTCAGGCAACCTTAGACATTTTGATCTGGATTGATCCCCTTCCCTACCCAGCCCTAGTGTAATGTGATACAGAAGTATATGGTTTAGGCACTGTGGACAGCCCAGGTATTACTGTTGTTTGGCATTAGGTCATCGTGAATCAGGAGCTTTTAGGTTTTGACCACAGCAACTGAAAGCAGATTTTGGTCCTGGGTGTTTGCAGTAACAAACACTGGACACATTTACTTGGCTCCTTTCTGCAGCCCCTTCCTCACACAAATAGGATAGTTGTCTTGTAGCAATCAGGGTATGAGCTTTACAGGTGAGTAAAGATTTGCAAGACCAAGCCATTTACATGGAATTGCTGGACTTTCTCAGACAAAGAGTTGCATTAGCATTGGTTTCTCATGTTTAATCTTATGGCTGTTCCTTACATCTGGAAAACAGAGAGGAAAATCGGGATGTATTAAGTTTAAGGAGTTTACCGTTTTAGCTGGTATTGCCGCTGGGGTGTTTAGATGACTCAAATTAAATTCAGGACTAAATTGAACTTTGAGATTAAAAGCTGATTAACTTTCAGCTCGAGGGCATTGTGGAAACCTTTACAAAAGAATTTGAATGATCACACTTTGAACTATTAACACGTTTTCCCTTCAAATTTGTCTCTTTCTTTTAAAAAAAAAATCTTAGTAATTTCCAGTAATAAAAGACCAGGCCAAAACTTACAGTTTCTAGCATTTGTTTTTTAACTTCTGGGAAATTATTTGCTTGAAAGGCAAAAAAAAAAACCCAAACAAACTACTATGGGATTCTCTGCTACTATTACATAAAACATTTTTTTAAATGTTCAAACATTACAGAAGGAAGGCAGAGACTAAGTATCATAATTCAGCCCACATGACTTGTCTCCAAGTCAAGTGAAAGAGAAAGGGAAAGCTGGGTACACCATTGTGGTTTGTGCTATCCACACCTGCTACAATATTAGACAACAATACACAAAGATATATTTCCCACTGTAAATGGTAGAGCTGTTTGCTACCATGTAAGAAATCCAGGTTACTTTGTGCCTCGCTTACTCATTGCAAGGAGCTGGAAATACTATATTTAGGACAACCTTAACATAGCAAAAAAGCTATGAAATTTCTCAACTGAAATGATCAAACATTTCACTTGTGCTTCAGTTGTGTGCAGCATTATTTGAAAAATTAAGTTATTGCCATTTATACAAACAAATGATTCCTTTAGACAGCGTGACACTTCCCTGGACTTGTCAATCAGGAGGACAGCAATGCTACTTTCAATTTCTAAGCAAGACAGGAAAAGTAAAATCCCACATCACTGGGGAATAGGGAGTATTTATGAATGAACTTACAATTTTTTAATGAGACAGAGAAAATTGCCTAATTCTCTTGATTTCGGAGTTGCTAATTTACACTTATTATAATGCTGAATGGTGTTACCAAGCAATGCTTCATGTAGACCCAACAGTTAGTTTTGTAATTGTTTTCTTTTATCTTTGTGACAAATTAAATGTATATGATAAGAGGCCACAGTAAGAAGCAAATGAGGGTGTTAAGAGTTTTCACATGTCAAGAGTTTTATATATTAAGTGTGGGAATTAAATTAGGCTTCAGTCTTCTGGAAATTTATATCTTAGCCCTTGTTATGTATTGTATATTTAATTAAAATGATAATATATTTTGCTGCAGAGCTTTAAAATTAGTTAGAATGAAAGTAATTTCTTCTGGGGCTTTATTTAGGCTGTGAATTAAAAGATGTAGGGATGCAGAGATAAGTAATAAGGTCTTCTGGGACAATGGCCAGAGTTTATTGTTGTGAGTTTGTTTACATTTTTTGCTAAACCCAAATTAGAACAGCTCTTGGCATTAGGAGTTTCAGTAATCACGATGGTTGTCTCAGTGTTCAAAACAGAAGTCTTTTCCCTGTTCCTGTGCGAGTTTTCGGCAGCATCCCTGTTCCAATTATAGTCACAGCCTTCTACTCCGTTTCATAAATCCCAGAGCAACATCCTAATGTATCCATTTCCTTTATCTTTTTGTGTAGTTAAAAGTACGGCTGTCTCCTGAAAGACTGGGATTGGAGTGACTTATGCTGACCAGTTCCAATTCTCTCTCCTTGTACACTCTATTTAGTGTTACAAAAACAATTCAAAGGCAGATGGTAGGTGCCACACATTTCCTCTGACCTTTAAATCAAATTTAGTATTTCACTCTGTAGTATGCCACCAAGCAAAACCTGACAGCTTAATGATAAAGTGGAAATTTTAGGCAGTAAATCTAAGAATTCTTCCATGATTCATGAAAAAATGGATCAAAGCTTTTGCCTTTTTGGTGAAAATCTTTCAAACAGGAATTTGTGGAACTTGGGTGAAATAAGAACCTGCCCTGTCAGAAGTGAATGCTGCTATAGTATGTATTGGGACCATCCGACTGTCTTTTTACTCTGGCCACAGCCTATACAGGATAGTATGAAGCTCTTGTCTTGAGTAAGGTCAGTTAGTATAATACAATACTATTATCAGCAATGAGTCGTGAGCTGAAACACCTGCCAGAAGCAAAAAAACACCCTTCATTGGTGCTGAATGGATGTGCTTCATATAGGTTATTCCCTCTAATAAGTTAAACAGTTTGGGTTAATTCTAATCATTTCTCTGACTCGGGTGTCAGAAGAACTTGTACTGATCCCATTAGGAATAAAATGACACAAATTATATTATACATATACACTGTGTCATTTTACAGTATCTACAATTGTATTTAATTGATGGAAGTCATTTTTGCTGGAAGATATTTTGCAAGGTTGCAGACATTGTTGGGAAAAAGTAATGGTAATCAAGGAAATGCAGGTCTGGAAATTAAAGGCTGGGCAAAAAAGGAGAGAAATTATTACAATGGTTGCTACTGCAGCACATGAGGAAAGTAAGTGATGACATTACCAGCTACAAAAAAAGGCTTCTAGGTCATCAAAGTAATTAGATAATACAAAACTTGCCATTAAATCAGGATACATCCGAGGCTGTTAAACAATAGTCAGGAATGCAACTCTTCCTGGACTCACACCTTCCAAGGAAAAGGGGGGTGCTCGGGCACTGCTCAATTTTGGTTGGACCCAGCCATGGGTAGACATAGACACTCCAGTCTCTCCAGTTTGAAACAAGACCAGCCTCCCCAGTTTCTCCAGTTTGAAACAAGACCAGCATCACAGGGTCTGGCTGCCCTGTTCCCTCCCCCCTGCCGAACATCCTTAACCTATGAATATTCATAACTAGGCAGAAGACAGGGTGGGGTGACACCTTAAAGTAACTTGTTAGTTCATAACTGGAAAGGGCAGTGGGGGTTGGATAACTCCATATAGGCCCATATATAAGGTATTTGCTACTTGCCATTGCTGCAGACATGGTAATGGGCTAGATGGAGCTTTGAGCTGAGCATGGACGTTTTTGTGGGGTGATGAATCCCCTCTTGGAGAACCTCAAAATTGTTTTCTGCTTTGGGGCATTTTAGCTCTGCGGAGAATGCCAGTAATCTGCTGCCCGGGACTCTTGGGGCTTGGCAGAAGCTGCTTGTTAAAATTCTCTCACACAGCTGAGAAGAGGATCAGCCTTTTTTTCCATGCCTGCCAGAGCTCTAGCCCTCTGCAGACAGTGCACATGTATCCAGCTCACAAGGCTAAATTCTGTTTCATCCACTAGGCACCTAACATTTGATTTCTGGCAAGCACAACCAGCTTCGGGGAGGTATTCTGTTTCACCTGTGGAGACACACAGTTATCTTGTATTTTCAGTGGGAAGCTAGTAGGCAGTTTTTGTGTTCTAGGAAATGTATTCTACTTAATATCTCTGATAGCTCTCCTATTCATTTCAATAAAAACACTTAGATGCCTCCGGAGACGGTGTGTGGCTCGCCAATCATGTCACTTGGGAATATAAACCATTAGATGCTCAGAAGTCTGCTTTCTTCACCTTAATGGCATAAAGTATGTGGGTCTCAGCTGACCTGAGTAAACTGCCGGATACATGGACCTTCCTCCTCCACAAATAGCCTAGCAGTTAGAGCACTTGCCAAGGACATGGGGTACTGGGGATCAATCCTATAAGCTCTAGGGGTCATAGGCTAAGTACAGGTAATCAAAAAGTCCAAGACTGAATCAATTCAGTCTTTGCAGTTTAGTCTAAGCTGCAGAAATTAAACTGAGAAACAACTAGACAGACATCCACTTTTGATTCAGGAAACACAGCCACATGCTTGCAGCAGCTCAGGCCAGAAGCCAGGGGGGCACAAGATCACAGCTCTCTGCTTTGGGCTATGTGTTTGCTTCCTCTTCCTGCTGCCCCTGTCTCTGGGATTTGCAGTCCAGATTCACAGAATCAGGACTCTGTCTCATTTTCACTAGAATTTTCCTTGTGAGCCCAGAAAAAATATTCTTATTCCTGTTCAAAAATGTATTACATCAAAAAATTACCAAACAGCTCTCGTTTTTCGGCTCCATTTATACAAGACAAAATGCACTAGCAAAATAAACAGTGCATATTCAGAGGCAGGCTATACATCCTTCCTGTTAATGTACTTGTTATGTATTTGTTTACCCTGTGCTTTGTCATGAGGAAACTACCTTTGTATAAATGGGAAAATAAATAAAATGGTTCTCCATATCTCACCCATAAGAGAAGTAATTAAGTGGGAAGTCCATGAGAGACTTCCCATTTACTTTAAATGGGCTTTAGATCCTGAAAACCCCTTTACTGAGAGTTGCATCACTGTCTACATGCTCATTAGTTACTGCACATTTAGTTCAGTACTTGCTTAATGAAGTACTAACTAAATGCACAGTAACTACAGTTACTGCGCAGTAGTGCTGGAGCAGTTTTCTTGACGCTTATTTCTCAGTAGCCTAATAACACTGCACAGTAGGGCATTATCACAGTTTTTGACCAGCACACTACTGCACAGTATTATTAGGCTACTGCGCAGTAAGCCTCTCATGTAGGCGAGTGCACTATGACCCTAAAAAAATGTCCTTTCAAGTCCTTTGAAGCAGGGTCTTCACAGTAATGGGACCATGGCCCCAAGATGACTTTAATCTTAAAGCACAAAAAATACAGGCCTCCTGTTGGTCTGCTGCATTACTCTTTAAGACTTTTAAAATAAATCACCAAGTCCTTGTATAATATGGGTACAATAAATGAACATGGAGACTGGAAAATATACCTCTCCTCTCCCCCATTTGAGAATAAAACCAGGCTTCAATCATCACAAACTATATTCTCTATAAATGCTTGCACTTCACTAAGGCATTAATCTTGCAGTGTGGATGGCAGACCATTACCCAGTCATAAGATCCACTTACACTGCCATTATCTGATACAAATAGTCAAGGAACTGGAATGTGCTTCTATCAGTTCGGTAAAGCGAGAATTCAGATGGGGACTATTGTCACTGTGTTCATTGATTGCCTATTATTAGCCCTCAGAGAATCCATAACTTCAGGGGAACTATCTGTCGCAACGTATATAATTACATTTTCCTTTCCTTTTTATGGTGAATGCATGAAAGATGGAAAGTTATATTAAAAGACAGTAGCTTCTGCAAGTGGGAAGGGAAAGCAAGAGAGAGGCATTATGATCCACACATACTGGAACCATGTGAACACCTATGCGGAAACTATAATGATTTAAAAGTATAAAAATAAAATGAATTAAACACTTAATAGTCAATGCAGCGACTCCCACTTGTTTCAGTGGACTTTCATTGGAACAAGTCCACAGAGCAATAGCTAAAATTAAGCATACTGTGCTGTACACAGCAAGCTTCCCCAAGTACCAGTGTTCAATCATTGCACCCTGATAGATTAGCTTGGACACAATTGCCATCCCCTTTTTCCAACCCCTGGTTAACTCCAGCGCCAAGATAGGAGCCCGCAACTGCAACTGCCTTCATTATCAGGGGCGCCTCAGTTGTCTCATGCAAATCACACATTGTGGGCCCCAACTCCCGGTGGAGTTGATCAGATGGGCAGCACCAGAGCTGAAAATTTGGCCATAAAGCTTAAGCTTTTCATTAGCAGCACAGCGCAAGATCAGAATTAGAGGTGACCCTCTTCCAGAGTTCAATGGCACAATGACAGATACTGAAATACAGGCAGTCCTCAGACTTACGACATAATTAGTTCCTGAAAACTTAAGTCAAAACGCTGTAACTCGGAACCCTTTTTCCCATAGGAAACAATGTTATAAATGGGGACTGGTTCCTGAACCAAGGCCTGATACCCTATTTTCATAAAAAATAACCCAGAATTTTGTACTCAATCAATTATAGATGAATAATATAGTTACATTAATGCATTTCTATTGTAAATAGCAATCATACTGATTTGGAAGGACTTCTCTGAGATAACTTTGCTGGACTTTTTGAAGGGTTCTTGGCTGGAGTCTTCTCAGGAGTCTCGGCTGCAGGTTTTTCTGGAGTCTCATCTGCTTTCTTTAAGAAAGTGTCCAAGCAAATTTGGATAGATGTTCTCCAGGGACACGGGCGCCGCAGTGAACATGTTCACTGGTGTGGCGTCATGTCAGATCAAGCATTGTAAAGTCAAAACTGATGTCAGATCAAGCGTTGTAAAGTCAAAACTGGGTGTCACTTTATAAATGTTGTAAGTGCGAAACATTGTAACTCAAAACATTGTAAGTCAAGGACAGTCTGTAAATACGAACATGCTCTGTGAATGGTCAAATCCATTATCCAGGCCATAAAAGGCCAAATAGGAGCTCTTCTTTGAATCCCCACAAGTTTAAATGTTATTGAGATTTTTCCAGAGTGCACGTAGGGTGCTTAAACTAAATGGTTTGTTTGTATCAGATCACAAGCTCTGTACAGATTATTGATTTGACTAGCAAGGAATAAAGCATATAAAATAAGAAAGATCAGGGCATTTCAGCAAAAATCATATGTAATATTCATTAGAGCTGGGACTGAAAACTCAGAAATTCCCTCTTCCAGGTGAGGACAGTAAGCGCTAAGCAAGAAAGCCATGCTTATTCTCACTCAGCCACTCTTTCTAGCCTAAAGGGTCTAATTAATCCTCACAAATGGAACAGGAGAGATTAAGAGCCTGCCTCCTCAAATGGAGCCCTCTGCTACTAACTGCTGCCAGGCCTGTGTATGCATTTTTACTTTAGACAGTCACTGACTGAAAAGCAGAAATAACCACAGCAGCAAAGACCAGAACTTATGACCTTCCCTACTAGGTGTGTCATGCCCTCATCAGTAGACCATGGAATCACACTACACCATGCTTGCCTTTAGGCCCTGGCAATCTTGTATCCTTAGCTGCTGAGTGGCCCAGCTACAAAAAGTGTAAGGACTACCTTCACATGACTTATTCTATAGCTATGATTATGGGACTTTCCTGGAAAAATGGGAAATGTAGGTTCATATCAGGAAATGGGGGGAGTAGAACCCAGGTCTCCCAGGGTGAGATTGCTAAACTTTAGATTATTGACAGTGGACACCAGCAACTCCATCTTTGAGATGAAATCAGGGTTGTCAGTAAGATTTCAGGGTGCAGACAGAAGTGCCAATTTTTGCATCTTCTGTAACTTCTGTTTGCACTGTTGCCCAGCCTCGAGTTGTTTTCAGAATGGGAGGGAGGAAAGGGAGCAGAGGGATTTTGGTCTTGGGTTTTTTCAGCTCCCGCTAGAGGGTGGGTTGGGGGCTCCAAACCACCCCCCAGCACTGACTGGGGAACCCCTAGAACAAGCTCTCTCTCCTCCCTTTTCCCTCCTCCTCTTCTGAAACAGGGACAGGCTGGGAAAGAAGAGGAGCCATTGCTAAGAGAAACCAGCAGGTAGATTCCCCTCCCGCCCTGGAAACAATATTGAACTTCAATTTGGTCCCCGGGGTCATTGTTTTTTTGCTTTCTGCAAAGCATGCTCAGTTGCCGCGAAGAGCTGCACTTCTGTCTGCATCCTCAGTGTGGGGTTTTCCTTTCCTCCCGCTGCAGGCAGCGGCCTATGATCTGAATCATGACAGAATTTACTGGGGCTATGGTTCAACTAGACCAGTAGTTCCCAACCTGCTTAGACTCATAGCCTTCCTTGATAGATTTAAGGCATCCCTTGGAAAATGTCAGCTCTTCGTTTTCACTTGTTTATTGGCTGCACAGAAATAATAGGGACATTCTTCTGTGCAAAGACCTCAAGAAGACCCCAGTAGGTCAGAATGTTTTTGACGCTATGGATGCCTATAGGGAAAACTCTGGGTTTATCTTGTGTGTCATGTTTTCATATGCAACAGTACTATCATTTCATGGCACCCTGTATCACCCTTGAAAGGATCGCAAGGCGCCCCAGGGTGCTGTAGCACACTGGTTGAGAACCACTGGCCTAGACTGAATTGCTTCTGAACTTGCACAGAAGCCCAAGTGAAGATATGTAGGGAAGTTTGCAATCTATACTGGAGCACCCAAGAATATGTACACTGGTGCCAGGCTGGTCTGAAGTACTCTTTGAAATATATGTATCCAAGCTCTGATTAAGTCATACTTGGTTGCCTAAGAACCAATTCGAATCTGGCCTTCAGACTAATTACACTGACACTAAGGCTTCCAAGTGATTTAGATGCTTTGGAGAAATTTCCCCATACCTTCTGCACAATGCTGACAATTTGCTTCCTCTATTGGTTTTTTGGGGGGGGGGTTGTTTTGTTTTTTTTAATGTTCCCTAATGAAGGAAAGAAAACAAAAACAAAGATGCCATTATTTTTTTCCTAGAAAATGCAAATCTTCAGTGAACCTTGCTCACATAGCTTCAGCATAAACAAATAGAAGAAAAGGGTTTAAGTTGTTTCGATTGAACATTATTCATAAAATAATAACAGATGAATGTGCTCCCAGAGTAAAGATATATTATTTCATATTGGTCCTATATTTAAATATGAAATGAACTGGTGTTTTGTCATGTCAGCTAATGAAGCTGCTGGAAAAATTCTGAGGATGAAAAATAGACAATTAAATGGTTTCTTTGGAAACAAAAAGGGGATTTGCATATCTCTTCATAATGATGAGTTTGCAGTTCTTTGTATCCCGGGTATCAGCAAAGTGTAAATATAAATCTGTGCCTGAGAACCAGAGCATGTTAGATTATGGGTATAAGGGTTTTTTGTGTTTCTGTTGGCATCTGCAAAGACAGAAGCCCCAGGCAGGGAAACAATGAAAAGGTAGCAGATAGCCATTCCCTTTCATAATAGCAGAAATATAATTCTATCTAATATTTGGCTTGCCAGAAAAGCACCGATACATGCACATTGTTAGGAGCTCAGAGTTCATTGCCTAAGGCACACACAGTAATTGTAATACATTCCTATGGTCCGGCAGGAGGGACAGCAACTTAATAGCTCCCATCACAAGTTTTCGCACATGCAGGTGGAAGATTAAACTAATCTGATGTCATAATTCTGGCGTTTGACACATGCCACTGTCAATTAGTGAAACAGTGACACTTTGCTAGGCCAGCTGGACTGTACTTTATGTTACACACTATCTGTCACAGCAAGGTAAAATGTAAGGAAATCAGAAAAGACATGGGTTGTTATTCCTTAATTGTGGTACAGCATGTTCTAGGGGACCCAGTGCAGATCTGTGTTCATGAACAGCAGGAACTTTAACAGACATCTAGCAAGAAACAGTCTTTACCCTGAAGAACTGCCAATATAAACAGAGAAAGAGCAAGAAGATGCAGATGCATGAACTGACTTGTTCAGAGTAGGATAGCAAAGCAGAATCTGTTGGTAATAGGACCCATCTCCTGAAACCTAGTTCAAAGCCCTATCCACTGGATTATTCTACTTCGTGCTGATCACAAAGGATAGGTGGACACTCTTGTGTGATGTGTAGGAGAACTTACTGGGTTAGCAGTGCCATAGCCACATTAATGTCTAAGATTATTCTCTGTTGCGCAAAGAATTGGAGATCCCTATTCCAGCAGAACCCACCATTACCACTCGCTGGCAATGAAAAGAAGTCCCACGAGGAAGTCAGCTAGTGGAGCTGTAAAATTTTGAGTTTCTAATAAAACTTTCCATCCTTTTTTGGGATGCAACTAGAACACAAACCCTAAACTTCAGTTTTTCATGGGGCAAATTAAAAATGAATCTGTTTCAGGTGAAATAGATTCAAAAAAGGATTGGAAGCCAGGTTCAAAAGAGCATTCATGCAGGATCGTTCCATCAGTGTGTATTAAATATCATAGTTAGGAGTGCAGCTTATAAATTAGGACCTGTCTAAGCCTCTGAATGCTAAAAGCTGTGAAGGAAGTGAGTTAGGGGACAGATAAATCTGGATAAATACTCTTTCCCTTAGCATCCACCCTCTGCCAATACAAGGTACAGAATACTGTAATAAATGAACCCACAGCCTGACTTAGGAGGGTTTACTGTGTTCTGAACTAAAATGGACATTTGTGGCTTGCTTATCTTCCAGGAGGCAGGCAGTTGGGCATGTTCATTTCAATGATCTTAACAAACATTTGAAAAAAATATCCATAAAATAAAGGGTTTATTTAATCGCTCCAGTTGAATGATTTGTCTTCTAGCATCATACCTGAGCATAGGTCTTCAGGAAAAGTCCCATAGAGCATTTGATGGTTTTTCTTGATATTATCAGGCCTAGGATTTGGACCCACTGAAGTGGCAGAAAGAGAATGCCAGATGTGAAGCGACTTCCAAAATACCTTTAAAACTATGATGCTTTTGTCTACTGGGCGTTGGGCTGGGAAGCATGACCATAGCCCTCAACAGTTTTATCCAGTGAAGGCTAAGGCTTTTCATGGTATTCCAGATAAGACATCATATCACAAGGACACTTCCACACAATCTAAAATGTTATTGGGACAGTTTTTAATCTCTTATAGGGGTTTTATACCATTCTTATTCTATCGACTTCAGTGGAGTTATAACAATCTCATTTCCTTCTGTGACCAGGTGACATATCACTTGGACAAAAGGAAAGAGGTTGATGTCATATATTTGGACTTTAAAGAAAAGCCTTTAACCTCATGTCCCATGATGTCCTCATGGAAAAATTGGGCAACTGCAGCTCAACTACTCCACAGTCAATGGCTGGGGAACTGGCTCCGAGGTTGGACCCAGAGAGAGGTAGTTGACAGAACTGAATCAACATGGTACTTGGTGGCTAGTGGTGTCCCCCAAAGCTTTCTCGGACCTGTACTCTTTAATGTCTTCATAAACGATCTGGACACTGGTGTCAAAAGCGGACTGGCTAAAGCTTGCAAAGTGGGAGGATGAAAACCTGATGGCATTCAATATGGAGAAAGCATATGGCATTCAATATGCAAGGTGCTCTACCTCGGGAATAAAAACCCACATCACACTTATAGGCTTGGCAATGCTACACTCGCTAGCACTATGACGGAAAGAGACTTGGGGGTCATAAATGACCACAAGATGAATATGAGCCACCAATGTGATACAGGTAAAATGAGCAAAACTCTGGCTTGCATCTACTGATACATCCTGAGCAAGACCCAGGGTGTCATCCTCCCACTGTACTCGGCCTTGGTGAGGCCACAGCTGGAGTACTGCATCCAATTCTGGACTCCACACTTTAGGAAGGAAATGGAGAAGCTAAAAGAGTCCAGAGGAGAGCCACGTGCATGATCAGAGGACAAGAGAACAGGCCTTATGGAGAGGCTGCGAGCTATGGGACTCTTCAGCCTGGAGAAGCACAGGCTCAGGGGTGACATGGTGGCAGCCTGTAAGTACCTATGGGGTGTACATCAGGATCTGGAGGAACACCTGTTCACCAAAGCACCCCAGGGGATGATAAGATCCAACCGTCACAAACTCCTGCAAGACCGTTATAGTCTGGACACAAGGAAAATCTTCTTTACTGTCCGAGCCCCCAAGGCCTGGAACAGACTCCCCACAGAGGTGGTGCAAGCACCTATTCTGGACACATTCAAGAAACATTTGGATGTTTATCTTGCTGGGATCCTTTGACCCTACCTCACTTCCTGCCCCTTGGGCAAGGAGCTGGACCCGATAATCTTACGAGGTCCCTTCCAGCCCTAAGGTCTATGAAATAAATAGCAGGATAGATATACAAACTCTTCATGCATCCACACTTACCCCATGGTAAGTGAAAGCTAATCCGCAATAACCTGGATGTCAGTGAAACCTGCCACTTTACTGCGACTTTGTTCTCATTTACCAACTGTCTCCAGGCCAGTGAGGGCACAGAGACAGTTACCATGGCACAATTTATTGGTTTAGTTTTTATTGTTGGTTGTTTATTTGCAGGATCAAGTCTTGTTTCCTCATTTGCTCTACCTGAAATATCTACCTGAAAGAGATTCCCTAAACCTACTGGGATTTTGAGAAGTGCTTGAGCAGCTTAAATGTCAAATTCCATTTTCATTGGGAGCAAGACATCCAAGCTTTCGAAAATCCTTCTTGATGTTTATCGACATCAACATGTACCCAAAAGATTTATGAAAATCTCACCCTCGGACCCAGAATAGAGAGCAAGCATCGCGAAACGTGACACAACCAATAGTATGAACACATGCAAATACACAAATCTCTTGACTTTGGAAACAAATGGCTTATTCAGTGCACCACATTAATTATAACTAGTTTTTAACTACACATATATAATAAGCATTTTGCAGATGCAGAATATAATTAGACATGTGCCAGGTGGCTGATACCTACTACCCACATCTCACTCTGCACAGCAGGGAAACACTGGAAATGCATTCAGATCTCTGCAGTGCATCCTGCCCTCCCAACAATGTTAGGTGTTAGCATTCAAATGAGAATTTTATGCAGATAGCAAGTTTTAATAAAGCTAGTTAGTGCCAATATGCTCATTTTTCAAATTTTTAATTTGGCTGTTGGTTTTGTCTCTTACATTTACCTTACAACAAGTCAGATGCTACATTCTTCCAATAGTTGGGTTTGGTTTGGTTTTTGTCTGAGATTGCTGAATCAAGCCCCTTTAAAATATACCAAGTGACTGAGAGTATACAGTTGGCATTTTAAGAAATATTTAAGTATCACAATTTAAGGTTTGAAAACAGGTTGGCTAAATCTGACAACCTAATCCCATGTCTGTTCAATGAAACAGAAGTCTTTCCATTAATTCTAGTGAGTATTTAGACTAGACTAACTATTTTGTTCCTGTTCCCTGCTTTGTATCCTCCATGTTGTGATGATCTTTAAAACCACTGAGAATCGGTCAATAATGTAAAAGCATGTTTTTGACATTTAACTTATTTGCTTCAGTCTCTGAAACTGCCATCCAAACACAGCATATTCACAGAAAAGTGCCAGTTAGTTGGTAAGCACATGAACCTAGATGTGAAGTGTGTATTGTCACAGAAATTAAGTCCCTGAGTTGTATGAAGATCAATGCTAAGCAGTCTGCCAAGGTCACGGAGCTGGAGCCAGAGCCAGGAAGAAAACACTGGTTTTTTGGCTCTCATACTTTTGTGCTAACTACAAGACCAGCCTCCCTGCCTGGAAGCAGGAGCATCGCAACAGCTTTCATTCAGGCCTCCAAGACAGAAACTGTAAGACCATGCAGATCTACTGACCTCTTGACTTCTTCACCTACTGCCAGCTTCACAGGTTGTGCAGCTCTTGTCTCTTTGAACTGACTTCTGGCTCTGCAGAGACTATGATATTTATCTAATTTGCTGCCAGCTCCTCAGCTTCTAGCCTGCTGCCAACTGTGTTTGTTGGCATGAAAATCCCTATCTTTAGGAAAAAAATGCATAATATCAAAAGAGTTAACCAAAGGGCAAGGGAGAAATATTGTAATGGATTTGTGTTTTAATTCAAACTGAGGCTAACAATTTCTATCTAAAATGAGCGTCACCCTTTTCTGAGCTTTTAGAAACTGTAGGTAAATTTGCACCTGTAAGTACCTGGGGATGACAAGTCAGGTATTTAAGATTAACCATGTGTATAAAACATGGAAAATAAATTCCAGCATCAGAAGCAGTTTTTTGTAGCATGTGATCTCTAGCGGACCTACTTTACCTGCTGTCAAACATTCAGAGCATGTCTGGCTATGCAAAAGGTACTTGAGTACCTGCGGCATCAAATCAACCCTCTCTCAGCAAGAAACATCTCCTGACGTTTTGAAAGCCACGGTTTAAAAAAATAAACAAAGACACACAAAGTAGCTTATTTGCAAATGTGGGATATGTTTTTGTGGTTGATGTTTGCTAAAGAATTATTTTGGTCCCCAAAGACATTTCTAGTAGGCATAAAGGAATCTTTGCTGCCAAAAAGCCATTTTGTGTTCAATTTAATGTGCGTTCTTGCAAAGTAGAGAAATACTGTATGTCCTCTCACCAAGATATTTTTTTCCCCTTTTTTGGACTCATAGCATAAAATTACAGTAATTAGGACTGAATCTAAGGCACTGCTGTTTGTGAATAAAAGAGTATAAACCTTGTATTATAGATCTCAAACAGATCTGAGACCTCTGATATCAAAGTTTTGTTTGGGTCTTATTAAATGACTTAAAAATTATTTAAAAATTAGATCACTGCAGATGCTGTCCAAGAATTATATTCCAAGAGGTATCATTTTAATTGTTTAGTACAGGCCCTAGATACCTTTGGCTGTGTAGAGAAGATGGAATTCAGTTGGTTGTCTTTTCACATAGTTTATACAAGCCAAATTCACCTTTAATGCTTATGCAACTCCTCTTGAGAAAAGGATTTGACCCTCTGGTTTTAAGTAGGAGAAAAATGCGTAATGAAAAATAAACAAAAATAAATAAATGCCTGGCAATTTATTCAGAAGATGAAAAACAAAAAACTTAAATAGCAGTTAGGTTATATTGCTAACAAGTCTGTTAGGATGGAAATGAATAATGTATTATTGTTAGTTTTTCTACTGATGAAACAAGTGTTTCTACAGTTGAAATATTTCACAAAAATATCAAGTTACGGAAGGCATTTTTCCTTTTCACTGGTCAGTTTTTATCTTCTATTCTGGTTTCTTTTATTTCCTTCATCCTGTGACATGGTCACCTGATACAGGGCAAAAAAGTCTTCTGGGTATTTCATCTCCTTTAATTTTGCTTTAGTACTAGAAGGTGTATGTTATCAAAGAACATGCTGGCCTGATACATGCAAGGAGCCCTAGCAGTGTATAAATTAATTCAGATTAATGATATAAGTCATGGGAATAGCATTTCTCCACATGGCAGCCTCTGCAGACGCTACCATAAGGCTCAGTCTGACACTTTGAAAATCAATGGGAGACTTTCCACTGACGTGCGTGGCCTCTGGATCCATCCCCTTGATGAGATTTACCTGCAGATCCAGGTAGCTCCAGTCAACCACTCTCATAATCAGAGTCTTAATCTGCCTACCCATGACTGAGACAATAATGACAGATATAATAGGAGAAAATATTATCCTGCTCCCCTGCCAGTTATTTGTTTTTGCCCTTAATAGTGGCAATAGGAATAGTGCACTAAGATTAATACCATTGACTAAATGAACATAATCATGTTTTACCCTCTTTTCTGTTGAGAAATACATCTTTTATTCAGGAGTAAAAACTTGGGAGATTAAGTCAGTGCTTCAACACTACATCCCTCTCACTTTCAAAGTTGAATTACAGACTCCCAAAAAGTTAAGGTATAGTAATATTTTAATTATTTTTAATTAGACAACAACAAAAGACATTCCAGACTGATGATTACCTTATAGCTAATTATCAACCAGACTATTATCTTTAAAAAGCCTTTCAAACGTTAAACAAAATAAAAATGAATATAACAGAAAAGTGGAGAAAGGAGCCTAAAACAAAGAATGAAAGAACATGCAAAATCCTTAAAAAAAAAAGGATTAAAGATGGTTTGTTGGTGTTGGATCATGGCCAAATCCATCTTTAGCTGAAAGTATGCTCTAGAATCAAATATCACCCTCAATCTTTTGAAAAAAAAAAATATATAGTTCTTCCCCCCTTCCGGGCATATGCTATACTATACTTTGAAACCTCCTAACCTAGAACTTGGTATACTCTTCCTAAATGTTTAGGTCAGTCTTTAAATAAAGAACTGAACAGCTACAAAATTCAATTAGTATTTTTAAAAAGAACTTTTAAACCTAAGTGTAAGCATATCAGTTTCTGCTACACTCCAGCAAAAAAAAAAAAATCTCATTTTCTCTGAGTATAAAGAGTGTTTATCTGTCCACCAGTGATTCTGATATTTTGTTACCTCACTTTTTTTCCTGTTTCTGAGGCAGATGGGATGTTTCCTTACCTTACCATCAAGATAACTTCTTCCAACAGGAATATGCAACTTCCAAAAACATCCTGAAGTGTGAGAGAGTCCCTGGACTGCATTGTGGTTTGGTGCTTCACACACAGGGTCAGAACTCACGGCTCTGCTATGTGGTTGCAAATCTCACCCTCTCTCTTCCCTAGCAGGCTAGAGCACTCAGATTTGTTCTGGAGCTAATAAGCAACTGATTCCAGTCAATACCAGGCATGTCTACACATGCTCATGTACTGCGCAGTAACCAAAATTACTGCTCATTACAGGCACGCGTCTACATGTGCATACCTGTACTGCGCAGTAGGGATGTGCGGAGTGGGAAGTATTGATTTGGATTCGGCCCAATTCGAGTACAGTGATTTGATTTGCTGATTTGGATCACTGTCCCAATTCAATTCTGCCGAATCTGAATCTGAAAATTCAATTCTGATTCGGAGAATCCGCGATTCAGCCATAGACACAGCTTTATATGCGTTGTGTACATACCTCGAGACATGCTAGTGAATGCTGCTATGCTGGGGCAGATGAAGCATCCCACAGGAGCACAGGACAGTCACCCACATGCTTAGCAATTGGCCATGAGGGGCCCCTGGGTTCCCCCCCAGACCCAGAAGGAACCAGACACTGAGTCAGTGGGCTGGGGGGGGGTTCTCCGTACACTCCCCAGTGGACCCAGAAATAGACCAGAAGTACTTCTGGTCCACCTCCAGGTCTGCTGCTGAGCACATACAGGGGACTCCTCCATGCTCCTGTGGGATGATCTATCTGCCCCATCATCCTAGTGTACATGAACTGCACCTGGTACCTCGACATATAGAAAAAACACATAAAGCTGTGTCTATGGCTGAATCATCAAATCTCTCTGAGCCTCTCTGAATCAATTCAAGGGCTTCCGATTTGATTCAGAGAGATTACTGGGTCTCCTGATTCAATCCTGATTCAGCGATTCAGCCGCTGAATCTGGTCGAATCTCCTCTGAATCGAATCAGTGGCCAAAGCTTCACACAGCCCTACTGCACAGTAAATACGGTGACTAATGCTGATTTGAGCATAAATTTAATGCCTGCATCATGCAGGCATCAAATTTATGCCTGATTAGTTACTGCACAGTAACACTGTGTGTGTGGACTGACTTGGGACCAACGTGGGTCCCAAGACAGTGCACACACAGCGTTAATCCGCTTTAAGGCCTGCACATGTAAACACTGGCCTATTCCCACTTACTGTGCAGTAAATTTAAGCCGGTGTAAATGCACATATAGACACGCACACAGTGAACTTAAAACCCACTCTGACACTCTGCGATTGAGCTGATGAACTATACTGCTCACATCCGAGCTCTGAGCATGTTCATTTAGCAGGGCACACTGTATGCAAACAGGAAGGCACTGATGAATTTATTCCTCTCTCAAAAGGTGTAAGATTGGCAGCTGTGGAGTGGCAAATCTTTTTATCTTTGATTTAGCGTAGCACTTAGAATTTGATTAAGTCCCTCCTTATTCAGAAAGCACCTAAAAATGTATTTAGCTCTGATTGAAGTCAATGGAAGTTAAGCAAATTAAAAAGTGCCTCACCAAAGCAGAGGATTTTATCCACAGAACAAAAAGCGGAGAAACAATGCAAGTTTTGCTCCCACTTACCCACCAAGAAAGAACACCACCAAGGCTGACCTGGTAGGTAAGACCCCATTCCACAGCCCCGGTTTGACAGAGCACAGTAAATGAATGCTTTCTCCACTCAGTACCAATTGCAGCATTACCTGTGATGGTGATAGCAAGCACACATTCCCTTTGCAGGTCTAAACACCAATCAGACACAGAGAATTATTTATCCATACTGAAGCATGGTTGACAAAATTTAATCTGTGAGACAAATTTCACACAGGCTTTGGGGAAGTGAAAAATATAGGTTTTGCTGGCTAAACTGCTTTTTAATTTAGAAAACACAGAAGTTGAAGGAATTCCAGGTAGTGCTGTGTATGTTATAATTCCAGGCTCCAATCTAGCTCTACTTCATAGCAGGAGGAATTAAGAGAAGGACAGATAGGCGAGTGGATTCTATGCATATTTTTTTTACCAACAAAAAAATTAAGTTGAGGCATTGATACCTTTAGTCCCAGCAGGAACCATCTAACTTTGCAAGCAGTCTCTCTGAAGACAACGTTATGCCAAATGGAGGAAGTAGCTACGCAGCATGAGTAAAGGTATTAAAATCTGGCCCTTAATTGTTTGCTAGTGTTTGCAATATAGCACAACATACAGTTTGCAAAATCCCAGCTTTTTCACCAGTACTGTAAGCGTGCAAAAAGCTTGGTGTTTCACTAGGTGTGTTCTCATTACCCTCACTTGCAAAAGACAGTTTTCACAGTTAAAAATTACTTTTCCTGTTGGTTAAGAGCTATTTCTCACCAACTGGAAGAGGGGGTGGGGAGGGGGGGAAAGGCTAGAGTCAAATTATTTTAATGCCCTGTTTCTTCCTGCCATTAACCAAAGTCTTACAAATTAGAAATCCAGACTGGAGAAATGTTTCACAATAGCATGATCCCAGAAGGGAAAAAAAAGGAAAGAACAGAAAAAAGATTGGCTCAATTTATTGTTGCTAATAGATTTATTGTCTAAATCATACAGCCCTCATTAAGCTCCCCCTTCAGGCATTCACCAGATTGCTGTCTTTAGGTCCTGCGCTCTGCACCTGTCTCTCCAAGTCTAAATAGAAAATAGCAACAACTTCTTTTTCTTTGGCTTCTGTGATCCATTTCCTGGAGACAGACTGACTCAGATCCACGAAAATATTTAGGTTCCTAACTCCTGTTTAAGCATCAAACTTCCCAGAGAAATCAAGCAAGTCTCTCATGGCTCCAGAAAATTAGAAGGCGGTATTTGATCTCAAACAGATGTTGCCTGAATTAATTGTTGTTAATCATTTTTATCAGCTAAGACAAGCTCTTAGTTCTGTTGGTGGATCCCAATTTTTGCCAATTTTGTGTATTATTGAGACGGATGAAAAATGAGATGCCAAATGAGTTCAGCACCTAAATGCCTTGTGTATCTAGCAACTACTTTTCACCTTAGGGCTTTTACTGGTCCCAGTAACGCTGGCTGGCTAAGCCCATTCATTCCTATAGCTCCAGCCTCGTGGCCAACTCGGTTCACAGTTTACCTCCCCAAGGACATGTCATAACTGAAGCTCCTGAAAATAAACTTTGCAAGAGAGATCCTAACACACTTACTCTTCGATTTAGATGAAAAATAATCTGGAAATCAAGGCAAACCAACAGCACACCCATACTCATATCTTTGCCTCAGTTTCTTCATCGTTCTGAAGCATTCTTTGGGGTTTGTCGTGTAGGGTCTTTCTTTTCCCCCTGGACCTCCATCAGATGAGTCTCCTTTCACTCCTGTAGTCAGCTTCCTGCATCTGATCTCTTTTTCTTCCTTCTCTAACACAGCCCCCAGTCCCCTCAGCCAGATGATGTCTGATGCCCAAGACCCCCACTGGATAATCAATTGGTTAGTTATTAGCTCACCTGAGACGATCAGTACTGAGCAGTATCCACTTGTCTACCCAAGATAGCCTCCCGGCGAATAGACAATCAGCAGGCTCCACTAACTTTCCAGCTGAGAAGGAATACAAGTTTCATATTCAAAATGGAATTTCTTGTCTGAAATCAATCTCGATAGAGAGTCCCCACTATCAGGATTCATAACGTGCACGCAGATTCCTCCAGCTCTCATGTATCTCTTTTCTTTCAAGCAAGCTCAGCTGAGGGAAATGTCCCCATTACTGCAAGGGAGCTCTTCCATTCCTCTTCATGACAGAGTGGCCACTGTTACCATTTGCTGGTTTAAACTTCATATTCAATGAACTTCATACTCAGTTAAATTCATGCTCAATATTCATACCAATAAAGTTTCATGGAAACATTAGAGTTTAATTCCCATCTACACCATACAATATTTACCATCATCATCATCTGATAAAAGGCATAGTGAGCTCATCTCAAGGCCTCTTATCATCTCACTGCTGCTGACTGACTGGGTTGGGCACAAGAGAGATGGCCTTTTGGCTTCAGAAGATTAGTATGGTAGTACTTTCGTCTCAGACACAGTTGATTAAATTAATGGTTGCTAATAATTTTTATCTGTGAAATCTAGTTCTTATTTCTGTTTGCAAGTCATTATTTTGCCGATTTGTACATTACTGACAGTTTCTCCAAGAATAAATTGGAAAAGCAGATTTTAATCAACAGATGCTTGCAAACTTGTTAGCCTGAGTATTCACAATTGATTATTTATTCAGTGAAACTGATGACCCGTATCATATAGTATCCTTCCTTTTTCTTGTTTGGATGCCTTCAGTACTATAACAAGAGGGCTCATTTTTTATTTCAAGCTATTCAAAAGTTATGAGACCATTTCCAGCAGAAGTACTTTCATACAATATGTAATAATATGACTGCTCAAAATACACTTGGTAGTTAAAATGTCCCTGTCCTAATATGAATGCCAATAAAGCACATTTTCAGGTTGTATTTACACTCAAATTTGTGAACACTTCTCTCTGTATTCACCCAGGTCTTGTCTTTAAGGCTGAATATTAGTCTACGGAATTGGTTCTGATAAATAATATTTATTCTGATAGGTGATAAACATGGAATTATAATGCCTTCTTTCGAGTTTTGTGACTGTTTTTTGTGCTAGCAGTTGGCAAAAGAAAAAGAGCCCAGTCAATACTCTTTTTTTTTGCTTTTTTCTTTCTTGCTCTTATCCTTATGCAGTTTCCTGGGAGGGGTTGAAGTCTATGAATGCTGAACCCTGGGAGCCACCTATAATTTGTCCCTGATATTTCATTTCCTGATTTATTATATTCACTTCTAAGTCCAATGTGAATGCCACACCCTCTTCTATCCCTCTCAAATTGAAGTGAAATGAATTTGAACAGGACAAGGGAATATCTTGAGTTATTTGCAGTAACTTGCCAGAGGAGGATAGGGAACTCAAGTCTTCATCCTCAGCAAGTCCTTACCCAGCTCTCCCATTTCCATTCCTAGGATGTGTCTCATTTCTCCAAGCTGCTGGCAAATTTTCATTCCTGGATAGTAGGGAAACATCCCTTCTCTTAAATCCCTGGAAATTAATTGAGTTATCAATGTTACTCTCACAAGGGGTAATTGTCCTCTTAATAACTAGCTCTTCAGGTTGGATAAGAGGGGCCTGTACCACAAAAAGATCTGGTTTTCCCCCTTGCCTTTGTCGCATCTTGTGAATCTTGATTCAGTTTGAGGATCGTTCTGGCCTTTCTGGTTATTTTAATTGGATCCTCCTGGAGAGCTCTCAAGCATGATGCTATTTTTTTCTTCAAATAGCAAGCTTTCAAAGGAAGCCAGAAGATGTCATTTCCCATCCAAATAAGAGTGTTGACATCCCTCCCTTTCCTCCATTAAGTCAACCTCCGTTTCATCAGCTAAGTCCAATTCAATCAAATTTGTACATTCCTGTCTAATTGTCTTAATATCTAATTGAGTTAACCCTCTAGTTTTGGGAACGCACTTACTTTTCCGTCTTTCCCCAGTATGGTTGAACTGGGCCGGTGGTCTCTCTTGTGACTGGGCCTGCAGTAGGAGATTTTTTACAAAGGGGTAAGATTTCGGAGACAGCAAAAACCCTTGTTGGGTGAACTCCACAGTTAATCAGAGTCCTCTTTCTCCTCATGACCAGGGACACTAGTGAAGGGGAGCGTAGTTGTATCATGTATTTCTTAACTGGTGTATTACTATACAATTGTGTTACTTTTTTAATGTCCCTCCTTCCTATATTCGTGGAGAGTAGCGTTCCTAGATGTTGGACGACCCTCCCAGCAATGTTCCAAAGGGGGATATAACCCTTGGATAGGGGAAATACTGATATAGCCAGAGTATCTTTTATTAAAATGGCATTTCCTGCCCCACCTTGATAAATGAGGGCAGTATGATCGGTATCTTTTGGCGGATCTCTATCCCCCCCGACCTCTGGCTGCTCTGGGCTTTCATTATCCCTATCATCCCCCCAGTAAGATTTCTTTTCTCAACAAGGTGCCATTGTTCACTTGGGTTATTCTTGGCCCCTCTTAACATTACTTCTAGGTCTCCTGTTTTGGAGTATAACAATTCCATTCAAAGAAAGGTCTGTTGAACTGTTTTAGCTGTCAAGCGGGCATGGTCTGCGAGTGTGCAAAGAAAGACTCTGATGTTTTTGGTTGTCTGTGAGTTAGGGTTGTTGTTTATTCTAGGTATACCTTCTTCTAAAGGTTGATCCTTGTGTTGTGGACCATCCATATCTGATTTGATTTTTTTTATCAAATAAGGGTCAAGTTTACTTTGTTTTATAGGGGGAGTTGCAGTAACTGGAGATGCGCAGGGTCTTTTTGTTCTGGGAGCCTTTTAAAAGAAAAAAATTATCCAGGTAATAACACTAAAATCCAATTAGCAAGAGTAACAGTAAGATTTCTTGAGTGGCAATGATAAAAGGATCATAATAATAATAATACTATCAAAAATAGATAACTATCAAAAATGGAACTTCATTTTTAAAAAAGGGAAAAAGATAAATTTAAAAAACCCAAAAAAATGTTGCCGGGGGAGCAGTAAATCAATTCTGTCCGTCAGCTGCCTACCCCACTCAAGCGGGTCACTCATGAGGAAAATGATTCAATTACTCCGGACTCGGAATAAACCCAGCGGGTTCTCACAAGCGAATCAGGGCAATCAGTCTGTCACAGTGAGTACTCACTCAGGGTCTTGGGTCCTCTTTGTTTTAACATGGGGTGTCTTTACTAGCCAATTTGTCATACGAATTCCACCGTGGCAATGAGTCCGCTGAGCAGTACACTTACTCTCAGGCTGCTCAGGTACTGGCCTGGGCCTATCCGCAGGGCACTCACCTGGGGCTCCACAGCCTCTGCAGTCTGCTTACTTCCAGTGCGTTGTCTTCGGTGGGTTCAACGCCTATCAGATAACCGGTCTCGGACTTCCAAGGGCACTTGGGGCTGCAGTGCCATTCCTGCGACAGCTGGACTCGGTGGCCCTACTGCCAGGGGCCCCCGTCACTGCTGCAGCTACAGGTATCCTGCCTGCTCCAGCCTCCGTTGTTGCTACTGAGGCTGCCGCTGGTGCTCCAGCCCTTGCTGTTGCTGTCATGGGTGCTGCCATCGACAGCCCGTCCACTGCTTCTGGTGGAGCCGGTGCTCTGGCTGTTCCCGCCCTCGTTGCTACTGCGATGGCCGTTGCCAACTCTCTCCCTCTTTCCCAGGGGCCGCAGCTGCTCCAGCCCTGCCATGGAGGCCCCACCCTGGGGCAGCCAGGCACACCGCTCCCACCTCGGGCACAGCTCCCACCCCTCCCAGCTCCGAGCTGCCCTGCAGTGCCAGCCTCCCCGCCCCAGCCCTGCAGACAGCCAGCGAGTGCCCACTCGGCCTTTACCTGCTGGAGCCAGGTGGACCCCAGTGGCAGGCAGCAGAATCCCTCAATTCCTTCTTCAGTATCTCGGAGGAAGGTCTGAGTCCTTTTTGGTCCCCAGGAAGGTTCCTCTGGCTTGCTGCTGCTCCTTCCTCACTGCAGGCTTTCCTCTCAGACTCTCTGCGACTCAGCTCCCTGCCGTGGTGCTGCTGCTCCCAGCCTCACAACCTGGCTTTAAGATCCACAGCTCATGTCTGCTGGGGTCTGGAGCAAGCCATTGTTCCTTCAGGAGTTTCTCATCACAGCAGAGCACATAGTAGGAACAGGACCTCTCTGAGTTTGTGGATTTGCAAGGTGGTCAGCATGTCTCAGGCGCTGGTTGAAGATTAACACATTAGCAAGACACAGAGCAGCTGTGGAAGCAAGGCTCCCCCCTCAGAGGGAAGGAGTCAGAGAATACACTCTCCTACATGCACTGCATTGCTGTCTAGGAGGCACCTGGAGGCTTTGAATACAGAGGTCTTCAAAGAGAGTCAGTTGGCTCTCAATGCTCATTAAACAAAGTGGAAAAAGACTTCTGTTCATGACAGTGGGAGCAGGATTTTTGCCATAAGTTTGTTTGTAAAATCAAAGGTATTTTTACTTTAATGTAAAATCTAAGGTATGGAAGTAATATTTTATTTATATTAGACTCTTTTCCCACATGAAACCCAATGCCGCTTCTGAGGTGCAAGCTATTTAAAAAAAAGTGAGGAGTTTTTTTTTCCCCTCTTGGAGATGAACTACACAGCTGGAAAAAAATGTAGACAAGTTTAAACAAAGAAGACTTTAAACAAACATGTGCAACAATGGGGAAGCTGCTATCCAATAAGTCTTTGCCTCTGCTGAAAGGCTGCTTATGGATGTGACTGCAGGAGTCACTGAATTGAGTGTGGACCAATTATCCAGCTTCTGAGCATTCAAGCCTACACCTGGAGAACAGAGCACTGCAAATGAGTTCAGCAGAAGCAAAGGCAAAACAAAAGGCAGCAACAGTGAGCTTGTCAACCATTGATACTGATGGGGTGTCCTCTGGCTTAAAGCTTGTGGGTATCGCAAGCTTTAAATCAGAGGACACCCCATTATTATCAATAGTTGATAAGGTCACTTTTGCTGGCTTCTGGGGTTTTTTTGCTTTTTGTAATAATAAAAATTATTAGCAACCATTAACTTACCTGTGTTTGAGCCCAAAGTACTACCATGGTAATTTTCTGAAGCCAAAAGGCCATCTCTTTTGTGCCCAACCCAGTCAGCCTGGAGCCATGTCCGAGGTGAACCGAGAAGGCAGCATCATGGGGGATGGGGCTGTCCATGTTACTATATTCAAGTCTGAACTACTGTTGGAAGTGTCTGGAAGTACTGTTAAGTAGAAGCCACAGAACAGAATTTTAAAGGAGCTCATAAAATTGTATGATGGGTATAATGGGCTCGTTTTCATATAAAATACCAGAATTCACTGTGAGGGGAAAAAAACATTGTTCCACTGTCTATTGGCAAAAATAAGATAAAGTGGATTTTGGTGTCATGGGAAATATATGAACCAACCTAAATTTCTCATAATTACAGTAGATAATAATGATGAATGTTAATAGCAAAACTAAGAATTGGTCACATTTTTACTGACAATGTATTGCTGTGTCTTGCATAATTCTCATACAGCAGTAAAACATTTGATTTGAGGCATTAAATAAGTGATGAGAATGCAATAAAATTCTGATTGTGTTTTTTTTTTAAATATTTATCCTTTTTAAAAAATCTTCTCCCAATAATGCAAACATAAATGGATTGTAAAAGGCATGCAGTGCTAGTTCTCAGTGTCAGCAGATGCTACCTACTGTTTTTTCTCCTAGTAGACCAGTGGAACAGAACTAAGTTGAAATTCAAGCTGCATATAAAACAACTAGTCTGGTGTTCCCAGTTGTGTAACAGTTATATCTTCTGTGACAAACAAATATATAAATATAGGCTAGCAATAAAATGTCTTCATCAGAGTTGGATATAGAAAAGTTTGTTCATATTATACTGCCAGAATCACAGAACCACAAGAATGGCCTTGGCCCTGCTCCATTTATGAGAATGGGGAAAGGAGTCCAAGGAAGTTAAACACAAAAATGAAGAACCACATACAGCTATAACTATTTGCAACTTCAATTTCTTTTTCATTAAAAAAGTAAAGACTCATTAGTTGCCCCAACAGTCTGTAGTCAGACCAGCCTGATAGCTCCCAAACAGCTCATCTCAGCATTTCCATCAACTTCAAAGAAAGATGGTCTCTGGATGTGTGTACATGTTCATTAAGGTGCTTTTCCTAATGCGCATTAAATTTAGTACCTCCAATGTGAGGTACTAAACAAACATGCATTAAGCTGCCTTAATGCACAATAACAAATGAGCCCAGTTTTTAAGTGACCCTTAATATGCAGTAGCCTATTTTACTACACATTAGCATAATAGCACTTTTTTAATGTGACGCTTTGATGCACAGTAAAATAGGCTACTACACATTAAAACGCACATGAAAATGAGCCCTCTGAGACCAAAATTTGACTACATGGCAACAGAGAAAAGGTTGGATTCAGAACACAATTTATCCCTCTGTACCTGACCAAAATTGCAACCTGATCTAAACCCTAGGTGGGGAGTTAGTAGTTGATAACGTGTCACAGACTATGGGGATTCCTTAACTCAGTTTGGCTGGCTGAAAAAGGTCCAATTCAAAATAATTTCCTTTCATTAAATGTAATTGTTCCTGTTCCATCCTTTCTTTATTTATTGATATGTGGAAGGTCAAATATTGGGTTCCAGTATCACCTATAATAACCAGTAGATCCTTGATGCTACTATTTGGTTCATGAAGATGATTTTAGATAAAGTAGGATACTTTCAATGAACCTGGAATTGAGAATATAGTAGATACTTGGCACAGGAACTAATTCCTTCAACAAGACATCTACTTTCAAAGGTTTAAAAGCCACGTTGGACACGCAGAATCCTCTGTAACCATAAACAATAATTTAAAAAGCTACTTGAAAAAATTCAAAATTCAAAATTTTGGAAGAAAAGGTGAAAAATTTTGTCATGCAACTGTTGTGAACAATTAACATTTTAATAATTAAAAATTAAAATGAACCTATTGTATTACCCATGCTTATCTTCTTTCTCTCTGTGTTTAATCATGTCTTAGAGAGACTCATTTCAAGTTCACTATGCCTGCAAAATGCAATTGTTCCACATAAGTCAGTGCAGCAATTCACTTTATACCAACTGACGTTCTGATCCATACAAAGAAAACATAACTCCAGATAACTTTTACATGGCAAAAGAAATTTCTGGCTCTGAGGCATCCCAAAGCTGCCAGAATTATTATGCAGAGAGTTTTCCAAGTGTAAGTGCTGATTAACAAAACTTAATGGTTTTTATTTTCCTCTGGATGCATGCACTTAACTATAATCTGAGTTATGCATTCCACATCTGGGGATGCTAGACCCCCTTAAAGATGACATTATTCATTTGCTCTTCTCTTAAAGGCTGATTTGGTAAAATTAGAAATGTGTAAAAAATCTCCTACTGTTTTGATACATGTTAATTAAGAGTCTTCTACATAAGGCTGATGATTTTTTTATACCAGCTCTCTGACACTTTATTAGCTGAGAAAGCCACTCCATGAGCTAAAGGAAAGGTGAAAATAGCTTTACCATTTAAAATAATTGGGATCTGACCTAAGTTTTTTGCAAAAAGTTGAGTTCAGACATTGAGCAACTGCAGATCAAATGAAATGGTTTGCATCTTGCTGAATCTGAAGTTCTTGTCAGCTAAGCTCAGCCAATTCTAATCAATATTTGGATGAAAGGTGGTTGTGCCATTCTCAAAATAACTGTATCGTCCCTTCAGTCAGGTTTACCTTGTATCAATCCTTCTGCTCATCTGAAATATTATTCTAAAAATAGATTTGACTGTGAACCTTGGCTCTGATCTATGCATCTATCTACCATGAGTCATTAGTGCTAGCCAGTGTAGCACTCCCGAGCCTATAAGGTGCTGCACGTTTTTCTTCCCAAGGTGGAGAACCTTACATTTTTCAGTGTTAAACACCATCAGGTTCTCATCCACCCATTTCCTGAGCCTGTCAAGGTCTGCCTGGATCGTCCTCCTGTCCTCAAGTATGGACGCTTTACCCCAAAGTTTGGTGTTATCAGCAAACTTGGCCAGTCCGCTTCTGATACCAATGTCCACATCATTAATGAAGATGTTGAATAGTGTTGGCCCAAGGACAGAGCCTGGAGGGACCCCACTGGCCACAGTGCACCATGATGATTGACTTCCATCACCCACCACCCTCTGGGTCCAACCATGGAGCCAATGCCCCAGCCAGCAGATCATGGTGAAACCGAGGCTGCAGTTGGCCAGTTTTGCTAAGAGGTGATCATGGGATACCAGACCAAAGGCTTTTTTAAAGTCAAGATATACGACATCAATCTCTTCTCCCTTGTCCAGGTGATAGGTCACCTGGTCGTAAAAGAAAATAAGATTGGTCACACAAGACCTACCCGCAACAAACCCATGCTGGCTATCTCTCAGGATGCTGCCATCAGTCAGTCTGTTAAAACTGTCCTCTTTGATAATCTTTTCTAAGACCTTCCCCAGGATAGAGGTCAGGCTGATGGGCCTGTAGTTTGCCAGATCCATTTTCCTCCCTTTCTTGAAGATAGGTACCATATTGGCCTCTTCCAGTCTTCGGGCACTTCACCAGAGTGCCAGGAGTTCTCGATGATCCATGCCAGGGACTAAGCTATGATGTTTGCCAGCTCCTTGAGTACCCTGGGATGTAAACTGTCAGGGCTGGCTGACTTGAAGGTGTCCAGCCTCTCAAGGTGTTCCTTCACAAAGTCAGCATTGATGGAGAGTAAAGAATCACCCTCACCCAGGCGTTCCTGTCCTGTAATAGGCAGGGGTGCCCCTTGGGACTGGTGAAAAACCGATGCAAAGTACCCATTTAGCAAGTTGACTTTTTACTGGGCATCAGTTGTACTATCTGGTTTAGCAGGGGTCCAACATTGCCCTTGCTTTTCCTCCAGCTCCCCACATATCTAAAAAATGGCTTTTTATTGTCCTTGATACGTGTAGCTAGTTAGAGTTCAGTCGCAACCTTGGCTTTCCTGGTTCCTTCCTTGTAGGTCCAGACCAGTGCAGAATATTTCTTCTTGGATCCAGTCCTCCATCCTTTGTAGGTCTTTCTTTTTAGATGCAGGAGGTCTGCTAGTTCCCTGCAGAGCCAAGGGGGCTGCTGTGCCCTTTTGTTGCCTTGCCTCCGAGATGGAATAGACTTAGCTTGTGCATCCAGACGCCTGCCACATGCCCCTGTGGTCACTGGGGGGAGCTCCAGCCTCTGGCCACATGGCTGCCAGCTCTTGGGACTAACTTTAGTCCCAAGTTGAAGCCAGGAGAGGCAGGAGCCAGCCAGGAGCACCTAGTGGCTAGGCATACCCAGCAGGGAGGCCCTATGGATTACTACACAGTAAGGCATCTACACATGCATTACTGCACAGTAACTAATCAGACATAAATCTGATATCTGCAGGATGCAGGTACCAAATTTATGCTCAAGTGGCATAATTCGCCATATTTACTGCACATTACAGGCATGCAGGTATAGATGTGTGCCCATACTGAACTCAGTTACTGCTCAGTAAATGCACACATGTAGATATGCCCACAGAGTCCTTTCCTGACCCTGAAAAAGTTTTACTCTTTTTTTTCCCCCTTTTCAGAATATTTGTAAGAGTGTGTGTATTGCTATTTCATTAAATCTTGAAGGTTATGAAGTACTTTGTATTCATTTATGTTGCAATATAAAGGTCTTAATACATAGAAAATAAAGATTTAAGGATAAAACTTAAACATACAACTTGCTAAACAGTCTAGTAAGGTGGATTCACCCCAACTTTTCTAGCCCATTGTGTCCTCAGGAAATGACTTGAACTCTGTCCAGTGAAAATATGGTCTATGTGCCACCTGTAACTCAGGGCCCAATTCTTCTCTGGTTCACACTGGTGGAGTTCAGGAGTAACTCTGCTCTACTAAAGCAGTGGAGTTATGTCACCATAACCCAGTGTATGTGAGAATTTGCTTTTAATAGCACAACCATATTTACTATCATTAGCATCAATATCCAGCCAGGCTTTTTATGTAGATTGATAGCTGGGTACGAATTACTCTGACTCCTGTTGAGGCAACTGAAAGGATGAACTTTCTGTTGCTTGTCTAACACAATAGGGCAGATCAACCACTGAGTTTTTATAAGTTCATATTCACTGTAGACTCGAATGCAATCACTAAAGCTAAATCTGAGCTGTGCTTCTACCCACAAATTGCACGCTGAGAGCAGTGATATCAAGTGCTTTAGTCCTTGCTATTCTGTTTAATCAATTGGCATGAGAGAAGAGGAGAAAGGAATTAGAGATCTGGGACCAGAGTAGAGCCCAGATTTTCAAAGCTCTCCCCCTCACCAGCCCTGTTTTCACTCACAAAGACAACACATTTGCAAATGTATAGGTGCTCACAGAATGATTTTCCCTTCCCTCAGGACTGAGGAGATGTCCACGAGATCCTCAGAGCATGAAAAGAGTTTCCCACCTGAACTATATTCAGGACATTTGAAAGTGATATAAAGAGGACTGGGGCATTTTCTCTAGAACCTGTTTCAACTTGGATTGCATCACCGCTCTTCTCTCCTTTTAGAGTTAACTTCTTAAGGCTTCAGCTCCCACAGGCCACATTGTGGCAGATACTGGCCACAACTAACTGGCAACATTTCCAACTTCCACGGGAGGATTCAAGAAGAAATTCTTCTGGAATTTGCTAACAGACACGCACAGACTTTTTTTAAAACCAATTTCTCCATCAAAGCCAGTCTCCGATTTTTTCATCAAAGCCAGTCTCACTGCTCTTCCTCTACTGATGTACCGCAAAGAAAAAAAGAAGAACTTTAGTGTCACAAACACAGACAAAATTATAGAAATTCCAAAAATGCATAGTGAGAAAAATATACATTTTCCCCAAATGCGATAAAAATCAAACAAGTTGTTTCCTTGCTATCATTTTGTGACGAAGTTAATCATACAGCTGTGGATAAGCCCTCATGTGCTATCCCCACAAATTCCTGCAGCAGCTTGAAGAAAAATTTAAAGTTGTTTTCTACGTACTGATTCTCCTAGGTCGTATACCAGGAAGTCATCTACTCCATAAAAATGTAATGTTTCTTCAAAAGGAACAGTGATTCTTTCCATATTCAGCTGTTATACTTGGAAACTAAGAGGTTTTTTTCCATCCGTAAGACAAATAAATTTAAATCTTTTCTATAAATATATGGGGCAGATCCTCGCTTGACGTAAGTTTGTCACAGCATCATTTGTAATAGTGGAGCTATGCAATTGTCCTCCAAGAACTGCAAATCATAGTTATGCCTATTTAGGCTACCTCAGAATCCGCCCCTAGGTTATGAATCCAGAATTATGCCCTGCACAATGAGGTTAAAATTTAATTAAAACAGGGTGGAGAACGTCCTGGACCAACTGGAACTTTTGATGAGGAGGAGGAAGAAGAAAAGGGAGATGTTCTAAAAAGGAGGTGGCATGAAAAACACTTAAAACATCATTGTTTTTCTGCTTAAATGTTGGAAGAAAGCAGAAAAAAAGCTCATCTGTCCACACCGCTATAGTTTAGCCACTATCTCCCAGAAGGTGGAATGAAACATTGGGAACGCTGAACTGAGATCAACTTGTTCGTATTATTGGACTGCAAATGAAATGAGCAAGTGGAAAAAAACACCCGATGCTTAAACAACAAGGTAATTTACTTAGGAATTGCCACTTAATGAACAAGTTCAATAACAGATAATTACATGGAAAGTACTTACATGCTATCTGTGTACTTTAAAAATGGTTGCAAATTTTGGTTTATAATTTAATTATGAACAAAGTTGAGACACTGATTATTCCCAGATAAATGTGTATATTTTATTTCCAGTGTTTTGCAGCTCACTCTTTTGGGGTGTGATTCATCTCCTTTGTTGTATGCGCTGTGTTCCTTATTGTTTTGCTTGAAGGAGTTTATCATTTATATTAGCTTGCATTGTACCAACTGTGTAAAATATTTCCAAGTGCAGTGTTAAAGTTCCTGGTGAAATGTGGTTCAGGAACATGTGAATTCTAAACCATGCATAAATTGTATGCAAAATGGGGAGAACTATGTATGTGGTATGCAATGCCTCAGTGAGCTTTAATTAGGGAAATTTAGGACTAGAACCTCCACTTTGTAAATTAGCTTAACTCCATTGGAGCAGCGCTGATTTACAAGTGCTGAGGATTTGCCCTGAGTGCAGTACTTCCCCTGCTGGTCTTCATGTGGCATTTCAGTTATTTAAATGAGTTCCCTGCATGGGATAAATGAGGCGAATATACGTAGTACCATATTTAAATGAATCTAAGTTTTTTCCCCCCACACAGCGTGGGGAGAATGCCCTTCATCTTAGATTTACATACTAAGTAGAGAGGGGGCCAGGTGGCTACTGCAGCTTTGACTTGGGTCCTGAGCCCAAGTCAGGGCCAGAGGCAGACCCACAGCAGCTACCTGCCCCCTCTCCCCCACTTGTCCTCTGCAGCTTCTTCCCCTCACTCTGCCCCCTTCTCTCCTGCTTAGGCACAGCTTGGCTGTGGCTCGGGCTGGATTCCCTCCGAGGCAAGGAGTACAGGAAAACTTCATCGCCACTGCTCCTGCCTGGCCCAGCAAAGGCTGCTCCCACGGGCTGTGCTCCAGGAGGGAATAGAGACCAAACAGCATCTGACAGTCAGGGCAGGTGGGAGGAGAGGGGAAGAGGCCGAGGTTGCAGGGTGTGGAGGAGGGAAGGGGCAGAGACTGTGGGGTTGCAGGGGTGCTGGTGGAGGGATGGTACAGGAAGGCTGTAAAGCAAAGAGTTGGGGGGGGGGAGCAGAGGACAAGGGGACCACCTGACCCCCTTGCCACCTGCTTTCCCTGCTATAGTAATGGGAGAGGGATGAATTTAAGACAGCTGTCTGATAATTAGATTCTATAACTGAAAAATTCTAACAAATGTATTAATTTTCCATACATAGAATCTAATTATTGGGGGGGTCATCTTAAATACGGGGTTTACTTAGATTTGAGTAAATATGTTACTTTTGCTTATACACAGCAAGGCCCTGGGACGTTCTATTGTTCTAGGAGGTTAAGTTAAGTAGAGATTGTAACTTTGAGGAGGAAGGTGGACCACACCATGCACTGTCCTTTGAGGCAATATGTGAGCATTCCTGGGCTCCCATGAGAACAAGGAGTGTATTTGTGACTAACCCTTGCTGGAGATCAGCCCCGAAGAAATCTTCATGCACCCTCTTTCACTCCATCTTCAAAAAGCCGTTCGTAGACTGGCCCCAATTCAGTCATAAAGCTCAAATTCTAAATCGTGTTTCAGATATGTGCTGTCTGAAGCTGGGGCTGCATGAATGATGGATGGATTTATTTTTTGGGTTCATTGGCTAAGCTGAAAAGTTGGGGGAAATGGCTCTAGTGGAACTGAAACAAACTTTTCTGCACATGGAAAAATGAAATGGTTGCACTGTGCTCAGCATTTCCAAAGTATAATGTTTTCATTTGAAAATGTTAAAATGAAACTTTTACAGCATTTTTCAAATTTTCCTCCCATTTTTTTGGCTGGTATTATTTGCCATATTCAACAACAATTTTGAATAGTCCATTTTTCAGTGAATTTACTATTTACAAAAAAAAATTCACCCAGCTCAAGCCATTTGGTTTTTAAACTTTCCACCCTGAATCGTTTGACTTTCCAAATTGCCGAGCAGGTGTTCATTCACTGTTCAACACCTCTGGTAACCAGCCTCTGCATGCCTCCGGTCGGGGCTGCTCAAAAGTCAAGGTGCTCCCCTTGGAACTGATCAGCCTCCAGCTGCTTTACAGGAGAGTGAAATGAAAAAATGTGCCAAAAGACCAACATTATTTTATACAAAGAAGCAAAACAGAGAGTTTGGAGTAAAACCCAGATATCCTGTGAGCCACCAATCAACCATCTGCCCATACCTGAAATCTTATTTATGGTACAAACTTCCATTTTCTTACAGAAGAATCATAAGGATCTTCTTCTTTGGGAATAATCCAGAGAAAATCATAGTTACCCATCTAATTGACAAGAGGCTCATTACTGAAGCCTCTGGCTACATGTCTGGCATTTTTCCTCATTTCAACTGAGGCTGTTGCCACCGCTACTGAACAGGAAGCAACTAAAGAACAGCCACTATTTTTTAAACCGATGCTCCTGTAAATTAAAAAAAGGTTAATGGTCTCACACTCAAGTGGCAGAGTTGGATCTTTGCAGCCCAGGAGGAGGAAGCACTATTTAATTGCCAGTGCAACAGATCAACAAACTATTGATTTCTTGGGGGTCTGTTGTACAGATAAGAGATATTTTAAGGTCCCAGTACTAGGAACAAGATGTTGTATCCAGTCTGTTTGTCAAGGCGGTGAGGGATAACAGGGAATTTATAGACCCAACAGTAGCCAAAAAAGAAATTCAAAGCCCAGAGAGAGGTCAGGGCCAGATGCAAATCAATGTAATTCTAATAAAATATATCGGTTTGCTCCATTTGTGGTCCCAACCTTCAGCATTTAAGTAACTGGGAATGAACCACAACAAATTGCCAAACTCCTAGAGCCTGATCCAGCCTGATCCAGATTTTAAAGCCCTTTTAGGAAATGAACTCAGTCTTTTGGCTTTCCCAAACCCACTCCTACATACATCAGTGTAAATGAGGAGAGGAGAGCAGAGCCAGGGTGAAGACCTTTTCCCAAAAAATGTAATTAAGGGTCATCTCTTAGTGAATTGCCCTCCACTGCCCTCCATCTTTATATGCAAATGTATGGTAATAATGCGTTTTCCACAGGAATTAACTGCCCTTGACACCTCTAATTAAACCTCAGAAAACATTCAATATATGCACATTTCCTGCTCAGGCACGTTGTCACAAACCCACTTTGAATGACAAAGGAACCGTTTATGTAGCACAGGCAGGCATGTGGCTGGAGTCTCAAATGCCTGGGGAGACTCCAGCTTTCTGGCATCTCCTCTAGACATTTGTTTAGGATCTCTAGTGGCCACCAACCTCAGGGCCTGGACACACAACATATTTACACGAGTAAAATTTACATCATGCAAGAGTGGACTAGCAATCCTGTTCCAGGGTAGCACCTGGCCATAGCAGCTATTACAGCTCCTTACAATGGGGTAGCTGGGGAACTGCCTCTGTTCACCTGTATTGAATAGCTACCCCAGGATAGCTCTGGACACACTGATGCAGTTTTATCCCTCATTTTTCCACACTGGATTCCATACTGCAGGGCTGTATGGTGCGTGTCCCCTCTTTCCTTATACCAGTGTAAAGGCTGGTTATAAACATGGCATGTGGCCAAGCTCTTACTCAGTTTTTGACTCCCTCCTCACTTCAGGAAAGATGAAGTGTAAACTCCCAATTCTCTGATAATAAGGGCCTTGATCTGCTCTTGACTACTTGGTCCTCAGTCACAAGCTTATCAGTATCAGTACTTTGGGGTAGTTTCCATTATTACGGGCATAAAATGTGGAAATTATAAGCAAGAACCAACATAGGTTCTTATGATAATGGCTCTAGAGACCCCAGTCAGGCTGTAGGCACTTGACAGCCCATGCTAAAATGGTACACAAGAGAAAAAGTGGTGATAAACTTTAAAAATCTTTCTCCAACTATTTATATTTCTCTTACAATCTTTGCCACTTTTGCACAAGGGTGAATGAGCCAGCCTCGAGCTATGCTCAACATAAATTAAACCCATCACATTACTGTCAATAGCATTTATTCATGCCTGTGTAGAAGAGAACAGCCCCTTCAGACTTCCTTTCATGCACACAGAAATCCTAAAGTAATATTTTTAATGCAGCAGTGTAATGACACATCTCATTTATGTCAGCAGACATTGTTGCTCCTTCCTTCCCATTCACTCTGCATAAAACTGCCAATATTTATCCTGTGGACTGCACTGTTGGGGGAAACAAAATCTGTGTGGAGTTATGTAGGGTTTTTGGAGGGTTGTTTTGTTTTTTTGACCAAGCACAGTATTTCTGCTAATTTTGAAAGCAACCAATATCTATCTTATTTTCATTATGTGGGTAACCATTTTCTTACCTTTTGCCAGCAGCAGGTGTTGCGGGGCTGGAGAAAAATCCTAACACCTCCATTTTTGACTGAACTGGATTTGGAAAACACTTTTTTAAAAAACAAAAACAGTGAGAAACTTGTATAAAATATGAACCCTTGGCCAGAGAGGAATCAAAAAAATTGGGACCTCTGGGCTCGACAGCTGGCTCTCAAGCAGATTTGCAAGTGAAACAGAGACGACTCATTCAATACCTGTCTCCATTTCCTCATCAAAACAGGTCTGACAGTACCTTGGCATGCTGCAAGGCCCTTCACGGTCATTCAGTGCCCCTGGTACTTCAGCTGGCTCCCAACACCCTGCTCAAGGAGTGTGAAGTGGCACATAATACATTCAAACAGAAGTCGCTGCCTATGTTCTTTCCAACCTGCTTACTTTGCAACTGTGTAATTTATTCTTAACTGGATACTTAGGCCAACTTCTGTACTGCATCCTATGAATCCATGGAGGATGAAGAGGGACTGTTTTGAGCTGTCTTCTTCTGAATGAACAAATTTAGGACCAGGGCCAGGTGTATGGAAGTATGGATGCAGATAAATCTATTGACAAAAGGGCCTAAGCTGGTTATGGTCTTAACATTCGTTGAAATCAAACTTACTCACAGCCAGCACTGATTCAAAATCTCCCATATGCCCCATCAAATACCAACAGCAATATTTCACCTAATGCATGGCATGCTGCTCCGAAGCAGAGAGCTATCACTGTAATTAATATTAGTCTTCTCCCATCACATACACTTGGCATATTTATGAGGGTTGATACCTCAAGCTCTAGAAGTTCAGTCAGCATTTTCCACTACTCTGAGAAATCTCAAAAGTCCCAGACAGTACAGAGTAAAAAGTCCCAGTAGCTTTATTCAGATCCCAACTATCTGGTGGCGTCTAAGTTCCTCCAGCCTTGGAAGGTAATCACTTCTGCTGCCAGTCTGTGACAGTAGTGGCAATACCGGGTTTTCATTCTCTCAGCTTAAAAAAAGAAAAAAAGAAGTCCCATACAAACAAGGGTAACCCTGTTCTGCTATCCCAGCTCTGCTTTTATTTCCAAAATACTAGGTTTTATATCTATATTATCTGGTTTTCCAACATAGACAACTCCTACCTCAACACCTCTCTACCTGAAAGAGAATAAACTTAATGAAATAAATGAGTATGCAAATAGGGCACCGTTCTGTTGAACCTTCTTTTACTTGCATCCTTCTGATATGAATTTCTGCTTTGATAAACAAGTATTGCTTTCTCTTTCCTTCTACCCCTGCTTTAGGCTCCATTAGCACTATCCCAAATCCCTCACATTGCCTTAGAGGCTTGTTTTATTTATAATTAAGCAGTGATGCAGTCATATATATTGTTGTGTTTGAAAAATGCTCTCAGCCAACTCCCTAAGTTGGGGATTCTGAACAGGGTGCATTAAGGTTAATTACCTAATAATTTACAGCACAAAATGGATCTGCAGACACTTTGATTTTCACTAATTGTGGCACGGAACAAAGTAAACAAGTTTGCTCATATTCCAGCAGTATGAACGTGTCAAGAAGAGCCTTTATGGGAATTTGTGATGTCCTTTCTTTGTCCTTGAATGCAGTGACACATGAAGTGTTTTCTATAGGGCATAATCTAGAAGACTGAAATGTTACCATATTGGTTTTATAATGATTTTCCTTTCTTAATACAATTCAGACATCAAATATAGATCAACTTATTGCATTATGGTATACCACAGATGTCATGCTACAGAGGCAATACTAATAAGTTTTGATGATTTCGAGTGATAATTTTGTGGGCCTCTGACTAAAATGGATGCAAATAAAACCAGCAAGATTTATGGAAAGCTGGGGGAAAAAACCAAACCCAAGCTGTAGTTTCTTGGTTATTAATCCAAGATGGTAAAAGAGCCAACGGACCAGATCTCCAGATAGAATAAGTCAGTGTGAGTCCAGTGATGTCATTAAAACATGCAATATCATGTTACAGGAAAAATGTGTAATGTTGGTCATTTGGATGTCATTCAACCAAGATTTAAACAATTATTCCTATTAGACAGATACTGAGGTATCCAAAACTTCAGCTTCCAGGAGTCTCACTAAAGGTGCTCTAGTTTTAAGATCAAGCAATGAGGACAGCAGAAGTGTTTGGCTTTCAGATCCATCTCCAACAGTCTGCAGAAAACTCCCTTTATTGATTCTTAAATATATATACTAACCTGAAAACATAGAAGTATAATTAATGGCCTATCAACTTCTGTCATTTGCTTATAATTAGCATTGAAAAAGAGAGAGAGAGAAAAAAGAAAAGACCTTTTGTTCTCATCCATTTATAAAAATATTGGACTAGATCTTATCTAACTTACACCAAAACTATCAGAGCTCCAAAGGTGATCTGACCCACTACATGAACATTTGAACAGTCAGCATTTCACAGGTTCCGGTCCCCTGATTCTCCCACAGGCCACTGATGCTTGAAAAAAGTCCATTTGGGACACAGTCTTCTAGCTGATTCTTTACATATTTTCATTATTAAACTGCACAGTAAATAATTCATTGTATATAATGTTTCCCCAGAGCTGAACACCAGTATGGACACTGACTTGACATCAATCTCAGGAACATACAGAAGCCTGCGGCAGATCACTTTAACCTCCTTGTACCTCCCATCGCTGACCTCAGAGTAGCTGTCCTTAACGAACTTGAGTGTGATATTGCAGAAGAAAGTATCTCTTAGCAGAGCACTATAAATACCACTTATCTCACAGACTGGACTGTGTTAAATATGGTCTCAGCAAGTTAGTCCACTACCTGAACTAGCTTTTAACTCCAGCTCTTTATTCGTATGTCCCTCAAAGTGTTAACTGTTTTATTTACCACTACTGACCTTTTCAATGAACCTGTTGCCCCTTTCCAGCGTCTTCTCCCCCTTACCTCTTCATAGATTCATAGATTCACAGATGTAGGGTCGGAAGGGACCTAAGTAGATCATCAAGTCCATCCTCCTGCCATGGCAGGAGAGAATACTGGACTCATATGACCCCAGCCAGGTAATTGTCAAACCTCCTCTTAAAGACCCCCAAGCTAGGAGCCAGCACCACTTCTCTTGGACGTTGGTCTCCAGATCCTAGCTGCCCTGACTGTGAAATAGTGTCTTCTAATGTCCAGCCTGAACCTACTCGTAAACAACTTATTCCTTGTTACTCCAGGAGGTGCACAAGTGAACAGGGTCTCTCCCATTCCCTGCTGGTCCCTCTGGTAAGTTTGTAGACAGCCACCAGGTCTCCTCTCATCCTTCTCTTGTGAAGGCTGATCAGGCCCCATCGCCTCTCCTCATAGGGTCTGCCCTGCTGTCCCCAGATCATTCAAGTGGCCCTCTTCTGGACCCTCTCGATGCTGGCCACATCTCTCCTAAAGTGCAGCACCCAGAACTGGATGCAGTACTCTAGCTGCGACCTGACCAGTGTTGCACAGAGTGGGAGGATCACCTCCTTGGCCCTGCTTGTGATGCATCTGTGGATGCAGGACAAGGTGCGGTTGGCCTTCCTGACTGTGTCCTTACAATGGTGGCCCATGTTCATTCTGGAATCAATAAAGACTCCAAGATCTCTTCCTGCCACTGTGCTTTCGAGAAGGGAGTTCCCCAGCCTATAGGAATGCTGCTGGTTCTTAATGCCCAAGTGCAGTACCCTGCACTTGTCAATATTGAATCCCATCCTATTCTCATTCGCCCACCCCTATAACCTGTCCAGGTCCAGCTGTATCCTGTCCCTCCCTTCTAGTGTGCCCACCTTGCCCCAGATCTTGGTGTCATCAGCGAATTTGAACAGGGTGCTTTTCACCCCCTCGTCCAAGTCGCTAATGACGACTGCTGGACCTGCTGATTTGAACATGTCCAGCCCCTCCAGAAGTTCCCTAACTCAGTCCTCCCTGACCCTAGGTCTGTCAGAGTCTCTCCTGAGTCCATCCTGAATCTCAACAACTCTTGGGGGAGTCCTGGTCCCTGCACAAAAAAATGGAGGCAAAGAAATTGTTTAAAAGGTCTACCTTTTCCTCTGATGCAACCACCAGATTGCCTAGCGTATCCCACAGGGGCCCCACATTACCAGGTGCTTTCTTTATACTCCCTATGTATTTAAAAAAGGACTTTTTGTTGTCCTTGGTCCTTGATGTTTGCCTTAGCTTTCCTAACAGCCCCACTACAAGCCTGAGCGATGGAGGTGTACTCCTCTGCTGATAGCCTCTCCCTTCCACTGGGTGTATGCCTCTTTTTTGGCTTTCAGGTGTTCCTGAATGCCTCTGGTGAGCCAGGGGGGCTTTTGAGCACTCTTGCCCCTTTTGATTCTCGTTGGGACTGTCACCCCTTGGGCACAGAGGATTGTCTCCTTAGGGAACAACCGCTCATCTTGGACACCCAGTTCCCCAACTCTCCAAGACCCCAGTGCCTATCCTACCAATCTCCTCAACTCATTGAAGCTGGCCCTCTTGAAGTCAAGGGTTACTGCCTTACTGCAGGCCCTTGACACTCTGCGCTGGATGATGAATTCCTGTAGGCCATGATCACTGTCACCCAGGTGGTCAAGAACCTGGAGTCCCCTCACCAGGTCATCGCCTGTGGCCAGAACCAGATCCAGGAGGGCATTCCCCCTGGTGGGACTGTGCACCTCCTGGGTTAAGCAAGGAACTGTATCTCAGCAAGGAACTTCCATGAGCAGTCCAACCTGGCTGACTGCTCCTCCCAGCAGTCAGATTTTCATTTGTATTTAAATCCCTCTCTATTTTAAATCTCTCTTTCTGCAAGCCCATTTGTAGCATTGACAAAGTAGCCTGTCCCCTATGATGTGCATGCCTCTCTCTGATTAAGTCTCTAGGTTGTCACCCTGTCCTGCCTTCTGCCTAACTCCAGACATGGTAGCCACTTCTCTCCTTACCTCATAATACATGTGTATATGATGTTGGTAGTTTACAAGACTCCTGAGAAAATATTGCATTATACCCCAAGGTAAGGGTGAGACACAGCACTCAATATTGGGACAATAACTAATCATATACTACCATACCACATTTTCTCTATTAAGGCTAGGTAGAGATATTCAAAAGACCCGAGACAGAATTGAACTAAGTTAAATGTTTTTCTGTAAGGGGTGTATCTTAGATCGGTTGCAAACAGAGCACATATTTGCCATTTGGTGGGATGGGCAAATCCTAGACTGGGTTCTACCATTTTTAAGGCAGTCCATGTGTGCTAAATTTCTGTTCTGTTAGGGCTATAAACCAGTTTCCAAACATTTATACTGGTAAAAGTGTAATGGCCGTACCTGACCTAAAAGCGTTCGTAAGTCACATCACCATGATACTTTTTTGATGTCTTATCATTAAGAAACCAGATAGATTCCATCATTTTCCTACTTTAGAAGGGTAAAAAATGTATCATATTTACCATATTTTCCACTTTACTAATGTTATTCTTTTGTTAGATAGATAGTCTTGATCTCCCCAGAATAAATGTATGTAAATCTGCTCTGCAAAGACAAGACCTGTGTTTCCCCAAAACCCCACTTGCCCCTTCCTTCTGGGATGAATTTCATTAGTTATCTCACCTTCTATAGCTCCCTTTTTGTGACACTGGTGACAATACCTTCAATACAAGCAACCAAGGAAAATCTAGAGCATCATTCTGGGTGATTACACATAAAACCATTGACACATTTTGACAAACCTACAGAATTGAATCACTTCTTTTAGGTGTAAATTGAGAGTGAAAGTATTAATGGCTTGTAATAAATATTAATGCTTTGAAGAATGCCTCTGCAACTTTCCAGATTTCTGTGCTTGCATCAGAGTAGCAAATAGATAGCAGACAGTGAACAGCAAGAAATCGAGAAAGATCTACCTGGACCTACCCAGCCTCTCTTAAAGAAAGGATGAAAAAAATATATGCAAGCACCTGCTTGTGAAGAAGTATCACATGCAGAGAAAGTGAAATGTTAAAAGGGTTTTCTTCTCTTTTTTCTTTTGTTTCAAAATTCATTTAAAATCCCCAGGAAAAAATGTAAAAATTATCTGGTTTTTGAGTTGTAACTTGAAGCCAATCTTTTTTGTTTTAATGAGATTTAAGACAAAATGCTTTCATTTCAACTTCTGAAAATTGAAACTTGAGAATTTTCTTGCTTTCCTTTTCTTCTGCAAAAATCACAAAAAAGCAAGATGGGAGAAGCATTTCGGTTTTCTGTTTCACTTAAAAACAAACAGTGCCCGTGCGTTGCGTTTTGTAAAAAAGGAACAGAGGAGCCTGCGTTCAATCAAATCAAAACAGCTTGCTCCTGATACGCAGCAGCAAAGCTAGAATTAATTCTGCCCTGGTTTATAACACCGTGCACAGCAAAAAAGGTGGGTGGCAGGAGGGGAGGAGATAACGTAAAAAAAAATTAGTTAAGGAAATAAAAGGCTAGGAAGGGAAAGGAACACAAACGGCAGACTCAAAAATTTAAATCAGATGTTTCTTTCAAAAACGTAACACAAGAAAAAAGTGTAAGTCTAAGTAAAACAACTGTAATTTTACCTAATTACAAGTTTGCCCTTGGAATGCAGGGGAAATAGCCTCAGCAATGACTTTTCTTGCAAAAAAAGACAAAAGGATGCCTTGTCCAAAAAAGTTTAGCCATGGTTACAATTCATGACCATCTCCTCCTCCTCTAGCAGTCCAAACAGAATAGGGGAGTAATCTGCTTCACAATTTCTTCCTGGGAAAATGTTGCTGCATGCTAGTCTAGTAGCTAAATCCATCCCATCGTGTGCTAATAAAAGAACTGAATATAGCATCGTGAGGCCAGGAATGCTAACTCCCGCTCTGATACTGCCTTGTTAAAAAAATTTCACCTGTGGGCGTGTTTACACATCCCACTACGGTGCCATTCTTACTGCACCATCATTTGTTGGAAGTACTATATGATGGGGCAGTAACAGCCCATATGGCGCCATGCCGGTGACACATGGTTATTTTTAGCGGCTATGTCGCCGTAGCAACACACTATATAGCAAGGAAGTATGTTGCTATGGCGACATACCTGCAGCATCACAGTTTGCGCCCGCCAGTGCTACATCGCCCTAGCATGTTGCTACAGTGACATAACGTCTCATGTAAAAACACCCTGTGACTCCATTTCTCCATCTCTGCAATGGGGTTATCTACCTGCTACTCAGCCAGCTGGAGATAAGAATCAAAATTTGCACAGTGCTCCAAAATAAATTCCAGGAGGTACCAACTCTTAGTATGATGATTAGGACTCTGGCCTCTAGTGTTATGCCTTAAGTACTTAGCCACACATTTTCCATCAAATATTTATTAATTATACACTAAATAATGAACTCAACTTTGCCACTCTTATATACATCAAACAGTGCTTCTGAACTTGGTATGAGACCTGCACAGCCTGGGAAGCACAATGGTGAGAGAATCAGACCGTAAATATTTGCACACAATATTAGATATATAGAGAATTATGCTTTAAGAGAAAGATCAATAGCAAAATAATCCAGGAGGATTACAGAGAACTGATTAACTCCTTCTTTTAACATATAATAGACCTTTCACTACTAAAAGCAAAAAAAAAAAAGCCACTAATTTAGGACAATACTTTCTAAGCAGTACACTATTGTTAAAGCAAGGATGCTTTATTAAAGAAAAGACCTTAACAAACCAGGCAGTATCTTTGCCTCTGAAATACTGTTGTTGCAACCAGACTGGAACTGTGCAATCTTTATATTTAAAGGGAAATCAATACCATTGATTAAACAAAATAAAAGCTGTTCCATCAGAACCTATTACTAAATCTGGTGGTTGTAAAAGCATTGTTTTTAAATCAAACTGATAAAAATCAGTGTGAGTTTCTTATGGCTAAACACGAGACATACAATGCACAATGAGTAGCAGAGAATTATGCTTTTTAATAAGAAAACAGATGCTACCGGTTTGAAAGAGCTTCTTATGTCCTTGCTTCTTTTTCATGCAAACAGGTCTTCCCAACAAGCGATTTGCTGGGGGGAGAGGGGTGCTTTTATTTAACTGTAACATTTTAATGGATTCTCTTTCCCTTCTTCTGAAGGATGTACACAGCAGTCAATCAAATTAGTGTCAAAACGCTCAACGCATTAAAATAGCCACCCTACAAGGATTCTCAGAAACACAGCCCTCCATTCAGCTCTGCTTCAACATAACATCCTTTCCACTGGACACAAATTTAGTAGTGCCAGTAAGGCTGACAAAATGAAGGGGCTATTTTTCAATTTTAGTAGCTTCATTCTAGTCAGGCATTGAATTTCAGTTTTAATAGTTTTATCAGTCTTACGGAGCCTGACATCAGATAATTAAACTGGCATCCAGATCACCAGTGTAAATGTACAATGGGATATTTAAAAGCACAGGCTAAAGTAAATTATTCCCTAGATCAGCATAAAAAATACTATGCCCACCATAGTTTCTGTCGTGTAGATTTGGTTCTGGAGATTGCCTTTTTTTAAAGTACTAGGCTTAGATTTTTTTTTTAAGTATCTTACTGTCTTGTCAAAGGCAGTTTACTTTTATTTATTTTAATATACTTCTTTTCCTTCTGGAAATCATGATATAGAGTGTACTCTTAATGTTTATCCACTTAGTAATAAACTCGTTGGGATGTACAGGAATTAATTATGTACTTTAAAACAGGTGGGGGGCAGGGAGCCTAGGCAGAATATTCAGGCCTTGTTCTTGTTACATTTGACATCCATGTGGTTTATGTTAAAATTAAATACAGGGGGTATTTTCATTAATATCATAATTAAATTTTTCATTAAATCTGGTTTAGGGTAAAGTTATTTGACACAAGCTAAGACTTGAAAACAAATCATGATACATTATGATTAAACTACTGTAGAGCTCAGGGAGAATATTGCAAATAAGTTTCTGTTGTATTTGCCAGAAGAGCAGGCTAGCCAAGACTTAAAAAGAAAAGAAACAGAGAAAAATGCCAGTGTTTTGCACTTTGGAAAGAGAAAACAGAGAAGCCTGCTTTCATTCGGTAGTCAAATCAAGTTACCTTACTCCTGACTTAACCAAGTAAAGGAAATTAGGTAGCAGCACAGCCAGCATTAATTTGGGCCTGGTTTACAATAGGGCTGTGCAAAGCTTCAGATCATGATTTGGATTTGGAGATGATTCAGAAGCCGAAACTACAAATCTGAATTGAATCGCTGGAAGCTTTAGGCTTTCCGAATCACCTCAGAAAAGATTCAGAGCCAGTTCAGCCATAGAGTATATAATAGGGAATCAATGAAATATCTATAACTTGGTTGTTTTTCGGCTGATTTGGATAAAACTTGCAGGGACGGTAGCCACTGCTGAGTGCATGACTTGTGCCAAGCTTCAAGGTGATAGGTGTAAGAGTTTCTGTGAAACTGCACCTCAATTCCTAAAAGCAAAACGCATGTCACATGTGTGTGTTAAGCCACATTTTGGTGAAAACTGCAGGGATGGTAGCCCCTGCAGAGGCCACAAAGCCTGCCAAGCTTCAAGGAGATAGGTGCAGGGATTTGCAGGAAACTGTACCACAAAATCTTGAAAGCAAAACTCATGTCACATGTATGTGTTATGTCACAGTGGGGTCAAAACTGCCTGGATGGTAGCCACAAAGCCTGCCAAGTTTCAAGGAGATAGGTGCAGGGGTTTGGGGAAAAATGTACCTCACGCTGTGGACAAGCAAAATTCATGATATGGTGACACTGTGTGTGTTAAGGCGCAGCAGAGTGAAAGCTGCAGGGATGGTAGCCCCTGTGGAGGTGACACAGCCTGCCAGCTGTGGAGGAGATCGGTGCAGGGCTTCTGGGTTCTGGGGCCCTGCGCCTCTGGCTGCTGACAGGCAAAACTCATGACATGGGTGCTTGTGCAACTGTGTCTGTCTTGGGACGTGGGGGGCAGACACAGGACTACTGCAGGCCTGGGTGCTAAGCTACTGTGTTACCAGTTACCAATCAGTCATGATTCACTCAGGGACCAGCTCAATACACAGTAGCTAGCTAATGTAATGAGTTAATTAGCAAGGATTAACACCTATGATACCACAGACTAAGGAGAGGAAAGAATCAATACAGACAATCAACTACCCCAAGACAGACAGTCAGTTGCACAAGTACCCATGTCACAAGTTTTGCTTGTCAGCAGCTAGGGGTGCAGGGCCCCAGAACCCCTGAACCTATCTCCTTGAAACTTGGCAGACTTCATGGCCTCAGCAGGGGCCACCACTCCTTCAGTTTTGACCCCGCCCGTGGTGTAACACATTCACATGAGTTTTGCCTTCAATAATTTTGGGAGCAGTTCCCCCAAAACCCCTGCACCTATCTTCTTGAAATTTGGAAGACATTGTGGCCTTACCAGGAGCTATCATCTCTACAAGTTTCATCCAAATCAGACAAAAAACAAAAAAGTTATAGATATTTCATTGATTCCACATTATACCCTATAGCTGGATCTCCAAATCAGCTCCGAAGCTTCAGAGCCAACTTGGCCGAATCAAAGCAGAAAACTGATCCAGAGCTCCAAGTCGGATTGCTGGCATCCCATTTGGCTGGATCCAAAGCCAAATCGAATAGCTGTCTATTCGCACACGCCTAGTTTACAACACTGTGCACAAAAACATTTCAAAGAACAAAAATAAGCTTTGTCAAATTGTCATGTGAGACCTTACTCGTTAATGAGCTGTTCCTTTAAAGATCTTAGAGAGAGTGTGAAATAGCATCATATGAGAGCACTGTTAGGGCCATGTTACACATGGCAAGATTAGCTCTAATCCTCATAACCTTGTTCTGATTCCTTTAAGGTCTGGCCACTCCCCACAGCTATTCTGCCAAAGTTGAAGTCTTCCAGTATCCCAAGACGCTCCAGTGCTGCAGTGCTGGCTCTGCCCAGTGGGAGCAGTGAGCCAATCCAGGCAGCAATCCCCCAGGCCCATCAGGCAGAGCCAGCCCTGGCGCACCCAGCATCTGTGGTACCTCCCATGTGGTCCGCCCCCCACGGTCAGCAACCTGCCTTCAGCCACACGTGCCCCAGCCCCTGCACACACCAGGTCCTAGCATCCATCCTGAGGTTGCCAGGGATGTTTTAACTACATTTTACCCCTTCCCCAGTTGAAAGGGGCACAGATTTGGGGGACACGATGGGTTTTTAATCACAGAAAAAACACAAGGAACATTCTGAGAACTGCCTGAGGCCATGCACAGCCCCTGCACCAAGCCTCTCATGCCAAGTCACAGCTGTTCAGGTGAAGGCAATCGGAGAAGTTTCTTCACCTTATTAGGTGATTGCTCCACTAAGTCAAACAACACTAAGACGATTAACATTTGTGCAGCTTACAGTTGCACATTAATTTCAGGTGACTCCTGGATCCCTTAATCCCTGGATTGTTTCCATATTAACACCTGAAACTAGTTTTAAAAAGACTTTAGGGAGTTTAAAGTTATACCACTCCAGGACAGGTTTCTCTCTAATTCATGTTACTTAGCTTTATTCAATTAATATGTGGCCACTCCTCACAGGGTGAACTCTCCAAATTGCAGTCCTCCAGCATCTCAGGAAGCATTGTCCCCTTCCTCACCCACCTGCTCTGTACAGATAACCCTTCCATCCCTGAACTCTACTGCCCAGGGGAGGTTCTGGCACAAAGCCGACGCCACTTCCCACTCCCACAGATGTGACCTTCCTATCCCATAGCCTGCACAGCATATGCTAGCTCACCAGTTCACAGGGTATGGATGAGTCCTGGATTGGGGTGAGGGGGGCGGGGATAAGGTAGGTACCAAATTGGGCCCCTATAAGCTAAGGCTTCCTTCCCAGTGCAAGGGCAGTAACTCCACCAAAAGTGCCTACTCTCACCACTCCCACCTCCCAGTCAGCCCAGCCCAGGAAGCACAACCAGCACCCCTCACATCCCAATTCCAAATCTCAATTTATTAAAACATGAGACCTTCCTTAATTTACTTCCTCTTTATTTCTTTTTCAAGTCTTTTCTTTTTTTGTTTCTTTTTATTTTAGCCTTCCTTCATTTCACTACATTTCCCCCACCCCCCATTTCCTTTCCACCTCCCAGTTCATTATTCACTCCTATCCCATTAACTCTCCACCTCCCAGTTTCATGTTCCTACCACATGCCCCCAAGCCCATCTCTCACCCACACACACCCCAACCTAGAGCAGGGGTAGAAGCCTGTCCGTGATCACCAGCCTCCTAGGGGTAACTCACAGCCGTAGCTCCTAGCCAGGCCACTGCTCACCAGCCCTCGAGTGCCAAGTCACAGCTGTGCAGGTGGGAGACAGAGAAGGTGTGACTGCTCCAAACTCGAGCTAGCACTAACACTGATCGACATTTGAGCAGCTGAAAGTGCAACCGGTAACAAGGCCCTAAATTCTTTGCTGAATCAGGGCCTATGGAGGACCAAGCTTGACTTTTGCATGGAGTATATAACATCACTATCTCACTTCTTCCTGTTTGAAACCCCAAATGATTTGATTTCTCAAGTGCCTGGTTGCACTACTTCTATTCCTCAACCTGGGAACCTGCATGTGGGAACCATTGGTATGTGTTCCACATACACTAGAGCTTAATATTTCTCACAATAATTTGTTGACTCAAAGCACTGGTCTCTCCAGCTGTCTTTCTGTGGCGTGTTGTCATTTCTGTACATAAAGATCCTAGGTTTATGATAAGATACTAGGAGGTGCTCTGTGACTCACAACGTGTTGATGTAGGGAGGGGTAATGCATATTCTTGTGGATTTAACATCCATTATGTAGTTATCTACAATTTGTAGAAGCTTGGACTCAGTGGCACAGATAGTCCCTTCCAGTCCTGTGTTCTTGGCTATGTTTTCATGCAGTACTCACAACCATGTTGGCAGGTGGTGGTGTTGGGGGGGGGGGCAATTACAACTTTATAAATACAAATTATGGAAAAAAATCTGAGGTGCTAAGAATACACAGCCTTAACCAACTCCATTTCTTCTTTTGTTTTGACTTTTTTCACCACGACCTGACAAATCTGTTGAGGTTGTCCAACTCTCTTTTGTACCCCTTTAATATCACTGGAAAATGGGGGATTGTTTATGAGAGTTTCCTGAAATGTGAATTTCCAATGCATTTCACATTCCTGAAACATAAATTTCCTGAATACATTACATCTCTCTTTTCCTGGAAAGGAATAGAGAGAACAAGACTGTGAGAACAACAAACGGTTTTGTCATCATCCCCCGTGGACATCATATCTTTCCCATATGGCAAAAAACCAGGTTGCCTAAACCAGACTTTTTCTCCCTTTTTATAGGACTTCATTGACATTGGTAAAAGCATTCAGGATCACAGACTCTACTGTTGGGTCACTTGAGAAAATAATCCTTTTACAAACAGTTGAAATGCCAGGGAAAGCTATCTATAACAGGTATATGCCGAGGTCAGAAATGTGTTCAGGTTCAGGTTCCATTCTCAGATTCTTTCCTTGTAAAATTGGAAGCCTAATTGGTAGAAGATTATGGCCTCAGAGCTTATGAGATTTGGCTTGGGACAAAAATCAGTAAGTTAATATTTTATGAATTGTTTGCAAATATATTTGGCTTTGAGAGTCTTGGGCAGTGATCATGAACAAATCATATCTAGTGTAAAAAGCAGTGGCAAAATATGATCTCCTTTTGTTTTTTAATTGCAGGAAGCAAGGTTTGGGACAGATGTTAGACAGGCTTTGGAGCACAGCATGCCCTTTTTGAAACTGGTCATGTAAACCATCTGGTTTTCTTTCCTTTCTCTGATACAAGAATTCAGTGAACGCTAGATTTTGCAATATACACTAAGATGTCTCAGTGAGTCCCTTGCTGGTTGCCTATAAGGGGTACTGGGGAAAGATGAGATGAATCAGCTAAAGGTATAAAGTTAATGTATATAATTAAATCATGTTAAAAACCCATGTATCCTTTATTCACATGTAAAGTGGCCTTAAATTGTTATAGTCTAATCCTCCTTTGAGCTTCTTCTCAGATTAAGATACAGTAATCTGAGGCTATTTTCATGCTTACATTATGCCTGACTGAAATTGGTTGCATGGACATTATACACACTTTAAACATGTACATATTGACTTCACACATCATTGATTTGCCTTCCACTTTCTTGGGTGTTGTCATGAAGACAGAGCCTAAGTCTATTCTCACACCGTGATGTGGGAAAGATCCAGAATCTACAAACTGGGCCTCCATTCAATGGCTCAAATACCTATATAGCTATCTACTTATATATCTGTAGGCATAGGTATATATTTGCAGACAAATACACATATCTGACAAAAAAAATCATCCAGCCCATCCTCAGGGGTTTTGAAACACTGAAAATATTAATGGGTTTGAAGAAGAATGAATCAAACTACAGCCCCAGTAATCATGAAATATTCACGATTGCTTCCCCGGTTTCTGAATAATCCCATTCTGGTTTTGGATATGGCTTGTATTAAAATCAGAGGGATAAATTTGGATTCTGTGAGCTGAATCCATCTCCCCTATCACCTAAAATCTGAAATGCAAAATTGTGGCTGGGACCTCTCTCTTTCTCCCTCTCCTCACTGCAATAGAGAATACTTTCTAGAGGATGTTTTTCTATTTCAAGACAGAATATTGTATTATAAGACTTCTCATGACATATAGATCATCTTTTGAGTGGATCAATTCTGGCTAGACTATTATAATAAAGCTTGAGGTTTCCTGTTATTGCACTCTAGGACACACTGTGGAAAAAAACATTAGCAAAGGCACGTCACCTTATTCAGACTTTTTTTTAGCTGTCTTTATTTCATCCCCCAGTCCTGTAACTCAGCTTTAGCAGTCAGCTCTGCTCCTTTCCTAAGCAAAAACATGAGCTTTGCAAATGAAGTAACCAGGCTATACCGAGAACCCCAACTAAGCAACGGTTGAGCCTTCAATCTGAGCCATGCTGTGAAACTCAGTTGTTCAACAATGTACTAGCTTGCTTCTTGGTTCTAAATTGTAAGATCTCAGGACCACATCTTACACATAGTGCATTTAAAATATATTTAACTAACTGTGCTTATTTTATTTATGGGCATTTTTGTAGCTGATAGAACCACAGCAATGATAGTAAGACTAAAAAAAATACGATACGCTGCACTGTGGCTATTTCCACAAAGTAGTGAATAGAGAACATGCATTAAAGCCAAGATTTCCTGCTCCTGTTCCTGGCTCTGTTACCAATTCATTCTGACTTGGATTAGCTTCTTTTCCTCAATTTCTCCAACTCTTAAAAGCAAAAAAAATAAAGGCCTCAACAGTGCTGATTTGAAGCTTAATTTATATTGCTTTTAACACATATGGAGCACTATAAGAATGATTATTATTATTATTATTGTTAGTATTACTGCTGTTAAATTAGTAAAGATTTGAATTCATTCACATTCTGGTTTAAAGCCATAAAATAAAATCATTCGAGGTGTGTCACTGTGGTCCCCAATGTTTCACCTAATAAAATCATTGGAAGATACTAATGTTTAGAAAATCTAAAGTCAGGCAAATGACCCAATCTCCCATATCATACCGCCAAGGGCTCTGATATAGCTCCTCCCTCACGTGCAGTGGATAATGAGCATGACTTTTGATCAAGGCCATTGACTTTATTGGAATTATCCTTGGTGTATAATAGCATAAGGAGAATCTGGCCCTTTTACTGGTCATACGAAGTACACATTCAGGGCAGTAATGTCTGTTAAGATTTGTTTCGTTAAATGTAGTAGTCTAACCACACCTATGTGAAAAGCTAATCATTGGTTGTCTCGTGGTCTAGGTACAACTGTTCAAACAGCCCGAGGTGGGATTGATCAAAGTTACGCAGTTTTCTGTAAAGAGCATAGTTTAGATTGGTTGTGAACATTCAGCCATTGGTGTGGGGGCAAATCTTCGACTGGGTTCTGCCATTTTTAAGCCAGTCTATGTATGCTGAACTTCTATTCTGTTACAGGTAGAGACTGGTTTCCGATCGCTTACCCCAGTACAAGTGGAGTGCCTGCACCTGGCTTTTATGTACATTTTAGGTACATTTTAGCCAGGCTGACAGTTCAAGCTAATGCTCTAGTACCATTACCACATAAAATGTCCTTTTTTTTAAACCCATTCTTAGCAGTATCATTGCAATCTGCAATTTTATAATTTCATCTAGAGTTACAGTTAGAGGGCTAACTGGTTCTCCTTATCTGTTGGGAAAGAATAAGCAACTACTAACCATGATGCATAAATAAAGCAGTTCTTAACTATTTCAAAAGATAAATACCAGCCACTAACCTCACTTTGTACAGCCATCATCAGATGGAATACTGGAGGGACGTTGTATTTTCCCAAAGACGGCAAGAATTAGAAGAAAACATCCATAGCTTATTCAACTACAATGTGCTTTGTAACCCACTCCCTGCCAACCTTCCTGTGGTCACAACAACCTCGATTGTTCAGGGATAATTAACTCCTGCAGTCTACATGCCAGAAAATTGATACAAATCTCACCATTACCACCCCTCTAAGGGACACAAAAGCCACATCAGCACTGTTATCCTATGGCAAGATAGTACTTAACTTACTTCAGCCAAGGTAAGACTCCCATTGTTGTAGCAAGAAGTAGGTGCTTTGCATTTGGGAAATCTGGAAGAGCTAACCATAGGTACAGACTTTATTTGTGTAAAAAGGGGAATGCAGGGGTCTACAGAGAAACTAAACACACTACAAAGAGTGAAAAACAACTGAAACCTGGTGAGAGTGTCCTAAGGGCCAGGTCCTGGGTAGTGTTGGAGTGAGGTGTTTCAGACATATCCGAGTGATTTAAAAATCACCTATTGAAAGTCAGTAAATTTCCTCTTGATAGATGAAGTGGGAATAACTGTCTTGAGAAAGAGAGAGGAAAGTTGAGCACAAGTTAGAAAAACCTCTTCTTTCCACAGTGCTGTGGATTAAGATTTTCACCTCATTCCTTTCTTTGTGCCACTCAGATGATGCAAACAAAACCAAACACCTCTTGCAAGTCTCCAAGTCCTCAAACAACTCCCCGTTTTGCACCTCCTACTGGAGGGGTTTAAACAGGGGCGAGAAAAAGAGTGGTCAAAGTGAAATACTCCCAAGTGACAGTTCCCATGAATGCATGTTGTGGGCTTCTGATGTACAGGATACAGTAGAGGAGTATGCCAAGAGGCACAAGGTCTGTTTTACAACGGGAGTCAATTTTACCAGTGAAAATAGATTCAACTGTATGCAGCTAAAGCAACTTTAATGTGCCTATAAATTTGGTTAAAACCATCTTAACATAGCTCTGCAGCCCATGAGGAAGGCATGGTTGAACACCTACTTTCCATCTATAGCCCAGTGGTTCCCAGTCTGTGGTAAGGACACCACCAGTGGTATGCAGACAACATTACAGTGGTACATTAATAGATTTATTATACCTACTTTATATGGCAAAAAATTGCTGGTGGTACTTGAGGTTGTACCGTTTTACATCGGTGGTGTGCAATTTGTCAGATTTTGGGAACCGCTATTCTATAGCGCAAAGATGTGGAGATCACAGCAATAATCACACATATCCTATTGGGGTGGCTCTTTGGCAGAGAGGAAGTATAAAGTGTGCTGGTTGCTTACACCTGCTCATTCATGTGGTTGATTTAGGGAAGAGATCGAATTAGCTAAAAAGCTGAAGATCAGGAGGACGGTATAGCTGCACTCTCAGCAATACCACAGCTCCTTTAATAGTGGCCCCACATAGGTCATTTGGACAGAAACCACTACGTATCTGACTGCAGGGGAAGTCATTCAACATGTACAGATCTTTTTGCATTTCTTCTTCCAGTTCTCTTCTGTATGCAAGCACAGAGAGCCGTCCAGGAGTCTCCCTGAATGACAGAAGCTCCTGAACACTATAAGGATCATGCCATTTTTGATGAATGCCCGGAAGGCGATATGAATTGGATGGAAATTAAAATGTCAAATTCACTTCTAAAGTTATAACCAGGTCCTACAAAGTGTCAATAACAGTCAGTCCCAAGCCAGCAAGAGTTAAAAACATGCATAACTTTAAGCATAGAAGTAGCCCTGGTACAATCAAGGGAATTATTGCCATGCTTTAAGTTATACAAAGTCTGTTGCTAAGTCTGGACCTACTCATGTATGCAAAGATTGCTCAGATAAGATCCTGCAAGACTTGATTGATACCTATAACTAGTCATGACTTGTTTAAGAAAAATTCTTTATTTCCTTCCGCCAATACTAAAGAGATTACGATCCACATAGGAATTCCTCCAGTAGACTTGTTTGCCTTTCAGAACCCAAAAGACATAAATAATGTTTTTTCTTTTCAAGTTAATTTAAGTTGGATTTCATATACCATCAGTTTAAATCTCACTCCTAAATTGAATCAATCTTTATTCAGCTTTAAAATGTGTTAAATTGTTCAGATATTCTAAAACTCCTCTTCCTTAAGACCTCTGAGTGGAATACTACATTTATTTAATAAAGCAGCCTGGATTTACTACAGCAGTAGTGGTAAGCACTTTTTACTTTCCTCAAGACAGATTAGAGTTGACTGTATACTTTTTTTGCTACAACTGCACAAGTTTACAAGTCACAATTGAATTACCAAACTGAGGAAAAGAAAGATTATTCCTGGGGGTGCTGTGCAGGTTGCAGACTTGTTTTCTTTTTAAGAAGGGTTTAAAGAATTAGCAATAAATGTTATCAACTGCAGCTAGAAAATGATGCTGACTTATTACTTTGTGTGGGCCCTGAGGGGCATCATGAAAAGCAAATTCCTTAGCTGAGCTTTCCAAAGGAAAACCGGGGGAAAAATACAACAATGGCAGTTGAACATCTTAAACCCAGATTTACTGTACGGAGAAAAAGACAGAGCTTATACAAGTCTGACCCAGAACTTACATAACCAATGCCTAAATGGTTAGTGATTTTTTTTTAAGCATCATGTTTTCATTGCCGCTAACAATGTATTAGTTAAGGGCTTTTCTACTGACAATCACCCACAATACTGGGAAGCAGCCAGCTTTTCTTGTTCCACTGAAAACCTCCAATTAAAATGTACTACTTCAGTGTCCTTCAGGAGCACCAAAGCCTGCAATTTTCTTTTCTAAACATACAGACCCAATCTCTGCTGATCTGAATGGGTGCAGCTTTCTGAAGTTTTTCATCAGTGCCAGTGGCTAGGCCGCACATGTGGAACATGGGAGACCAAAGCTAAAGGCAGAGGTTCTCAGTCTTAGGTGAACACCCTGACCACCTGCCTGTTTCTCTCTCTCACATCTGTGCTTTATCTGCAAACCTTTCTTCAAAGCCCTCCTTCTTCATTCCACATCTGAATGAAAGCAAAGTGTCAGACTCCTTCTTTCCTTCACAAAAAAAAATGGAATTAATTTCTGGAAAGCTCTACTAAGCGGGCTCTGCTCGTCATATGTATATGATCAAAATTCTTCTATCAGACTGTTTTTGCCATCCCCTCTGACCCTTGAAAAGGTTCTGGTTGCTATCTTGAGTGTCAGCACACGCGCCATTTCGTACAGTCGACGCAGGCAGTGACATCATGACAAAACGCACATGGCCTTATGACGGGGGCTCCTTTAGTAAGGCTACATGCAGTGTGGTGTGTGGTGTTCATGTGTGGTGTTTGGCATCAGCCAGGAAAATCAAGGGCTAGATTGTAGATAGCCTCCAAGTCAGACTTTTTAAAATCTGAATGCATTCTCTATTTCCAGCATTGTCACAGGAGCAAAGTTTTATGGCTTCAACTATCTCCCAGTGACTTAAAGAAAAACATCTTCCACACTCATTCTGTTAAATAATTTCTAGTACAAAAGATACATGACAACTGAATCATGCCCAATGAATCACTGTTTACAACAAACTAAGCCAAGACTATCTTGCTTAAGCTGTATTGGATTTGAGGCAACTAAGATAGATGATCTTGGAGTTATCTTCTTCAGAAGCCTTTATTATTTTTTGTAAAAATCCATTTAAACAGTCAGTCCACAAAAACAAAAAGCATGATACCATTATAGAGTTCACTTTTCTTATACAGCGGTGGCTGTCCTGCTCTTCCTGTACTTTAAGTAATCATTCTTCAAGTCCTTTAGTTATTTTGGTCACAGTTTTGCTTTCTAGAAATGAACTAAAGCTTCTTTCTCCCAAAGAAATATACTACTTATTATAGGGTGTTCTTGAAACTGTGGAATAAAGTTTCAAAGGTGTTATTCCTTTGTCTCATTGGCTATAAATCTCTGTCACATTCAATAGCTCACAACCTTTCCAGCTGCACAACAATGACGAGAATACCTACTCTGTATTGTTAAATTTCATCTATTGCCCTACAGGGATCTAATCTGCATGGTGCTGAATGCATTCAAAGTCCATTTACTTAGAAAACATTCAGCACCCATAGAGATTCTGGCTGATTTACAATCTTGAAAACCAACATTTGTAGAATAACCTAAATCACACAGTGTTTTGGTTAATCAAACTGTCCGTATAATAAAAGGAAAGTGCATGGCAGCAATTCCTGCACTAAACTCAACTTGTTTGTCAGTATTTTGCCCCAGCTTCAATCCCCTGCCTACCTCCTTCCCAGATAGCTGAGAAAATGCTGAACTAATGGGAGTTAAGGGTTTTCAGAAATTGGCACAAGATTTTGACTGGCTATAGGAGCAGGCACTAACGTAACACATACAACGAAAAAGTAAGGGACCTGCCTTCCTTCCACCATCTAATTTGTTGATCCACAAGTTGGCATATTATAATAATTTAAGACCATGTTTCTTATTAAACCAGAAGATACGCCATAGGACAGCAGAGTGTAAAAGAGGGAAAATCTCTTACAAAAATCTCCACAAAAAGGCTTGGCTCCACAAAGCTCCTGACACTCATAGGGGAATCCATAGTCCTGAGTTGAGCACCGATGCTTCATATGCAGTGGTTGAGGAATTTGAGGTGTTTCAGAATGGGATGCAAAAAATTAGCAAGCTGAGCTGGGAGCAACCTAAGTTAGCCAATAAGGAAACATTGACATGGGGTATCTTAACTCTTGTCCCTCTTCAGAGTTAAAACACCTTATTCCATGCTACCAGGAGACACATTTCTCCATTGCCATCGCTCAAGAGAAGATAAGTATGCCCTTTTTTTTAAACACATTTCTCATCTTCCAAAAGAGTCCCCCACCCTCCAGGCTATTCAGGGACACTCCCTCATTGGTACCCCTGGAACCCAGGTCTTCCCTCCCTGAAGTGCTGCTGAGTGTTTAAGGGGTGAAGGGTGGGAGATTAAACAGGTACAGAGGGGTGAAATCATTTCCATCATTGCTAGGGCTGCATGAAACTTCAGTCCCCGATTTGAGTCGGTGGAGATTCGGCCCGATTCGGTGGCCAAATCTTCACATCTGAATCGAATCAGAGGACCTTTTAATCTCTCTGAATTGAATCAGAACCCTCTGAATCGATTTGGAGAGGTCCGGGAAGATTCAGCGATTTGGACATAGACACAGCTTTAAATGTTTTCTCTACATACCTTGAGGTAGCAAGTGGCTCGTGAATGCTGCGATGCTGGGCCACATGGAGCATCCCACAGGAGCACGGGGGGCTCCCCAGTGCGCTCCTCAGTGGACCGGGATTGCCCGTGCCCCCCCAGCTCAGCAACTGGTGCCTCCTGAGTCTGGGTGGACACCTGGGGTCTCCCTGTGGCTGATCACCGAGCCACACTGGAACCTCGAGGTATGTAGAAAAAACTTTAAATCTGTGTCTATGTCTGAATCAGCTTCAAATCTTCAGCTTCAGATTCAGCCAAATCAAATCAGGGGCAGTGATCTGAATCAACAAATCGAGTCACTGTCCCTGATTCAGGCTGAATCCGAATCCAAATCAAATCAAAAAGGGCCCACCTCGCACACCCCTAATCATTGGATATTACAATATATTTAGTTTACCCTACATTTCATTTTCCATATATCCTGTATGCTATTTCAACAACAGGTGTATTTTGCTACAAAGAACCTAAAATGCAAGTAAATAAATGTATTGGATAGAAAGCCCATATAAATCTAAGTGGAAGAACAAGACTTTTCTACCGCATCAATTCTTATATTCAACCAACAGGTGTTCTGGAGAGGCCTTGGGACACCAAAAGAAATAAGGAACTCAGATCCAGCAACCTCATTCTCCTACCTAGTCCTTTCTAACACAGAACTAATCATATGTATATGGGACATTTGTGAGAGTAAGGGCTTGCAGGACACAACCCTAATGTTCCCACGCATTGCAGTTCCAACACCCATGGTGATTTATGTTTATAACTGGAAGAGATGGGCAATTATTTCCTGACTGAAAGCTTACATTTGATACCATCTGAATCTATTGTGGGGGCCTGGGCAAATACATAAAGCAAACTCCCTATTTAACAACACAATATTAGGCAATAAATTACAAATGAAATGAAAGAGAACCTTGGCTTTTTACCTAACCAGACACAATCATGCATGTCTTTGTACTTTGCTCCATAAACAGAGAGTGAATATTGTGACCATCTGCAAAGTGCTTTTGTAGTTCTGTGACCAAGAAACTCAGAGAGACAAGTGTTGTGAAATATGGGCAAATTAAATTGAATCCATCAACAACATAAGAATCAAATTCAAGTCCCAAAAGAGAGGAATGGGTATTGTGCTAAAAGTGCTACTCTACTCTCTTTCTTATTCTCTAATTCCAATAATTCCTATTCCTTTACTCTACAAAGTTACCATGTGTTTAGACGAGGTCAACATTGTAGGAAAAGTGCCAAATAAATCAAGGCAAAGTATTGAATCATAAATGTGTAATAAATATACAAGGTCTGAATTATGAACTAATATGTAAATGTTTTTACTATATTCCTGGTGCTATGTAGCAAAATGTTTTGGGAACAAAATAAATTATATATCATCATTTTCTTAATTTGTAGGCAAACAAAAAAATCCATTAAATGTTTGTTCTTTGGAGTCCATTTTAATTCCAAAATCCCACTGAGAATCAATACTCTATATTTGTGTGCATAATAGTATGAGGGGATGAATGTATAGATAGATGTGGATTCATGGAGAAGTTGAGAAAGAGAGCATGCACACAAATATAGAGTATTGATAATAGTATAGATTATATATAATAACATGAGGGGATGAATGTAGTTGTGGATCCATGGAGAAGCTGAGAAAGAGTACATGCACACAAGTATACTTGATTGTATCCAAAAAAAATTGTATGTACCCAGTCAGGTGGCCAGACACACTTTGTCTTACTTAAAGTATATAAGAACCTCATTTCCCATGATCATGTATGTGCGCACAGAATGAATTCTCTACCAGAAATGTCTTTCTCTAGAATCTACTAGACCGTATTTTTCTACTACATTTCTATATGTATCACTTTTCTAAAATTCCAGACTATATTTGCTCCAAGAACCAGGTCAGATTTTAAAGTTCTGGTTGCCATTTTCTCTGGTTGCATCTACATGACTCCATACCCTGAGAGTGAAACATTTGAAACTCCTGAATTGTGCTTGATTTTAATGCAGAACCATAGATCAGGCAAGGTTCACTAGAAATTAAGCCACTTTGGATACATTATCCCGAGTGTCAGTCACAGTTTGTCACAGTGCCCAAGACACAGTTCGACTATAAACATCCAGTGCTTGAAGTGATTGGCACCTGTTATGAAGGGGCAGATACACTGGAGTGTAGGAGTGTTTAACTGAGTTTGGCTTGATAGCATGACTCTGAACTATGTTGAATCAGTTGTTCAGGACTGGGTGAACTCTGTGTGGCGATATGGAGCCAAGGTGAGGACAGGAAGAGAAATCATTGTTGATATCACGTGCTAAATATGGAACCATCCTTATGTCAAAGGGAATGACAAGTATCACAAAGCTTTAGGAAATTTTCCATTGAACTTCAATGTAATATTGAACTAATAATGAAACCATCCAAAAAGTGTGCTTTCCACGGTGAAAAGCTTTTAGACTTAAAACTTCAGCGTGTTTATTTTTATGCTCTTTTAAGACAAAATTCCCATTGCTGTTAGTGACACAGAATGAGTGCCAAAATGCATATTTTCTGATTGATCCAGTGAAGACACTTTCTAGAATATTTGCTGCCTTGCCCCACAGTAAGCAGTAATCTACTGAGCTCATATTCTTTAGTAAAACAACTAAGCTCCCCTCTTTGACTTTGAAGACTACTTCCTATCTACAGTCCTCTGTCCCTGACGATGTAAAGTTTTGGGAGGACCATATTTGCAGCAGAAGAGCTTTCTAGGCAATTCCAAAGCTCATTGGCATCTTCTATAGCAATTCAGTGATCATCTGATATGAAACAGGAATTTCCATGCCTGAAGTTAAATACACTGTGTTGGCAACTGTGTTAACTGATGAGATGGGAAAAATGAACGTGAGCTTTGAATTTCCATCCATTGTAATCTATATTAAGTTTCGCCCTCTTTCCTCTGCATGACAGGAGAAGGGAGTAAAATAGATCTTCTTCCCTGCAAAAGATGTTGAAATTTAAAGAAAAAAAATCCAAAATCAAAACTAGAAAAGTGAACTGTTATGATTTTTGTGCAAAATGAAGCTCTAGAAAAAATCATTTTAAATCGATCTATGTTTTTGACAAATTCAAATGATTTTATTTCATTATAAGTCCTTTTCCTATTTTTCTTTTATATAAATAGCAATGCTAAAATGAAAAGTAATTTTGAAATTAAAAATGAAAGTTACCTTTCCAGAAAAGGTCAGAATAAAACATTCTACAACAAAATTTTCCCCAGTAGGCCAACACAATTTGATCAGAATATATACAACTTTGCAAAAAAAGAAAAGAAAAAGGGAAGAGTTTGGTTGCAATGACACTCTCCGAAAGAAAATATTTCTGTGATAATTTCCTGACCAGCTCTCAAGGGGAATACTGTGAGGACAACTTGCTGAACCCCGAAAGAAGGAATATATTTCATAGCTTAACTACCCAACTGATCAGGTCTGCAGGGATACTGAGAAGCTCTGTAAGAGCTGCAGAAGAATTATTATGCCAGAAGAATGCTTTTAATACAGCCATCATTCTTTCTTTCATTAAGCCTCACTTCATTAGAATAAACACTGCCTTTACTTCAAGGAGAGAATGACCAATGTTGTAACTACTATTATGCCGTAAGAGCCACTAACATTCTCTAACAAGGAGCTGCAGTTATATTTTTCTACTGAGGCTCGCAAGAATATGGGAGAAAGCCAGAATCAATTTTACTCCTTTATGTTTAGTTATACTGTAAAGTACAGATCCATTTTTATTTTAATTAGCTTTGCTGTTTAATTGAATGCCTTTAAATTTAAAGACATTTAGCCTTGCCTTTTACCAAGTCAAGTTTTCTACATAAATTTAAGGTATTGTTACCTAAAAAGATTACTTTTAACATCCCATATGTTCATTAGGAATAGATGGCCATTAGCAAAGAATGGTCTAAAATGAAGCCATAATCATTACTTTTAAATAAATAAATATGTATCTATATATAGATACACATGCGCAAAGATAGATAGATAGATAGATAGTACTGAAATATTAGCATGCAAATGTCTACATCCAAGCAACATTAATAGCACTTATGACAGTCACAAGGCTAATTTAAAACATAGAAAGAGATTTTAAAAGTGGATCATTTGGGGAAATATATATAAACCCTCATTTTAAAATCAGTCCATTTAAGTCGAGTCCTGAACGGCCCAAACCTACTCTCACTGATGCCATATTTCTGAATCAGGGCCTTATATTACATTTAACTGTCCTTTGCAAACAAATTACACTGCAATGCATCATGTGCCTGTTCCAATACAACAATCCATACACTAAAGCGTTCTGATACCCACTTGTCCTCTATGCCAAAGTGCCCCCACCAACCTGTTGCTTGCAATGTCTTGTGTGAGTAAATCCAGGCACACACACAAACAGGTACAGGGTTAAAGCTCTTTTATTTGCAGATCTCCAGCACTTCTTTTACTCCACTCTTTTACAGGTACTTCCTTCAAGTAATTCTGGAGTTCTCACATTACAATACAGTGGACTTAAAGGGACACATCATTACATCATTCACTGTAGAAAAATATTCAGCATACATATTTATGTAGATCTAGGCAACCTACCATATCTGAGGATAGGTCAAGAATGTGTTTAGGTTAACTCAAGTTGCAGGGTATAAACTTTTGATTTTTTGCTGGTTTTTCCCTCCCCACCCTCACCCCTACTTCTTTCCCATATCAAATACAAGTAAAAAGATTCACTCCATTTTCCTCCAGAACTGAATGTTTTCTGAAGATTTAGCTCATTTTGAACACAAGCTTTTACTGCTAAGCTGAACCACAAGGCAAAGGAGAAAAAAAAAACGTACTTGAAAAAAAAAAAGAGAGAAAAGAAAAAGATGCAACCAGCTTTTTCCCTCCCCCAAACTATGAAATGCCTTAGATCACAGCTTTCACTAAACAGACTATTCAGACCAGATTTCCATTATTCTCATCATCACTTATATAATAGCAGCTGATTTTATCATCCTTCTTTGTATGCATTTCCCTTAGTGCTTTAGGGTAGGAAGGATTTTTTTCTTCTCAGTGCTAACCAACAACAGATAAATAACTTCTCAGCTAACCAGCAACAGATAAATAACTTCTCAGCTCAGTGTCTAAGAAAATGTGTTTTCTCAATGGAACTCTTTTCAACTGCACAATAGCACAAAAAATATGATACTGTGCCCTGTGACAAACCATAAATTCTGTCACTGGGGACGTTCATTTATTTGTACTTCACTTTCCATTCAAACTGGTCCTTTAAAGACAAAGCATTTGAATATTATGAAGAGGTTCAGCCATACGGAGGTCAGCTATAACGAACTGCCAAGGTAAACGTTACTAATGCAGAGACACTTATAAACATAGTAAAGATAAATAGTATCTTGTTTCCTTCCTTCAAACTGTATTTCATGTTAATGGCTCGAGCTTCCATGCCATCCTGCCTCTTGCATTCATCTCTCCTATCCTAAATTCTGGACATAACAAGTCCTATATTTACTGCATATGCGTCCTTTTTATTGTACTTGCAAAAAAAAAAAAAAAAAAAGAGTTAGCTACTTGCTAGCCTTGTTGTATATTTGCAATTGTTCTGCTGCATCTTATGCAACTTTCTAAAAAATGATAGACTTAATAATGTAAAGAGGAAATACGTCAATGTGAGGTGCAATATCAGATTAGCCTTTCATTTCATTAAATTAATACAGAGAGAGGTGTGGTCCTGAAAACTCAGTACAGGACTAAGTGACAGCAGCTACTGTGTTCTGTTTCCAACTTTGACTCTTGGACAAATCTGTGAATTTTTCTGCCTCCGTTTCCCCAGTTATAAAACAGAGGTAGTAATACTTACCTATCTACCTCTTAGTGATCTGGTAAAAATTACTTAGCACTTGTAAAATGCTCTGAAGATGAAAAGTGCTAGAATATAATACAACAGATAATATGTTTCTTAATAGCAACAGATAAAGAATTGCATTTCAGCGTGTTTTCATTTTCATTTTTATACTTGACAGCCAATGTGGTGTCTATGTGACAATTTTGTCCATAGTCTTTTTCACATACTCTTAAGTGACTTCATGGTCCAAGACTTCAAGTCACTTGGACACTTTTGAAAATTTTATTTTTAGGCTTCTAAATAACTTAGGCATGTGTAAAAACGTGACCCTGGATCCTCCTGGCAGATTCCATGAGATTCTTTAAGGAAAAGCCTGGTGTAACAGCATAGAAAACCAACATTCATCTGGATGACCTGAACTACACATGTTCCTAATCAGTGCCTCAAGTTTCCAATCTGTGAAATGGGGACAGTGATACTCATCCTTTGTAAAGCACTCTGAGACCCAGTAATGAAAAGTAAAACATAGGAGCTGGGTATTATTATTCTGAGACCTCACACACAATTAGTAACTCAGTCTTTATTCCAGAAAGATTGCTTGGACACTGCAGGTGTGAACAAGCTTTCACCATGCCCAGTCTAGGCTTAGGTGGTTTACTTCAAGCCACTTAAACCCTGACTGGGATGGGTGTGCACAGCCACTCCATGCTGCCAGAAGCAATGTGGGGAGCCTGATGCAAGCAACTTGGGGTGGGAGGAGGGTCTGGCAGGTCTGCCAGGGGGAAGGTCAGGGGACTAAAAATAGCTTAGTTCGGGTGAGAACAGTGGAGACTGGGACTGGGGTAAGCCCAGCCCCAGGACTGTGCTTTGAATGCAGCCCTTTGAGTAAACTCTTCCTAGATCAGTTAACCTTTCCTCAGTCTAAATTAGCACACTCCTGAGGTACACTAATTTACATCAGGCGTGCCATTTTTGGCCAAATTAAACTCTCTGAACACCTGCACAATAGGGCATTTATATTGACCTAAGCGTGGTTAGGTCGATTTAAATGTAACGCAGGTTTGTACCCTCCAATGCCTACCTCTTCTCTTAAGTCATTCATAAAGTTTGTAGGGAGACAAATAGCAAAGTGTGTGTGTGTGTGTGTGTACATACACATTTTGCAGCTTGGAGACATATGAAAGGTGAAATATCAGCCTTACTGAGTCCATTTCTAGCTGAGTCCAAATTGCCCCTAAACTTTACCTGGTAGTGCATCAGGGCTGTCTTTAATCTTATATTATATCTTTAATGAGACACAATATTTTCAAAGGTTTTTAAAAACACTCACTAACCTTCAGTATTAGTTAATATTTTAATGTCTTTCTTTATGTTGTATCAAAACAAAAAGACACATGTAGCATTGCCATGGGGCAGAGGGAAAAGCATAATAAAAGATTCTAAAGGTCTCTAGTTGTCATAGTTTGTATATTTGTAAGTCTTTTACTCATTAATTAATATTAATTTATTATTATATTATAGACCCTACTGGAAAGAGCTGAGTAAGGTTATCAAGAACAATATTTGATAACACTAAGCTGCAAAACTTGATCACATCACAGATTTTAGTTCAAAGAACTTTGGTCTTTCCAAATGATGAAGATGTATTGAGTACTGTACCCAAAAGGCTTCTCAGAGCTGGCCGTATTCACTGTCACTTTGAACATGCTGCTAAAGACTTCACTGCTATGTTTTAAAGATGAAATATGCCTGGATGCCCACATCTCCCACCATTACAGACATTGTTTTGAGGTAAGTCAGTTGTTGAGATTACAGATCATATAAAGATATAGGAATCTTCAGTGGACAAATAGAAAATAGGAAGTTAGCAGTTAAAGTAGTTTTCCTGACTTTTTTGTGTACACTTTTTTGGTCAATTCAAGCAACATCATTTAGATATTCAGTATTGAAAAGGAAAGTTCAGGGAAGTTGCATCAACACATATCTCCATATTTTCATAAACTTCCAGGCTGCCTTGCTAAATTTTAATGACTCTGAAGCAGTCAGAAATGTTTTGCCAAAGGGAGTCAACAGCACATTAATATGTACTGGTGTCATGGCTGAATGCTAAAGATACCCCCGAAGAAATGATATGTTCACAAGTTAAAGCACTTACATTTACCAGGCTGTTCACAGATGAGATAGAACCTAAATACCAAACTCACTTTACAATATATTAAATACATACTGCTACTTTTTATCCCTTATTTCTTCCACAAATCTGCTTCCAGTGTAGTCCATCGTATTTTTATATAATGATGAGGTTTTGTAGATCTTATGTATATATCTTTCTGGAAATCAACTCCTTGGGCAAAGAAACCAATTATCATTCCCATATTTCATGCAAATTATGCACCACGGTACTACTTTTTAATTAATATATGTACTTGTTTTCACTTGGTGATATATTTTGATTAATTGTCATGACAAATATGTTCATATTTTACAAGATGTAAAACATCTGCCACCTGGCCATATCCTCCAATTACCAACCAAACTACAGCCTGAAAAGTTCGATTTGGGAACATTGCCACCAACATGGCCTTCTTCCATCTCTTCCTCCCCATGGCCCCTACAGACTTCTTCACCCCTTCCCCCACCTCCAAGATCTATAATTACCAAAATATTAAGTTCCATTCTTTAACAAACGTTTGCATGTACACCCAATTTTATGCCACTGAATTCAGTGCCACTTGTATTTAAGAGCATCAGTGAACTTGGCTCAGGCCACCAACTGATTGACCTTCTGAAATGCCAGTTATCAGGAGTAGGAAAAACATGACCTACTATACAAAGCTGAAAAGAGAAGGTGGCAAAAGATTACCACAAGGGTAATCATCAAAACTGTTTAAGTCAATAGGACCCTTTTCTTGATTTCCACAGACATTATCTAAAAGACCAGTCTGCCAGGTAGTCCCAACTACTTTCATTTTCACAGAGTATCAATATTATCTCTAAATTGTAGTCAGACGCAGCAGTCCATGCAACACCTACATTTCGATTAGTGCAAATGCTTCATTTTGGATGTACAGGATAATTTTGCTAGCACACCCATTAGGATAACCATAAACCGTCAGCTTGACTGCATTGGCTTTTAATTCTGAATGGTTAAATCCCACTACAAAGGTCTGGCCCCAAAACCATTGAAGTCAGTGGAAACCATTCCAGCAGTTATGGCTTGGCTTCAATGGGCTTTGAAGTAAACCCTATAGTGAAGTCACTGGGAATTTTGCCATTCACTTTAATCGGATGAGGATTTCACTAAGTGTTTCAGAAGTAAAAGGCATAAGTCATTTCTAGCTAATCACAACTGCTATAGGGTTCTGCCCAAGTAGACTATAACATAAGTTGCCTGCCTCCTGGCACAGTTTCTATGAATTTAAAAAGATGAAACTTTGCATATAATAATTTTATCCAATAAAAAAATATCATGAGATGTATTTCCAAAATCCAGAGGTCCAAAAAAACCCAGCTAATATATAGTAACATTTATTATGTAACAGTGACATGTTAAATAAATGTATGAATTCATATGACCTGTACAAAAAGCCAAAAAAAAATATTGCACCAAGTTAGGGACCAGCTATTTGGACTTACTATTTGCTAAACAGATGATCTATAATTATATACATTTGTGAAGTTAAGGCAAAACCAGATGATACCTTTAACACAACAGAAGGTTTGAAAAATAGACATAATTACAAACATGGGGACTCATCTCCAGCTAATAAAGTGGTTATGTCTACAGAAGGAATCCCACAGGTTTTTAATAAAGTGGTTATTATCAATCATGTTAATTAAAGTTGAAGAACAAGTGTGAGATTTCCTGCAGGGCAAAGCTGTTTTGCAGAGTTGTGCCAGACTGATCACTTTTAACCCTGATAAGATTTTTTTTAGTGTTATAATGCTCTTGTTATTAGAAAATACCATATGGAAAATATGAATGCCTTACAGGTCCAATTAAAACATAACCATGACATTTTAGCTTTCAGTTGGCTAATCTCCATCGTGATCATTGACGGAGAGTAACTATATGGGTGAACCATCAAGCACACTACACACAGAGGAGAAATAAAGTCACTCACTTATCAATAATGATTACCTTTCTCAAGACAATGGAATAAATTATGTCAATTAAGTCCAAATGAACAAAAACATGTATAACCAATATATCAATATACAGTTCTTTGGCAGCAACACACTAACTCTTGATTGAAGTCTGAACTCAAAATCTCCTAAATTATAGACCTGGTTGCCAGTCTTTTTAAAACAAAGGAAAATCCACTTCTCCCATGAATCCAATAAGTCCAGTAAACGAAAACCGAATAAATCTTGCAGGCAGCTTTAGACTGTAACATTAAGCATAGATACTTATTGTCTGCTTTAAGTCTCAATCCAAATATACTGTATTTCAACACACAAAATTCTTTGAAACTTTGGAGTAGTTCAGATAGGGCCAAAATCCATAAATAGAATCCATATTCACCCATGAGAAACCAATAAAGAAACATCAATCCAATGATGATAAAATGATCTTCATGTAACAAAGGCAATGATTGGTCCACACCTGGATGGGTGTCACAGGGAAAATTGATTTTACAGGGGGAAGACCAGAAAGCCAGAAAATGTAGAATACTGCCATCCACCGACCAGATTACCTTTCTCTAGTTTCAGGTAAACCTTATCCTCCTTGTCTAGATAGAGCAGGACTCCATTTGTAGCAGCTTCACGAGTAACATCTTTGTCCCCAGCAAAAGCAGAAATGACGGGTTTTCCATTCAGCATCAAATTAACCTAAAAAGGAAAAAAGAAACTGGAAAGCTCTAGTTACGAGAGAAGCACTGGAATATATCACCAAATAGTATCTAGGGAGTGATGTGACCTGGTTAGAAGCCAGTTATCCAGCATCTGTATACCATTCCCTTTCAAACTTAATATTTAAGGCAAATTTGCTTGTTTGCCTTATAGTCAGACATATTAATGTTTTATAAACCTGAACCAAAGATCACTGCAATCCATGGGATACTGTTCATTGACTTCAATGGGATTAGCTAGTTTCTTCGAATGATACTGAATTTCCTTTCATGAGAGGACATGGGCTTTAAACATGAGTAAACTGACCTAGCAAGATGCAACCAACCAGCTTATTTCAATTTAACCCAAGCTTTTTCAGGCTTCATTGGCACGTAGTATGGAAATGTACAACTTCCTGATTGCATATCTGTATATGAGGTACTTTCAGCCAGACTTTCAAAGGCTTTAGGCACCCAAAATTCAAAGAAGTGCCTCATGGGATTTTCAGCAGTGAAAACTGAAGGTACATTTAACTTTCACTGCAGGTAAGATGTAGGTCCCTTCCATTTTTTAGACAGGTTTGTTTCAGTTTTGCACAAAGCATCATCTTTATACACTATTCCAAAATGTCAATTTATTTTTCAGTAAAGTATCTCTGTAGCACAGAAATGTCTAGACTTTCAACTCCCTGATATGCAGTGGGATACATTATAAATAGGGATGGGATGGAGGCTTTGTTGTAATCTCTTTTTCTATAATGCAATCACAGAGGGGTAAATTAGGAAATGCTTACTCATACCAAGTATTCTGACCCCATGTGTACTGTCATTAATTTTAGTGGGAGTACTACTGAAGTAAATTGTTGTTCAACATGAGTCAGAGCTGCTGAATCTGGCCCTAATTTGGGATCTGCTTATCTGGGAAACCCATTTAATCAGATGTCTCCAGGGAACCAATTTCAGTCTAATGATACTTAATGGCACTAACAGATGTTTCAGGGGCATGGTAATATCACTTATGTGGGAAGCCCTCAGGTAATTTAGTGCCATTTAAGTCTGTATTTGCTGAGGCTCAGGCTGATAGTGCTGTCAGTCCTTCCTTAGCTGTGATACATGCAAAAAGTGCACTACAGGTTTGCTCTTTGCCTGTTCCCTTGCCACTATGTGACTCTTACTGCAGCAGCTGCAACTTCGGGCTGCTCTGCTGAGCATATGGGAGCTGGCCTTGATACAGTGCTGAACAAATAACAGGCTTAGTTCCTGTCCCCCTCTCAAATATTTGAATCTATCCAGTAAAGCAAGGGCTTGCTGCAGTTCAACAGCTCCACAGGATGTAGTCTTGCATTTTTTATTTAATCCAAATGAATGGCCATCTGCTAGCACCACCTGAATCCGTTGCACAAATTAATCTGTGCAAAATAAAGGCTTTGGACCTGTTCTTCTGTTTTACACTGGTTTTGCCATGGTGTATATCAACTATCTTTAATGCATTTATTCCGGCTTTACCCCAGTATGGGAGAGTAGAAAGGTCCTGTGGCTAACCATCATTATGCTGTTTTAAAGTGATGAGACAAGAGATTTTTCAAAATTACTGGTCATTTGGAGAGTCTTAGCTTTTGACTAAGTTTTGAGATGAGTTGGATCACTCCTCGTGAAGTGTCTCAGAAAGCTCCACAATCTCTGAAAGCCAGACCCCTTTCAGGAGCCTTAAGTTATTCACCCACAATCATTAGTCACTTTGGAAAATGCTGGCCTATGAAACTACTCCTAATCACGTAATTTAGTTGCATTTTTGTTACTATTCTGAAACTCTCTGAGTTTTTGAGCCCCTGTACATGAAACACATGGAATTATAGTTGCAATTATATGAGAAATAGATTGCTCCCATAATGTAATTGGCCCTACTTCATCCTATACTAAAATGTACACTTTCACTCTCTCTGACAATATGTATGTTTAACAATTAGACAATGAATGACTTGAGAGCGATTGTAGATGTTTCATGCTTCATCAAATGTAAAAAGGGGGAGGGAAGGAGTTTGATCAGAGTGTAGGGATGAAATTCTACCTCCATAAAAGTGCATTGACTTTAACGTGGCAAAGATTTCACAGCATATGTTTAGAGTAAAATTTACTCCTCATGGATGTTTTATCAAACCAATCACTTGTATTATATAAACTCTCCATGGGAGCTGTACTTGCAGCCCAAAGGCTGAGCTGCCACTAAAGGATGCATGCTGCAAGAAAGGTCTTTGTAGTCACTTTCAGAAGACCAAAACTAATAAAGACACAAATCAAGGGAAAAGCCACAAATCATGTTTCCATGGATCCAATGGTCTTCATGGATGGAAACACGGAGAAGCTGCAGCTACTATTCCAGCCCTAGAATAGCACATGTGGCACCTCCTATTCTGATGCTGAGGTGCATGTTAGCTAGTAGGAGGATACTGGAGACCCTGGAGGCGGTAGCTGGTCTGTATATAACTATGAACTGCAAGCTCAGTGCTGCTGTCACATTACAAAAAGCAGCATGGCTTTGTGCATTTTCCAACATCATGGTAACCATCACTGTCTTCATTTTATCATAGTATAATTATATTACTATAGTGTAGTTATCACAGCATTACACTTACAGGGCAGTGAAGCTACCTTAAATAGCCATGACCTTCAGCAAATCCATTTCTTCAACAGATCTGTGGTGTCACAATGCATTTTCTGAGTTTTGTTTCTATAGTACAAGACATTTATCAATATCCTTACAATTGATTTAAAAGCGCATTTTCTTGGTAAGTGACCCTTCAATCTATTATTTTCGCCCAGATCTTCAGCTGGTGTGAACTGACATAATAATGAAGCAATGAAAAGTCAGATCAGCTTGAGGGTCTAGCCTTATATGTTTTATAGCTGTTCATTTCAAATGTCTTCACTATATTGCTCAATTACAGAATGTAACATAGCATAAAGTCACAGCGGTGCTCACTGTCCCCTAACACGGCTGGTTTTAGCTGAATGGTGTCAAACAGCATTTGGTTCAGACACCACTTTTTTCTTGCTCTAGGCTGCAAATAATTTACATTGAGAAAACACTTTTTTTTTCATATTTAAATCAACATACCTGGATTGTTTGACTTTGATAGACTTTAATTACATGAAAACTGAAACTGTAAATTCCTTTTCTTGGTGCTACAAAGACAGACTCCAACGTGAAAAAATTGCCCACATTTACTAGGATCTACAAATAAAGAATACAGCATGGGAATTAATATGAGAACTGCATGCTACATAAATGTATAAAGAATTAGCAGTAGAAGCAAGGCATCCTATACCATTTTCCCCATCTAACTGTACAGTTTTTTATGGTTTACTATGCTCACTTAAAATATTGCATGAAAAGTTATTAGATTTCATTTCCAATTTGTGATTTCCTATATAACTTCAGAAAAAAATCACCTGGAATACAAATACCTGCCTCTCCTTGCTGCCTGTAGATGCCTCCAAATGCTAAATCTACCTGTGCGTATATCACATATTGTGGGCGGGGGGGGCGCAACAAAATTGTCTTGTAGTCCCAAAACACCTCATCAAAACACCAGAAATTCCATGATTGACTCTTAGAATTGGCCAATTAGTAATGGTTATCCATGGATCAAGCTACGTAGTAATAAATCTGTGAATAAAATAATTAATATAATGGTTTGAAGGTCAACTGAGCTGGCAAAATATCTGACTGACTTATAGGACCATGGATTTACAAGAACTGGCTATATCACTTTTTTAACACTTCAGTAGCAATTAAGGCTTGATTCAATAGTTGACAAGTAACAAAGGGAAAGACATCAAAAAAGTACATCTTCTATATGCTAAAATGCCATCATCAAGGACCAAAGTCTTCTTTCTTGCAAAATTATTTATGCTTTGTTTTTCATTTGTATTTTCTGGGTTTTGTAAGGAAAATATGTTTCACAAAAGGACAATAAGCAAAATCAGGAAGTTTCCTTAATTATGACATTCTAAATTACCCCGAGTGATATAAAGTACTCCGGTTGTCATGACAATTTATTCCATTCCTATGTGATATAGAAAGCAAACTATCTATCTCAATTACTTTGGACCTGTTCTACTACAAGAGCTTGTATATGAAATATGAGTGCCAGGGTGTGCATATTTAATATGTATGGCCAAGATAAAAACAGCAATATTACAAAGCTGTGACATTTAGAAGTGAAAAAAAAATTATTTGAAATTTAATTCAAGCTATCTCTGCACACAACACTTAAATTCTAGACATCCCAGATGAACTCGAGGACACGCATTTCCCTCCCCTCCCTATATCTTCCTTTACACTTAGTGATGGTTCACACTCATATATTTTGCACATTCCCTTGTCTCCTCTGCAACTCCATATGTTTCCCTATCTACCAGAAAGGTTAATGACAACAGAGTGAATAAAAGTAAAATATTCCAAGCAGCAGCTGTCTTTATCTTGTGGTGAAAGACAGGCCCCCTCCAGTGGTTACCTATCTCTGGGCTGAGTAGACGATTCTCCGAACCTCAGGAATTTATTTGGATCAATTCCCCAGCTAGCGGGATCACCCCAAAGACTTGGCTCTTCTTAGCTATTTTGCATAATAGACAAGGCCTGAGAAAAAAAGTCAATCTCATGCTAGCTAGAACAGAAAGAAGGGGCAATTCCTGCTTGGCACAGTGTCCACATCGGTCCAGTGCCCAAGACACTCACTTAAATAGCGTAGCCCCCCTCCGCAGGGGACCTCATTTCTGATGTAGACCTTTCTAAAGGGCACAGAGGAGCAGGATCACAGGGGAAAGCCCTTTAGTTTAAAAAAAAAAACAATCCTCAGAAGTTAACAAGTTGGGGGGGTGCTTGTGTTTTTGGAAGACAGGCTCTCCTCCTTGTTCACGCACGGAGGTTCAGCACCGGACTCTCGCAGCCGGCGGGGCTCGCAAAGGCAGGAAAAAAGCAGCTGTGTGGCAAGAGCAGGGTCGCCCCTGCAGCTGCTCGGGGCTCCTGGCTGGAGGGGAGGGCAGCCACGGGGCTGGGACCGGCGCCGCCTGCCCCAGGCCGCCCCCGGGGCTCAACCCACCGCTCGCACCTGTTGCTCAGCCGCCGTCCTGCCCGCCCCACGGGCGCCGGGGCTCCTTACCTGGTCGAAGTAGATGATCCTGGTCTTGTTGCTCATCTCCGAGGGCTCGTGGTTGGTGCTGCGCACGGCCGAGAAGGCCACCTTGGAGTTGGCCGCCCGCACCGAGATGCCCAGCGGGGAGGACGACGAGCCCTTGCCGTCCGTGGCCGGGTTGGAGTCGCAAACCACCAGGCATTTCCCCTCCAGCACGATGGGCTCCGTGTCGTTCTGCGCCCG
>NW_017728942.1:3525995-3598249 GCF_001723895.1 Crocodylus porosus
GCACTACCCCCCCCGACACCCCTTCCACTGCCCTCTCCACATCTTCCCAGACAACTTTTTCAATCCCCTCCCAGCCCGAGGGGAGAGCACCCCCCCCGCCCCGGCCCTCCGCAGTCGGTTTTCAGGGGGGAAACTCCAGTCTTTTTACACTGCTCGTCCGACGGGGACGTCCAGCGGGGCCAGGCGCTGCCGCTGCCGGGGCGCAGTGAATGCTCTGAGGAGCGGTAGTACACTGAGGGCGGCTTTACACACCCCGCGCACACTCACTCACACTCACGCACACGCACACGCACACACGCACGCCCGGGCCTGCAGGGCTCGCCCCCCGGGGAGGCAGCCGCGGCCGCGCGCAGACGTCGCTCCCGCTCCCCGCCGCCGAAGAGGCGGGCACCGCACTCCGCTTGCTGGCGCTGCCAGGTGGCCCCCTGTGGTGCCGGGGGGCGAGCCTGCCCCAGCTTCCAGGCGCTACTCCTTGGCTAGCCCTGCCTTCCTGTGGGCGCGCCTGCGGTCTAGGCCCCCGGGGCATGTCAAGCCTGCCGGGGGGGTTGTTCTGTTTGATGCCCTCGAAAGCAGATCTTTCCTGCCGGGGTCCTGCAGCCAAGAGCATCAGCGGTCCGTTTAGCTATGCTAATGCCAGCATGCCTCCAGGGCACTGGTAAAAAGCTCTCCAGACCTTCATCTTGTTCAAACAGATCGTCTCCCACCACAAAGGCCAGGGGTAGACGTCGCTTATGGAAGCGCTGCATGTTGTTAAGAGATGAATCTAAGCACGGAGCATTTTTAGGCACTTAACACCGCTGCAGCACAGGGATCCTCGGGCTATAACAACACATACACATGTTCGTTCCCTTCTTGTCCAATTATAATATGGTGTCTGGCTCCATGTTTTCTTCCTCTTAAAGACCACAACCAGGTTAGACTTTGAATCCCCTTGGTGGATGCATTATGTGGGGCAGATGCTGGTTATACGCTTTGGGACCAAAAGAACCCCCCAAGGGTTCAAAAAGCAGAGCCTCTGGCTGGTTTATAAGAATAGTAGCGGCCTTAGGGGAGGGCAAACTGGGTGACTGCCTGGGGCCCCACACTGTAGGGGGCCCCAAAATTTTGCGACAAATGTTTTGGGGGGTGAAGTTTTTGCAAGGAAGTGGCTCTATTTGCATTTTAACACAAGGCAAGTTATCTAATTCCCCCAAAGAACATTAAAAAGATCCACGATACGACTGTGGTGGGTTCAGGGGCCCCAAATGACTCTCTCGCCCAGGACCGCAATGACCCTAAGGCCGCCACTGACAAGAATCTTTTCCCTTTTTTGCTGGGAAATCAAACAAGTCTGAAAACTACTGAAACTTAAGGATTTCTCAGGACAAATATAAGTTGAGATAGGGTTTTCAGGAACAGATTGGGTGAAATCCCGGTCAATTGCCATTAAGTCAATGACTTTTGTAGTTTTGAGAAACCATGAGCATTTGAAATACTATTGATTCTAAAGACCCGAATCTTAATAGCCACCTAGGGACAAGTACTTTTCTCTATAAAATACAGAAAGTGAGACTCAGATTGGACTCAGACATAAGAAGCACTAGTGTTTTCAGAGAGCGCATAGAGCCTTTCATTGTAGCAACACTGACACACATGGATAGGGAAGTCAGGTTGAGAAGATCCGTAAAGGAGGAGAAAGAAAGTGAGAGGATGAAAATATTCACAAGACATGGATCCTTTTGTAGAAAGGGAGCCTGCAAATAAAACATTAACGCACATTTGGGACACCTATTCAAAGGACTATTTTGCGGAAAATGCAGGGCTGTGGGAAAAACAGGAAAATGTATCCCACAGAGAAAAGTTAGAATTTCATTCTGGGCCAGTTCATTATCTTCCACCTTGCAAAAAAAAAAAAAAAAAAGTTACCTATCTCATGCTGATGATAAGATGTAGTTCAGTGACTTACAGAGTTGGTCTAAAACAGAAAAAAAAAGTTTATAGTTTTAAATTGAAATTTAAAATTTCTGAAATACTTGAAAACCAATATTTTTTTCAAGTAATGATTTTTTTCTAAGCTTGTTCGTTTCTTTTTCTGTCAGCGGTATTTGCCAGTGGAAAAAAAATGAAAATCTCAATTTCAGTTTTTACCTGCTTCAATGAAAAGGTAAGTAACAGGAGGAAAGGAAGACAGAAGTTAATTGAGTACATAGAAGAGGTCAACAGAAGCACATATCATGTGTCTGAACCTCAGTTATACATTATATATATACACTGCTTGCTGTTGGAAGGTTATTGAAAAGCTAATAATATGCACTAGATTTTAAAAGTGAGCTTTATTTTCCCTTTCTACACTGCCAAATTGGAGGCAGGAATAATTTTTCATTAACAATTTTCAGATTGATCTCACTTGAATATTTAAATACCTAATTTGGATAGATTAGGTACAAAAAGGTAGACTGGATTAAGTCTGTTGAAAAGCGGGTGTTAGTGTTCTGAATTTTTTTCAAAGGTTATTCATGCATTTTGTGCATACAGGTTACCTTGACTACACATGCAAATCAGTAGCTGATCATACAGGTGATTCATTTTGTCCATGTGTGCATGCAATTATTTAACTCTGATACTAAATTATAGCAAATATGAATGCATGCTAGGAACAAAATTGCACACAATTTTTGCATGTGAAATTATGAGCGTTCCTCTCAGATAATCTATACTGGAAGGCTAATCAGGAAAAAACATAACGAAATTAGACAAACTGTTTCATAATGTGTATAGTTAATCCAAATTAAGAACTAGAGGTGTACCGATACATCAGTCCAATATTGGATCGGCACCGATATAAATAAAATTAAATGTATCGGAAATCAGCCTGATGCGGCTGATAATTTGGCCAATAAATGGCCCCTGCATGCACGTAGCAGCAGCGTAGCACATAAGCAGCGAGAAGCACAGCCAGGCAGCTTGGAGAGCTGTGTGCAGCTGATAAGTCTGTTGTGGTGGAAGGGGAGAGGGAAGGGACGTGACGGGACAGATCAGCGAAGCGAAGGGAAGAAGTGGAGCAGGGGCTGGGGCAGACACTGTCCAGCTGGGGCACAGGGTGGGGGGGAGGCAACTCCTGCCCTGCATGCACCCCAGGAGGGCATGGGGGGGCATGCACCCCTAGATCCCTGTGTGGCATGGGCTGCAGCTGTGGGCTGGGCCTGAGGCAGCACTGGGCTCTTCCCAGCATGTGGGGGGTGGGAGGGTTGGGCCAGGGCTGCACTCAGGGTGGGGGGCAGCAGCAGCACTGGGAGGAAGGGCAAGCTACATTGAATTTTGGGGTGGCTGCAGCCCCCCCATAGTCCCGCTCCCAGCATCACCGCTGCCAGCCTGAAGCACAGCCCGGCCCAGCCCCCTGCTGGGAAGAACCCAGCACCACCCTGGCCCCAGCCTGGAGCTGCAGCCCACCCTGCCTGCACCCTGCACAGATCTGGGGGGTACAAGCTCCTCACCCCTGTGCCCACTTGGGATGCACGCAGCAGCAGGAGCCACCCCCACATGCCCTGCAGATGAGTCCCAGCTCTGTCCCATGCCCTGCCCCACCCAGCTGGGCAGCGCCTGGCCCAGCCCCAGTCCCTGCCCCACTTCTCCTTCACTGCGGAGATCTGCCCTCTCACGCCGCTTCCCTCCCCCCCCCCGCCTTCCACCACAGCAGACTTACCAGCTGGACACTGCTCTTCAAGCTGTAGGGCTGCATATTGGAAATTGGTATCAGCAGATATTCCTCCATGAAAATCAGCTATCAGTATCAGCCCCCAAAATCTCTGATGCATCCCTATTAAGAAGCATACTAACATTTACCATTAAAACCTTAGCAATTGTACAAAGAAGAACAATAGAGCAACCTATCTAACCTCAGGTTTCTATAACCTCATTCCTATTTCACCAGAACGAAGGAGCCTCTAGCATCATCAAGGTAGTTGCAAGCTGTGGAATTGGGTTGACCCTGTAGGAAGATTAATAGACTGAAATACAGAAGAGCTGGAATTCTAGTCTCGGCTCTGGTGCCTGTTGAGTGACCATGGACATAAAGACTCAGTTTCCTCATCTGCAAAATAATACTCATGATTCCTACCCTTCTTTTCTGAGGTGTTTTGAGTTCCATGTACAAAATACATTGTTATATGGGTGTTTATAGACATGCTCCAGGAGGCAGGGGTGGACTTCTAATTAGTAAGCCACACTAATTAGAATAGCCCGAGCGTCATGCGCATCAGCGTCCGCATGCTGAAAAAGTGGCAGCATGGCATTTTAAACTAAAGCTTAATCGATGAGCCCTAGTTCAAAGTGCCCTGCTGCTATATTTCAGCACAGGGATACTGATACACATGATGCTGGAGGCTGCTGGAGTGCATTCATTTTCACACTCTAAAAGACTCGATCAACTGAGCCTGCTCCAATGCTCTGGATTTACAGCATATTGGAGTAGACTCCTTGCATGTGTATAGGAGCCGATGTAACTAACTCCAATGAGCTGTGGGTCACATTCCACAATAGATTAGCAGTATTATGAGAAGTATTTTTTGCAATTGATAGAATCAACAGAAAAGTGCCACCCTCCAACCACCACCACTCCTTTCTCCAACACTTAGGTGTTCCATCAGTCTCCAATTCTGTAATATTTTCCTTCCCTTTAAGACTTGGAACATACTGTAGTGGGATATCAGGTTTCTCAAACACAGTTTTTATTGGCCCTTGACAAACTTGTCTCAAAAGACACAAATATGCCATAAAGTCTCTGTTGCTAGATGGGGATTGCTCAATCACAGTCTTTCTTTCCCTCGGTACAAACTCCTTTCCCCCAGGAATCAACATAAACACTCAACAAGCAAATGTAAACACAGTCCATTAAGGATTAACTCACAATCCTGATGCCTTTTCCCAGACCCTGAGAAGGTGACTCTGGTTTCATGCTGCTTCCTCAGCCCCACAGTCTTCTCCTTCTCCATAATAAGTTCCCTAACTCACCTAGGATCTTTTCACAAGACTCTGAGGGCACGTCCCGTCAAACAAGTACATGCATTGTGAGGCGCCACAAACCACACACGGCACATGTGCACCCATTCACTGCATTGCTAATTTGCAGCACAGCAGGTTTTTATGACACTGGAAAATCACCGTGTCAAAAAAAACACCACGGAAGGAAGCAGCATAGTGCATGCAGTAGGAGTGTACGTCACCAGAAAGGGACCTGGACTGGCCAGAGCCATGTTTTGGCTGTTGGACAGGCTCTAAGTGGCTGGTTTGGCACTGCTGCTGCCCCAGGAGACCCCCAGGACCTCAGGTAAGGCTACTGGGGCCAGCACAGGTAGCCCTACCCCACCCACGTCACTTTGCTGCATGCCAAAGTGCACATGCAGGGGGACACCTAGGGACAAATAGCAGCAGCACAAATTTGTTGCTGCTATTTGTACCATGGAAAACACACCCCCCTATATGTGCACATTTGTTGGGACGTTCCTCAAGAGGGCCAGTCTGGCTCTGAACTGCAGCCTCTCATCTCAGAGTTTCCTTTCTCTCTCCCTATGTCTCAGCTCTGCTGGACTCTTCTCCCAGACACCAAGAAGGCTCTCTGGCTCACTGCTGCTTTTAGCTTCGTAGCCTTCTCTCTTCTGTCCTTATTTGCCTCTCTCTTCCTGGGAGCTTTTTAACTTGCATGGGCCAGCCAATTATCATTCTCAGCTAGCCCACTCTGTCGAGGCCAGCTTACATTCACCATCTACCTGTTTCCAGTTGGGCTGCAACCCCCGAAGTATGCAGCCTGCTAAACATGCCAATAAGGCTTCAATAAGAAAAGGAAATAGATACTGATGTCCCACATAACTTTATTAAATGAGTTGAAATCAAACTTAGCAGAATGAAAATCCTTTTTATTAATATCCTTCTTGAAGGCCGGGAGAAAAAGAGTGGAATAGAGGATAAGAAAGATTCCCACATGGCAGGTACCATTTAACTGCAAAGTTCAAAAATGGAAGAAGAAATGGTATGCCTAATAAATATCTCTTGCCCTGGGAAAAGAAAAAAGCAAAGGAGAGGTCCTCCAAGAAAGTCTGTTTCAGACACATGCAAAATAAAAATCAAAGAACACCATGATCATTTGTAATATTTCATTTTTCTTTAATTTGATGCATCTTGGGCAAAAAAAAAAGGCTAACCCAGTAAAGGAAATGTACCCATCTTATTTAGCACACATGGCAGGCTGGAAGTTGAAATACTGCCCCCAACAAAACTCTTCTGGTTTAGTAATTGGTGTAATATATGCCAGAACCCACTAATTGGGTGTTCAATGCTGGTACTCAAAGTAGATATTTGGTTTAGAATGGAAGCGAACACACTCCATAGAGTCACATGTTTAAAAACTCAGTCTTTGCCCTTTTGGACCCTGATAATGTATGTTAGAAGCAGCTGCATGCAGGCAGACTCCTGCCAACCAAGTTCTAGTGACTGCAGTGGGACAGAAGGGATCTGTTTGTGCAGAGCTGGTGGCTGGAATAAGGCCCCTGTGAGTTGATGCACAGTAAATGCATTCCCACAGTGAGCTACGTAGTAAATAACCAATTTACATAATTCATCCTCCTACACCTATCAATCTAAGTGCTTAGATGAGCTCTCATCAACATGGTGCCTGAATCACTCCTACAAGAAGCAAACAACTAAGGTATCTCTTTCTTCTGCTACTGCCAGCAGGGAGCCAGCTTAAAGGTTATTGGTAATTGCAGTAGGTTAGTTTGGTTGATTTTCAAAGAGTTGTAAAAATTGTGATATTTCTGGTTGGGGTACCATGGCAAAGCTAAAATGAGGAAGAGAGTTTTACGCTTGGTTCCCAAACAGCGGAGCAAGTGGTCATTCTTACTTTATCTGTCAGTGATAAGTAAGGGAATAAATAGTAACAAAGTAATGAGAGGAGGAAATCAGTCGGACCAAGTCATCTCTATATACATTTTATAAACATAAATTTATTACAAGCCAGCAACTATTTTTAATTGAATCTTTTTGCATAAGTGGCCTTTCACTGTTTTTTTTATATGCTAGATAGGTTGTTTTTCAATGCACAGACACAAAGGAAAGTGTAAAGCATAAAATGCCACACTTACCTTTAAATTCGCTCTCTCAGATTGGCTGCTAACCTGGTGTAAAACATGATTTTGTGTCAATAACACACCGTACACTCCACAGTGCTTGGGAAATGCGCAGTGCTTCAAATAACAGCTCTCTTTGGGAGAGGGAATTCACCCCAAATTTCTTCTCATTATTCTGAGTTCCTAATTTGTTCCCAAAGGCCTTATGAATCCTGCTTACCTCTGGAAAACTAGAGCCCTATTTCCTTTTGCCTTCTTTTAACTACATTTTCTTTATCGCATTTCTCATCTATCATGTTGCAGCTTTCTGGAGTTACTGAATTTTTTTTTTCTTTTTTTATGGAGCTGGTTGATTGTTTCCTCCACTGATTCATAGGCAGAAAGGCCTGGCTTTCTAGACCAGTTCTCTTTTATTCTTTGTTGATCTCCAGATAATGAGGAACCATGAAACATGAAATGATGGAAACGAAAAAAAGAAAAATGAGAGAAAGCAAGCAGAGAGAGAGAAAAGAGAGAACAGGGGGCAAAAAAGCAGATGATGTAGCTCCAAATTACAGTGCATTCAATGCTGATCTTGATGGCTTTTGGTTAGGTGTCTTTGCCATTTCTTGACGGTCTGTCAAGCTAAGTAATATAGCTGCTAACTTTGCTCCCTCCCAATCTGTCAGTTGGCTCTTGGACAAACTAACTTATCTTTTAGACAGCTGGCCTGTGGCTCTTAGCTAGTTAAATAGTTTGTTGGCAAGATCCAAAACTAATTCATTTGGCTAATGAGCGTAATGGCTCATTAGAAGATTTCATTAATATTCTGTAAAGTAAATTTCAGTACATTTAGTCTGAGTTAAAAGTAACTCCATCCCACAAGCACAAACAAAACAATACATACACATGTGGCCTGATCTTGTATCCCTGAAATCAGTGGGAGTTTTGCCACTGTCTTCAATTAATATAGACTTAGACCTATTCAAAAACTTATTCTATTTCTTATGCACTTATTCTTGCTTTATCACTGTGTTTTTATCGGCATTTTTCCCAATACATTTCTATATTCTTCTCTACTCTATCTTGTTTTTTGTCCCTAGAGGAAGTGCACTGACTTCTGTTGAAACCCTATCACCGAGAGTTACATCCATATAAGTAAGAGGAAAATTTAATCCTCCAGGTTCATTGTACTTCTTCATGGGTCTTAAGACCAAAGTGAATAACTTTCCACAAATAAACATGGTCACTGGGTTTTATCATTTTTCTGATTGTGGAGTGTGTATACAGAGTTTGCAACTAGTCATGATTCAAAATATATCAACTAAATTACTCACAAAATGTACAAGTTTAATTATTCAGGAAATCAGGGCGTTAGTGGGCTAACAATGGAAATTCAACGTACACATTAAATGATGGTATAAATTGTAATTAATCTTGTTATGGGGTGGAAGATAATTCCTTTTGTCACTTTAATTCACAGTTAACTTTTATTCAAGCCCTATTTCCTTTGTGTTTACCCAAACAAATTCACAAAGCTTTATAAAATAATTAATTTGTGTAAAGTCCCATCCAGTTTGCCAGAAAAAATAGAGCAATGGCTACAACAAGTTTTTAATTATGTTTTAATGAAGCAAATTGTGGAAGATTCACCCAACTGGAACTAACAGGGCAGCTATGATTCGATAGCCAAAAAAAGAAAAAGAAAAACAAGGGCAAACACAAGAACTGCCAAGTAGGAAAACTTTCTTTTCCTTCAGTACAGTGTAAGCAGGAGCAAGGGGTTCAGATTGCCACTTGCTGAGCGCTTAAGGACATTTTAGAGGCTACAGTTTGTTGAACAATGTGTATGCAATATAATCCGAGCAGCTCCTCTACTCAGCATTCAGCTGGCAGCCAATTTAGTTTCAGTTCTTGAACACCCTGGAGGTTTCTATGCACTCATTTGGTTGAAAGAAAAACTCTTCCTATAGGAAGGCCAAAACCTGATCTGATGTCATTCAGCACTGTGCCTCTGACATCAGTTGAAGGTATCAGATTGCATCAGGGGAGGATCTGGCCAAGATACTGCTGGAATTCTAGTTTTGCATAGACCTCTTCAGACCTAATAAAATGTAAAGGTACTATTGCTATGGTAACATCACTATAAGTGTCATCCTCACCCTGTGCTAAAAGAAGTGAGGATATTGAATTAGCAGAGGATATATTGATCCTGTTTGACTGATAATGTAAGAGGAAAGACACTGGACAAACCTTCCACTTCAGCAGAAAACTTTGGCCTCTCTTTCTGATCATACTCAAAAGGGGATTAGTTCCCATTATGTTTTCAATGTTCCCTATTGAGATATACCAATAGAGCAACTCAAAAAAGAAATGTAATATATCACTTCTAATTCATTTGCTTTTATTTTAACTTCCTGGTTTTCATTGTGTCCATTTTCCTGATCTGGACAGATTTCTTTTTCCCACCAGAGCAGTTCTCAAAATCAAAATGTTTCTTTTTTTTTTTTTAATGGCAAAACAAAATGCTTCAGATCTGGTTTTCTTTGGTGCAAAAAATTAATGCTTTTCCTCTGACTGCAGTTAATGCCACTCACTGCAGTTCTTGGAGAATCAACCAGAGACCAAAAAGATTTGACCAACTTTACCAGGAAGCATTTCTCAGGAACAGGCCACAATTCAAAGGATGTAATAGTGATTTGGGTCACCTTAGCCTCCATCCTCGGGAATGTAAGTTTGGTACTCTCTTTCCTACAGGCATAGCATAGACTCCCATACTCTGTTCCTGTTGTGTTTCTCTGAAGACCTCAGCTAACTTGCTTTCTCAAATGTGTGCAGAGTTTAAATAATTTCTTCACTGAATAATTCTTGGTCTGTAGGTGATTTGGATGGCAAATATTACTCCTGAATACCTATTTTCCACTACAAATTATGAAGCTAACTTATGCTATTTACATAACTCAAGTAACTTAAATTTATGCAATAGAACACGTGAATTGTATATTTGTATATGTGCACTACAATATTTGCAATTCACAGTTGGCACTGGGGTGGTTAAGTAAGTCTTTCTGTCAGGGGAAAGAAAATTATAGTATGTGACTGTATTCAACACGGCACAAGTGGTGAATTTCACAGCTGTACGAAATGGCGTACAAGTCAAAATTCACACTGGGGAACATCTGAGTAGCCAAGGCAAAAATTTACTTTCTGAGATATTTGTACTGTCAACTGAAGCAATAGGGGAAGTAAATCTAAACGGGTCATGTACGTGGATGAATCAAATTTAATTCCAGGAATCTGAGGAAAGTTTAATGGAGCAAAGAGCAACAAAAGTAAGCTGGTCTGAGACGTGGTACCCACTCATCTTTTGACCAAGGGACTGTGTATCCTCCTCTATTTATACACACTTATATAGTAGGGTCCTTGTTATCACTAGGGCCTTTGGATACTGCTATAGTACTTGAGGTGATGTAGCAGTAATGAGAACAGGAATGGACTCTATATGATGACAATTTTATAAAAATAACGTGAATTTGCTTTAGCTATTGGTATATTACACATCACACGCCTTTAATATTTATGCTTGATCCTTCTCCTTTTTACATCTTAATATCTTCAGCAATAATTCTTAGCTAATATATTAGCAACGGTTTTGGAGACTAACATAAAATATAAGGCAAAAATGATTCATCTGGCCAAATGTTGTGATGACTTTTTTATCAAAGCAAAGCAGCAAGAGATTTTTTTTCCCCAAGCTTTACTAGCCTCTGGCAGACCTAAACACCAACAGCCCTGCATATACTGGGACAGAATACAAATAGAAAGGCATAACTTTTCTTAGTTGAGGTATTTAGTGTGGAAACAAGTAATATGCATACTTAAGTATTTTATCCATATGTTCCTCCATAGACTTTCAAAACTCCTCTAGTGATACCAATACTTTGGAAGAACAGCAGTGGGGATCTTTTTCATTTTTTCTACAGACAGCAAGCAGTATAAAGATAATACAAAAGAGACCTTTGATTTATCCTTGCTGAAGTGTATGGTGTGGATTTAGATTTTAAAAAATCCTGAGGTTTTGAATTAAATATTAAGAAGATCAAGATAGATAAGCCCATATTATTTACCAGCTTCATGCTACTTTAGGACACTAAACAAGGAAAGCCAACACACCTATGCCACTTTCCCTCTACACTGCATGCATCATTGCCTTTATAAAGAAGAACTATAAACTTTATTTTTCTATCTTTTAAATATGCATAGGGCATCAGCAGGCCATAAGATAAAACATGTTCCTAAAATGTCTTGCCATCCTTGTCTATAAACTCAATAAATAAACTCCAATCATTTTTCATTATTACTGATTTTTCCTTATTATTTATAGAGCTTTGTAAGCATAGCTGACACTTTACAAACATGCCAGCAGAAAATGTCCTTGAATTTACAGTCTAATTCAGACCAAGCCAATACAACAGAGGATGATCCACTTTTATAATGGAGATGCATGCAGCGCTGCAACAAAAATCACTAATGCAAAATTTAGAAGTAGATTTGAAGGAGGAATTTCAAAGACAGATGCATACCATAGGCCCTGAAAGGTCTATATAGCTGACTGCACATAGTGTAGGACACTTCCCCTGTTCCCAAACTAAAGAGGGGAACTTTCATCACCTCTGGGATGAAAAAGAGAAGCTCTTTGACAGCAATTTTCCATTACGTTTAGATAATTTTATCAAATTTACCATTCAGTAATTTTCATGCAGACCCTTCTAGTTCAGTGAAAGAAAAGCTGTCAAGTATAATAAATATCTGTTATGTATCTTTGTGATAATAGATGCTATGAAAAAGTACAAAGAGAAAAAAACCCAACAAATGCATCTGGCAATTAAGGAGTATGCTTCCATTCATTCCAATACCGCCCATCAAAACCACTCATTTCTGCCTCTCAGGGGACAGACATCTTTGTCTACAGACATACCCTTGTCATTTTTGTTTTCTTAAAATGCCTGCCCCAAGATTGATTGAAACACAGCTGATACTGTAGTTACTGCTAGGGGGCTAAGTAAGTAAAGAAAGACCACTCAAGACAGACAGGAACAGAAGGAGCAGTTCAAAATTGTGAGCATTTCTAAGGATATTGTGATACTGTTGTGATAAATAAGCAGACCCAAGGTACTTGAGAGAGATCTTCTTTATTCAGTCTGTCTCTGCTTAACTCAACCCATGCTTTTGAGGTGGCCTTCCCCACAGACATTGTGTGTACAGGAAGCTAACCTTTCTATAGGTATGCTTCCCAATCCCACAGAGATCTCAGACTCACACCCCAGGTCTATCGAAGTAAATGGAAAACTCCCTTCGACTTCAACTGGTCAAGGACTTCATTGAATGGGTATTAGAAGCCAGGGTGCTCAGTGGACAGCTGCCTAGAGCTAGTTAATAGGGAGAGAGCAGGAACAAGGGTATCTTGAATCCTGGATAATAGTATTGCCTGGCACCCCGCTCTACCCTAAAAAGAAACTCAAGGCACCCTAGAGTGCTGCAACACCCTGGTTGAGAATCACTGCCTTATATAATATCATAATGATCAGAGCACTCACCCAGGATGAGGGAGATCCTGATCTCATTAAGCCTTCTACTTGAGGGGATGCAAACCCACATCTTTCCATGTTCCAAGTGAGTGGCCTAACCAATGGGATATATGTGTTCCTGGGAGTGGGGAAGGGGACTCACTCCTTTCTCTTGAAGCTGTATCACTATGCACTAAAATGCAAAAACAATTATTGGGCCCTCAAGAGAGTGTACAAGAAGGAGCTTGACCCTGCAACCTAATGATTCAGGTACTTGAGCAGTGGGGGAAGAGACCTGGATGCTGCTCTGTGCTCCAAGGACTTTTTCCATATTTCATCCAATGAATATTTAATAATAAAATAAGGAAACAGAGACCAGAACCTGTATCTCTTCCCTCCCACATATCTCCTAACCATTAGCAGGGGTTAGCAACATTTCCCAAACAGGGGACCAGAATGACCCAGCTCAGGACTGAGGAAAGCTGCCCCAATGCTTCTTCCAGCTGCCCAGTTGCATGTAGCCCAGGAACCCACTCCACCAAAGCCCCTGGTGCCCAATTTCAGTGTATCCCGGGCAAAGCTGTTAAATGCCTCTGAAGCCATTGATCTGAACCAGAATGAGCCCTTGGGGCATAAATCCCCAATCCTTGTACTGGAGAATATGCTTGTACTGGAGAATCCCATGCTGCCCAGCCAGAGAGGCAGAGATTGCTCAGACACATCACAACTCCCTTTTAAAGGGGTCCAATTCTCTTTCCATACATGTACTATGTGGGCCTCAATTAGGTCCTTTTTGCAATGTTTTGAGGTGCCAGAAAAAGTGTCAATTAGCTTGGCACACTGAAGACTCCATGCGGCTGTTTCATCAAAGACAATAAAAGCTGTACTCCACCATTGAAGACACAGTCATCACAGTCGTTTTTGTCCTTTGGTTGGGCAAGTTCAGTAAATTTATAATCAAAAGGATTTTGTGTCCTTTTAATTTTCTTAATCAGCTTAATGCCTTACGATAAAGTGAGACATCAGATTGTTTTGCATGGCAGGGCTCCAAATTACAAAGTTCAGTTTAAACATTCACGACAGAGACTCGGGACATTATCTGGGAATTATTTACTGGCTGAGAGAAGTTCTTATTTTGAAATAGTCAAAAGATATTTTTATTTTAAATCATTTATCCCTACTTTGTTTCCTCTGAACCATGGTCTGAATCTCTATTGGCTACAGAGAAAGTTTTGCCAGAATTAGTACTACAATATTCGGTGTTAAAGTTTTGTTTGGTTTAATTTTATATTTAGTGAATGCTCCCAGCATGCAACACCATTACTGCAAACATGATCAGCAAAAACAAGCATCAAGGAGGTATTATCTAATCAGGTCTGGAAATCTAGACTACTGGCTTCTAGTCCTGGCATGCCTACCTGCTAGCTATGTATCCTAGTGTGTGTCACTTTGTCTCATATCTTCATGAATCTGCACATAGGCACCATTCCCAAGAGGCACATACAGACTAGGGCTATGTGAAGCTTTGGTCCCCAATTAGATTTGGTGGAGATTCAGCCCAATTCGGTGGCTGAATCTCCAAATCTGAATCGAATCAGAGGACCCTTTAATCTCTCTGAATCGAATCAGAACCCTCCAAATCGATTCGGAGAGATTCAGAAAGATTCAGCAATTTGGACATAGACACAGCTTTAAACATTTTTTCTACACATGTCTAGGTAGCGGGTGGCTCGTGAATGCTGGGATGCTGGGATGCATGGAGCATCCCATGAAAGCATGGGGAGTCTCCAATGAACTCAGCAGCAGACCTGGAGGAGGACCAGAAGTACTTCCAGTCCATTTCTGGGTCCATCGGGGAGTGTGCTGTGGCCCCCTGTGCCTCCCCTGCTCGATGACTGGTGCCTCCTTGATCTGCAGTGGACACCCAGGGTCCCCCCGTGACCAATTGCTGAGCCAGAGAGGGCATGGGGGGGGCTCCCAGGGTGCTCGCTGGTGGACCCAGAAGTGGACTGGAAGAACTTCTGATCCAATTCCAGGTTCGCTGCCAACACACGGAGCCCCCCCCCCACCCCCGCACTCCTGTCGGATGTTCTATGCACCCCAGCACTGCAGCGATCACAAGCTGTGCTGGTACCTCAAGGTATGTAGAAAAAACATTTAAAGCTGTGTCTGTGTCTGAATCAGCATTGAATCTTCAGATTCGGATTCAGCCAAATCAAATCTGGACAGTGATCTGAATCAATGAATTGAATCACTGCCACTGATGTGGGCCCAATCTGAATCCAAATCAAATAGGGCCTGCTTCACACACCCCTACTACAGACTTAGAATTATGCACATTAATCTCAGGATTTCAACTGGCCCATTTGTAAAAAGAACATAAGGCAACATTTCTGTACCTCACAGGAGTTTCCTGAAGCTTAATTGTTGCTGATTGCCCTTGACTGAAACATACTTTATGGGTGAAATTTACCCTTAGGCAGGCAGCAAGTCAGCCCAAAGCTGACTCATCACTTAAACTCTCTGCAGAAATAGGTATTCATCCTGCAATGGCAGTGGAAGTATCCGAGGACAGAATATAACTATTTGCAATGTCATTCCAAACATTTCATTCTTTTTTTAAATTGTATTTTGCATCAAAAAGAATTACACTGAGGTTACAACAGCATATTTACTTGTGCCAGATACACTAATATCGTCGCTTGTAAACTACAACACTTGGGTTTAGTGCTACAAAACCTTACTCCCACAAGCAGTCCATATTCAGGTAAGCAAAAGCTAATTGCATGAATTTGTGAAGGGCTTCCAGGAAGAAGTTCCCTATTGTTGCCTAGAGGTTCCTGGAAAAAAATGGGCAGTTCAGTTTTATATGATTGTGGCTAGAGTCTAATACTATCTGCTGGTCAAGAGATATCTACATCAAGCAGACCACGGGCCACTGCCAATGTAAAGATGGCTGCCCAAGACCACCAGTCAGTAGCAAAATCGAGGGGGTGGACTAAACCACCACCCCATGCCTTTAACTGACAAAGGCTTTTGATACCTTTGACTAGTCCCTACACTAATCAAGCTAAAACCATTATCTCAGAATGGCTTGTGACTTTACAGCTCTGTGGTTATCATGCCCTTACCTCTGTCCCTATCATACCACAACAGTGGAACTTTTTAACCCCGCTATGGCCTGGGCTAACATAGGCTGCATGTCTAACAGCATATACTAAAAAGCATTCTCTTTTACCAACTATGTGCCCATGAAGCCACCATGTGTGAGGTCCTATATTCCCTTCCAACTGTATAAAGCCACATAAATTATGTGATGTGTAACTTGGTTTGGTAGGATTCGATAAACATCGATTTCACCTGACAGTCACAGACTGAAAGAAAAAAATATTTCCATTGAAATTTATAGAAAGGGGACGGAAAAAAAAAAAATCCAAGATGGGGGTAAGGAAACCTAGAGCAGGGGGCGCTGCACACGCATGAGCGCACACACACAACAAGTAGCCGCTGCAGGCGGAGTCGCGGAGCCCTGGCTGTGCTGCCCGTGCACTGCTTCTTTGGCAGTGGCTCACGGATCAGGCACCAAATTCCTGGCCTGGCCCTTGAGTGGTTGCGGAAGGAGCCAAACTCCCAGTGAGCCCAGCTCAGCCCCCATGGGATCGGGTATGGTATGAATCTGTTGTATGTATTCCTCTTTTAGGTGTTCAGTTTGCTTGTGGTTCTTCAGAGGCATCAAGAGCAGTGACTTCTTGAGTACAGGAGTGAGCATTTTCTAGCTTTTGTTGTTCTACTGCAAATGCCTGGTAGGTTATCGTTAACGTATCCTTTGTTTTTTAATTCTTTTTGCCTAATACCATTTCTCTTTTGCCACAGGTTGCATTTACATTTGAACAGTAGTAAATAAAGCTAAAAAACTAGTGCACATTTGTGACTTACGGTTGTATGCACAGAATATATTTTTGTTTACTCAATATTAGCAGGGCAAAAAATTCTAGTTTATTAGCCAAAACACAGCCTACATTCCTGTTGTTAATAGGTTTGCATAAGAAGTGTGAAAGCAGTGATGTAAATACTAAATGTTCCTCCTCTGTCCAAAGGATGAGGTGTTCAGCCATTGAAAAGTTTTAAGCTGTCCTCTGAGGTTACACATATTCTGCTTTCTGCATCTACATTTAGTTGCGGGGGAACTCTGGAAAGTTTCCTGTTAGCCCTTTTCTGCTTCCTAGAGGAAGAAACAGTTGTATGTCAAACTATAAATTGCTGGGAAGCCCTTGCTGAGTGCTGGTATACAGACAATGTAGGTCCCTTGGGGACTTTCAGTCAACTCAATGACCTATAGCTGCATGCACTGCATTTCTTTAAATATTTTTCAGGGCTGCTACAACTACATTGGCAGGTGATGTAGAGTTAGGGTTTGTACATTGGCTTGCTATTCATAAGGAGTGTGGGGAAGGAAGCGGGGAGAGTTTCTCTCTGCCAGTCTATTTTGCTGAGGCTTCTGGATGATCAACCAAAACTGAAGTGAAAGCTAGGCTCTCCTGTTCCGATTAAAGTATTTCAGTTAACAACAGTGGCACTCACATTGTGGGCAAAAGGTTTAATGTTTGCTCTGCAGCAAACACCTTTTGAATGGGGTTACGAGGGACAGAAGCCAACACAGAGGCCTTAATCCTGAACCACTGAAGTCAGTGAGAATTTTGCTACTGACGGCAGTAGCCCACTGAGACAGTGAGCAGCACTTTCAAGATTTCATATTTCAAAATCTGTCAAGTTTAACCTCCATTTCTTATAAGTCAACACATAGCCCAAACATAAAAGATACCAAAAGTGACATATAGACTAACATACCTACTGATTAGATAAGTCCCCACCAATGGTACATTCACCTGGGGTCTTTACTTTCATGAACAGGGGGTTGCAGAATCAGTCTCTTTGACTACGATACTAAATTCCAGGCCGCAGGAAGACATGGAAGTGGTCAAAATGGCCAGGAATGTTGATTCATGAACAATATGACACCAGAGATGACATGACAAAGGTTTGGAAGTAGTCATTATTTTTTTTTGCAAATTAATCATATTAAAGCATTGCATTACCTTGACTCTAACGGGCTTTTAAAAAAACCATTCTCAGATACAAGGTCAACTAAGAAAAGTGGGGGAAAAAAGGGGTTTCTGAGGTTAAACAAGGGACGTCTCTGAAACTCGTGGGCTCTGATGAAATAGCTTGTTTGAGAAAATTGAAACATGTCTTTCATGGTAAGCTCCACTCAACAGGAAAGCTTCATTCCCTCTAAAGGGGTTAGACTGCCTTGCCAAGGAGGTGCTCAGATATTAATATTTTTTAATTAATGCTCTAGGATATTCACACAAAGACATAGATATTGACTACAATGTGTGAATATTTTTAATTGGAGGGGACTATGCCAACTGAGGCACAAAACTAGTAAAATCTGTTCGAAATAATAAAAACAATAATAAAGAAAAAGGCTAGAGAGGGAAAAAAAGCCCCAAAAAGAAAACTATTTAGTTAAAAGAGACCTCCCAGGGCTCTGGAACTAATGTAAAGGTAGAAAAACATGAACATTATCATGACCATCACGGATGCTGTTCAGGGACACAGGGATCTCAATGCCACAGAAATAGCAGTTGTATTCAGGCCTATTTTGCATGATTCACATATAAATGAAGGTGATTCAGATTTGGGGAATGTAATGATCCACAGCAAATCATATGCCTGTTAAACACTGCATATTGCTGTTTATGATATAGGTAGGCAATAGAGAGTTAGAAAAAAATTAAGGCCTTTTTCTTACGTCTAGAAAACAATGACTTAGCCCCAGTTGACCAAAACACTTAAACGAGTGCTTAGTTCCTACCCACTTCAACATAAACAATTTCCCTAGGAAAATGAAGATCAAAGGTTTCTTGTAGATTTTCCCCCTGGGGCTATTTTCCCTCTTCCGTTTCTTGTTACTTGATTTTAAATCTCATTTTAGGATGTTATTTTATTTTTCCCCTTCCCTCTCTTAGGCCCCCAGTCCTGCAAACACTAATGTGTGTTCTTAACTTTAAGTATGAGTAGTCCCAGGTAACAGGATGTCAAAGGGAAAAAGTGATGTGCCCAAAGCTGAGCAGGTATCTAAGTGCTTGCAGGTTATAAGTACTAGATCCACAAAAGGGCTTTTGGTGCCATTGCTCAGCACTGCAGCACCTAACTTCTGGGTTCTCTGCCTAGTGGAATTCACAGTCCGGATTTAGGCACCTCAGCTACCTCTGCAAAGCAGTGGGTGACGTGATCCTCAGAATGAGTGCCCTGAGCTAGGTCATTAGCAATGCCAAGGAGAGAGGTACTGCTTAAACTTAAAGCACTGCCTCTCAGCGAGCTAGGCACTAGGGGTGTGCAAAGTGGGCTCATTTCAATTCAGATTTGGATTTAGCTGGAATTGGGGACAGCTATCTGATTTGTTGATTTGGATCACTGTCCCCAATTTGATTTGGCCGAATCCGAATCTGAAGAGCCGATGCTGATTCAGAGAATCAGCAATTCAGCCACAGACACAGCTTTAAATGTTTTTTCTACATAACTCAAGGTACTAGCGTGGCTTGTGAACTCTGCGATGCTGGGGTGGATGGAGCATCCCACAGGAGTGCGGGCAAACCCCGCCCCCCTCCATGCTCAGCGGCGAACCCAGAAGTGGACCAGAAGTAATTCCAGTCCACTTCAGGGTCCACCAGGGAGCATGCCGGGGGCCGCCACCCATTCCCCTCTGGCTCAGCAATCGGCTGCGGGAGGACCCCGGGTGGCCCCCCAAACCCAGGAGGCACCGGTTGCCAATCCAGGAGGGTGGGGGGGGGGCCCCCCAGCATGCTCTCTGGTAGACCCAGAAGTGGTCCAGAAGTGGGACGCTCCATGAGCCCCAGCATTGCCGCATTCATGAGCCACCTGGTACCCAGAGGCATGTAGAAAAAACATTTAAAGCTGTGTCTATAGCTGAATTGCTGAATCTTTCTGAATCGATTCAGAGGGTTCCAATTCGATTCGGAGAGATTAAAGGGTCCTCTGATTCGATTCAGATTTAGAGATTTGGCCACCAAATCAGGCCAAATCTTCACTGAATCAAATCAGCAACCAAAGCTTTGCACAGCCCTACCAGGCACTTAAGTCCACTTGGGATTCATAACTGTGAATCCTCTACTAGAGTCAGAGATCCAAGCCAGCCACTTCTCATCAAACATGGGAGGCACTGTACCCCCACTTTTGTCCAATAGCTCAGTATTCAACCCTCCTATCAAGCTGTGCCGCTCTCCACAAAGTAATTGAATATGCATTGGGATGAAAAATGATTTTATGGCTGAGTGATTTGGGCAGAGGTCTGGGCCTTATTACGTGCCCCTAAATGTATTTTGGACTCACGAATTTCCCTCTCCCGAGTGAGCAACATCATAACTAGGCAATAAAGTTGCACTCACTCACTACCTTTCTTGCCTGATGAAGTCTTTTATTCTAAGCACAGTAGTAGAGTTTCAACAGGAAGGGCCCAAATATTCCATGCCTCTAAACTTTGGGGTCTGAAAACCCAGGGGGGTGGAAAATGCAGGTTCAAATCCCCTTCAGGCAGAAGAGGGCTTAAAGCCAGATCTCAGATGGGTGTGCCAACCATGAGGCTATGGGGGAAAGGGGGCAGCCCTACCTCATCCTTGTGGTGGGTTCTCTGTGGGGGCTGATTCTGTAAAGATGCTCTGAGAATGGATGCTGGTTAAGGTAGATGAATGACTATCCTAAAGATCTCAACAGGATTTAGGCATGGGTTAGGTGCTTAGCTGTTCAGCATTGTCAAAACTTGGAAACTTTTCCATAAGGGACAAACATTTAGCCACCAGTGGTAGAGAAATAAATGCCTATGGACTTTAAAACATGGCTGAGCACAGGGTCTGGGAAGCTGAGTTTGACACAGGCAGCTCCAATAACAGTTTGGCTACATTTATGTATCTGTGCCCTTTTGCAGATCTAGCCCTCAGTGCCTTAGATGCTAAAGGTGAGGGAAGCACTAAACATTTCACTGAGGGCATGTAGCACCTACAGGATTGGACTTTTCAACCTAAAATAAGATAGGTAGCACAATCCTTGTTACTCAACATCACGTTTGGCACCAACAGAGAAAACAGTTAATCTATTCTGGCCTTGTAGTACCATTGTCTGTTTTCAAGGTTAGAGTATGAAAGACAACGGGTTTTTTTTACCCCTATAGGCTTTCACTCTCTTTATTTTGTTGAGCTTCTTCTAATTATTCAGAATAAAACCCATAGGAAAGCCACAAATGCAACCAAAGTATCTTTCCTTTTGAAATCATAGGCGGTCATCTTAAGGAGCCATCACTTAGACACTTCCTGACAAGTTTTCACTGTGCTTTTGTAATGCTATGTCCTTCTTGTCAGTGCAATTCAAATCTCAGATCATGATGGACTTCAGTAGCATATTACCTGAATCTACAACATTAGCCATGAAAAAGCATTCTTTATTGTACTACTACAGAGAAAAATAATAAAAAAAAACAAACTAGGCAGCCTTATTCTTTTTCCATTAATCATTATTAGTTGCAACACTTTAATAAATGCAGATGAGCACAAATTGTTGCTAAGCATTTTTCTCAGTGAGTAAATAGTCCACATTTCATTACAAACCAGATCATGCATTATTTAATAAAATTACAGTAAAAAAAAGAGCAACAAATTAAACCATCACATAGAAATTTATTCCTTGGGAGGGATACTTAAAATTAATTCAGAACACAGGATAGCAAAGAAATGTAATCAAAAGAGAATTTATAGAAAAGTTAAGATGCTTTCCCAAGCACCTTAGTATACAAAAACATGTATTTCTGCAAAAACATCTATTGATATGAAATGTAGAAACAAAATCTGGAATATGCACATAAGGGATACAGGATCGTAAGGGTCAAATTTTAAAACATTAGAAGTGAAAATGCAGAGAATCAGCTTTAACCAAATCCACACAGGAAAATGTTATCCCAGTGCAGAAGGCCAGCACATGCCTGGGTGGTATTTAAGCATCACTAAGGTCTATAAGGCAATAAGGTTCCATGGCACAAAATTTAAGAAAAATTGTTTTTTCCTTAAAATTGTTGTGCAGACTTTATGACATAAAGTGTGCAGAGGCCTTCTTAAATTCACCAATAAAGAAAGATATCCAGCCAAATAGTTCTTGAGAGTCTTGTTCTTGTGGCTCAGCAAATTTTACCTGCAAATTTGAAAGAAAATACACTGAATTGTTAGCAATATCCAAAAGTAAGATAACCCACAAAGGGTGTGGGAGGGAGGAGAAGAGGGAGGAGGTGGAGAAGGAGTGAGAGAAATTAAATATGCATTCACTATTACCACTTATACTACACTAACAATAGGAAAATGGCTCCAGTGCAACTGCAGCCATCTGCTGTCGGCGAGTAGGCACCAGTCTCTCTCCCTCTATCTCTCTGTCTGCGTAAGTCACAATGGGGAGACAGTCTGATCAGGAAGACCAACCCGTACAAAACAACGAGTGGGTGAGGCAAATGAGCCACATCCCCTAAGGGACTTCAGCAGTGTACCCAAATGAGAATCTTCCAGTCATTGGCCCCAATATTTCAGCTTTCAGGTATTCAGGTTTTCAATCAAGTTGCAAAATTGTCTGTGGAAAGTAGATGCTTGAAGGAGAGAGATTTCCTGTATACAAAAACCAGTGTTTTCATTCAAAAGCAGTTTTGATGGAAATCTCTCTTCTTTTTTTTTTTTAACCAGGCCTAAAGATAATCCACATCAGGTTCACTCTACAAGAGAACACCTACTAAAGCAGACAGATTATAAAGTCCAGTGCTCAGAAAGGGATTCAAGGCACAGATCTTCTACAACCACTTTCATACAAGTCCTCAAGCCTCAAGGCATAAGAAGTTTCTAAATCAGTTACTGGGATTTAATTAAAGAGGTTTTTCATCATTTTCAAGGGCAGCACCTTAATGTGACCAATAAGCTAAAGAATATATGGTGTTAGAATCAGCTTCCTAATTGACCAGGAAAAATCCAGAGAACACACTTAAAAAGCTTTAATAAGAACTTTAAAAAGGCATTTTGTGATCTTACACATCCTTATCTTGTCTGTAATTGAAAGCTACAAAGTAATTGAGGGCTACAGCTTTCCCAGGGCTGAATACTACGGTATTACAGACAGACAGAATGGATTATTTGAATTACTTGTCCAAGTGATTAACAATTTCCTCTCTTTCTTTCTCCCTCTATTTTATCTTCTCCCTCAAATCATAATCACCTGGACCACTTCCTACATACCACCATGTCTAGCACCTACAGAAATGGAAAAACAGCCACTTAAATATAATCCATATACAAATAAATGTAATATTATCCCTTAGTAGCTAATCAAAAGTTCTGACACTGTGTTCCTACTTGTACCTCCTAGAGGCTAAGAGCCCGCGGTCTTTGGACTATCTCACAACTCACCTGGGGTTGACAGTTACTCACTCAATGAGTAAGGAAATTCCTAGAGCTTAAGACCTGCTTTGGGAAGAGCTATGCTACAGGGAGCGACCCCTAGTTTCTCATTTATCCAACAGAAATGCCACACATTGAGGACATCATTGCTTTCATAAGCAGAACATAATAAAAATAAGCCTATAGATTTTTATTTTATGGATAATAGTGTCTACTGGTACCTGTAAGGTACTTTCAAGTCATGTATTCCCTGTAAATTAGTCAGGCATATTGCTCACTACTGCTGTTCACTTGATAGTCTGGCATTTGGGCAGATACTATTGTGCATTTACTTCTTTGTGTCCTATAAATGTACATCCTGGATTAAGATGCTCTAGAAAGAACGTTTTACTTTCCCAAACAGAAGGAAAAGAATAAACGCGCATTTTTTAAAACAAAAAAATTATAAAACCTCAAACCAACAACCAACAAGTTAACCTGGAGCCACTTTCAGCCCCCATGGAAGGGCCTGAGCCAGCTTTAAGTCTGTGGGTGTCTTACATGGGGGATGGAGGGGGACAAAGAGGTGGCTGACTGGAGTGTATACAGGTCAGATCCAAATTGGGGGTAGGAGAAGCAAGTTATATACAACAGTCCTTGAACCTGTCACTGCTTCTACACTACAGCTTGCCAAAGGATGACAATCAGGCAACTTCTGAGGCTTAAGGCTTGGTCCCCCTCCACCACAGCCAGTGGAATGAAAGCATCATCTTGAACAGTTCAGAAAAATGGAATTATTTAACAGATCTCTTTTGGGGCTGTAGCCTAAGATTTCTGATTCTGGCTGAGGCACATGGGAGAGGCAGGTTCAAACCCCCTTCTCTGCTTGATTCAAAGAGACTTGAATCCCAGATCACTCTGGGCCAGACACAGGAGAGACCTGAATCTTGAGATTCTGGTATCTCCAAACATTTTGCTGAAGAGATTCTGACCAGGTCTATTCAGGAGTAACTCAAGCCTAAATTATATGTAGAGGGTGACAATTCTTCCCTACTTTTTCTATTTTGCTGCAGATGCTGGACTGACTCCTTGGGCGTGCACTATAATTCAGATTTGCCTTGCTGCACAATGATGAGCATGCTCTCCTGCTTCTAAAAGGCTACAAGAGACACTGGGAGACCTTTGTATGTTGCTATAATGTTGCATTAGTAAAACATTTTAATTAATATGTCCCTGGTCAAACATCACTTTCATCTCCTATTCCTACTCAGATCAGGTCCCTGGAGGTCTCTCACAAGCTTCATAACATTCTGCAACATTTTGCTCTACTGCAGGATGATACAGACTCTCAGTGTTAAGCATTTCTATGCACCTAATTAAAAACCCAAAAAGATTTAGGGGTGGGACCAAGCGCCCTGAGCACAGGACCAGGATGCATAAATCCAAAACTAATGCTAAACATGCCTTTGGCCACAGGTGATTCACCAAACCTAGCTCTTTTCTTAAAATCTCCCAGTGTTGATTGGACTATTCCACATGTCTTACTGAATGGTTGAAGTGCTGCCGTAGGACAGTCACTGGTATCTTTACCGCTGTTATCCTCTAACTGAATTTGGAACGAGCCAGTAACCTCCGTGGTAAAAATATCAGTGTGTGACACCAGTCTTCTTGGTGTTGCTATTAATCCCAGCGTCCTCCCAGTATTTGGGACCCAGCAGAGTTGTTTCTGCTAGGAGGAAGAACTGAAGGCAGTGTCATTCATTGTTATTCAGTCTTCATTGTTTACAAAAAATAATTTCTAATGTTCTGTTTCCCCAAACACAGGAGGAAACAACACAACCCGTTGTCCTTGCTGAGAAATGCAAGTCTGCTTTCTGATTATTTTTATGCCCAAATTGCTCTTCCCTCGCTCATTTTTCAGGGGCAACCTACCAGCTTGTCTCCTAGTTTTTCTGGTTCTGAGACAAACAGCTATAAACAAATCAATCCTCTACCCTGTGTTCAGTCCACATGGCCCAGCCTCTGCCCTGGCCTTGGATATGATCTCAGACCTTGGATGGCAGCTTCCGTTTTTTCAGCTATCACTAAAGAAAGGTCATTTAATTGCCCTCTCCTTTAGCCTAACTGGAAGATGCCTGTCACACTGGGCAGCTTCAACAAGGCTCGGCTATGGATCAACAGACATGCTTGCTGCACCAAATGCTGGGAATGAAGCTATAAAAATGGAGCTGAACTGGAGACAGCACAATAGCAGGTCTTTTAAATGCCAGTACAAGCACAGCCTTAAACTTTCTCCTTTATTTCTGCTCCCTTCCCTGCCACTACACCCACCCCTGTACTGCTCGGATAATAACTTGGTATACTTCGCATAGGTCCTATGAATCTTCACTAATTTTTGCAAAACTCTGAAGATGAAAAAATTCTTTATACATGCTAAATATTTACTCATTATGACCTTTTAAATTCAACTGTTATAGCAGATAACACAACCTCAGTTGTGCACAACTTCCAGGGTTAACAATCCCAACAGCAGCAACTGATTTTTTCATTACTCTGAAGCAGCAAAATTGACTGACCCTATTATAGCAAGTTCCTCTTTTAATGAACTTTTCTTCCAGTCTCATGGGGATTTGTTATAATGAGGCTGTACTGTACTTTTAAAAGTACTGAGCACTTTTATTTCTATTTGACATCAACAGGAGCTCGAGGCACACAGAACCTTTGAAAAATCAGACTCGAAACTGTCAGAGAAACCAGCCAAATATTAATTCAAGCCATTCTGCTACTGATCTATGCAAATGTCAGATGTGGAATTTCTTATCACAGTTACACATAAATTCCTCTACATACAGGGAAAACTTATATATAAGAAAACTTATATATAAGATGCGTGGGTTGCATTTACAGAAGACTGTATTTTTTAAAAGAAGTTGTTTTTTTTTTTAAATGTAGATTTCATTCAATTATATTTTAACTTAGCATGTACCAATGTGTCACTGTAAAGCTTCTTCATTTCATCACATTTTTTTGACAGCTGGGAAAGGTTTCCTTCATACTTCTGAATTAGATCCTGCAGTAAAAAAAAAAACACAAAACCACAATCTCGAGCTGACACAGGAATATAAACTTGAAGAAATACTCAAGAGCAGTGAGGTAATTCATTGATAAAAAGGAAAGAAAACAGGTCAAATTTCCCAAATGCCATAAGGAATACAAGATGTACAAAATATAGGCATCCCGTCAAACTCCTGTATGTGAGCTCAATGACCTAATGCTGAATGAGAGAATCTCATAATGGGAGGCCTCTGGATTTGGCTCAATGATGTTATGCAAGTCCATTAAAAATTTACAGAATTAAAAAAGGAAATTAAGAATGACAGAACCACAATTTTAGAGGATTTGTCATCTTGTGCTTAATCACCCACTTGTACAGAGGTGACACGCTCTAACACATGTAAATGCAGATGTTAGTGCATCATAAATGGACGTGCCCTCTGCTGCAAGTCACCAATGGGGAGGCAGAGTTTGCAAATAAGTCTTTAAAAAGCTACATTTTGAAGTGGGGGAAGTTTCCCAACAGCTGTTCTCTTCCAATCAGTTTTATTAGAATGATGAAACATGATTAGAATCATTTAATATTGATCAAGGAAAGTAGGGGCTTCATCAGGAGACTACATCTGCCCTGTCTAAGGGAGAGCACTACTGTTGGGTTGCCCCTGGGGAAGGCAGGTGGAAATTAGTGACTTGGACAGTCAGCAGTCTCTCTGCCAACCTTCCTGCTGTTTGGGGCCAGAGAAAGTGATGTCAGGTTTATACCAGCTTTTCCTTAATGTACTGCTTTAGCAGAGCCAGCATGTGACTAGTGGAGTTGAGAGGGTTTGCCCATTCCCCATCCCTCCCAGTCTGCCTACACAGGAGGGGAAAGAAGAGACATGCAGCTACTTATGACATGGGGTAGTCATCAGAGAGAAGTTAAACTCACTTTGAACCCCCAGATGCCCTTGGGCTTCCCACCAGGCTCTGACTCAGCCCAGATCAAAAACGTCTTACATCTCTTACTCCTCATTTATTTCCAGTCCAAAGTGAGTTTTTGATAATACATTACCTTTAGTTCTTTGCAGAACTGGGAGTCGCAGGTTGTTGCCTTGATTGTCTTAGGTTTGATAAGCCTTCTGCACTGAATAACATTTTCCAATTCCTTTTTTAAAACTAACCACAAAATAGGAAGGAAATGAGACATTTCTTAAGTTTAAAAGACAGCCATGCCTCATGGAAAATTAGGTATTCACAGATCTGTATCAGGTTTATATACATGCTGCATCATTATACTTTTAATTAAAATCATGGGCCCATCCTGTATCCTGAAATAGGCATGGCTCCTATGTTAAAAAAAAAAAAAGGCTGCAAATAGGTAGTGACCATATCATAACAAAAGGAGCAGAAGTAACACTGCACAAGCCACCATCCATTTGGTGTTTCCTGGCATTTGAGTATCTTGCTTTGTAACCTGAATAATGTTCTCTTTAGCTATGTTATTTTAAAAGAAAAAGGCAAATCCAAATTCTATTATGTGTACCAGTTACAGCCTCCTCCCGCACCACACAGGCCTGAGCCTCCAGTACCAACAGTACCAATGGCTACCACGTGAGCTACAGGCACAACTCCATTAGATGGAAGCAGGAAAGCTATTAGCTCAGAAATTAAATGAAGTATTGGACTGAGGGGCTGGCTAGTCCAGCCCTCTTTCTCCCACCCTTTTTCAGGTCTTATCTTCCCTCTAGCCCAGTGGTTCTTAACTTCATTAGTTTCAAGGTACCCCTTGCTACACTCAAGGCACCCCTGAAAAAATGCCAGTTCTTTCTTAGCTTTCATGCACTTTTTGAGTCTGGAAAAATAATAGAGCATTTCTTCTGTTGCAAAGAACTCAGAAAGATCACAAGAAGTCAAAATGGTTTGGAAGTTATGGATTCCTATTTGAAATCCTTGGGTTGGCCTTGTCAGTCATACATATTACACAGGTGTTTGCACACCTAACAATGTTAACCCTGAGTGGCACCTGCAAAAGCATCTCATGGCGCTCTGGCTGAGAGCACTGCTCTAGACCCTCCCCAATCTATACTGCATTTGGCCTACCGCAGTTTGCTCCTTACCATGGTTTCATAGGGGTACAGTCCCATTTACTGAAGGATGGCAGCGTAACTCAAACAACTTCTTGAACTTCATTACTTAACCATACTAGGTTTTCCCTTGCCTCACTGAATGGCTCCTTGACTCAGTTATGGCAGTAATTTTGATAACACACCTGTATCACTTAACATCTTCAGTTTAAAGCAAACTTAATGGATTTCTCTATCATGGCCGGTATTTTTTTGATCGTTTATTTCTAAACCACCTGGACATGCTTATATATTTTTTTTTTAAATTCCTCAGAGTGATGTGACAGGTTAAATATCACCATAGCAACACCTTACCTCAATATTTTTGAACCTTTCCCTCTCTTTACAAACTACAAAATGAGCGCAATGAAAACCTGTTCCAAATGACTGCACAACACATGAAAGTCTTCTGTGAATTTAGAAACCATATTTACATACCATCAACTTCAGCACTGAGACCTTTGATAGAAGCTGGAAAGGAAGAGAAGCAGGGATGGGGAGAGAAAGACATTAAGAAATATCATTCACACTATGAGAGGGCGGGGGTTTCAGCAAAAGGGTTGGGTTGGTTTTTTTTATCTTCTTACCACCAGGCACAGCTTCAAATTCTGTCAACTCCTGAGGAAATTTAGCCAAATCAGGCTCATGTAAGAAGATCTGCTCCACAAGGGCATGAAGCAAGGTGATTGTCCTCTCCTTCCCCCGCAACAGAGATAACTACAAATAGAATACAGCAATAATTGACAGCCTAGGCTATTATACCTTTTTAAAAATTTGAAACAGCAGAGATGTTGAAAGCTCCTAGCTAAACTTGACAAGAATAGAAAACACAGTCGAATTAACCGTCTTCTCAATCTGCCATTCCACATACAATTGCTGTTAAACTGAACTTTTCATTTTCTAGTATCCCCAAACCTTCCCTGATCCTTTGTAGCATCTTCTTTGCAGGCATTTCTTGTTTTAAAAAAACTTAAAGCATCTTAATTGATTGCAATTGATTTTGCACCTCCAAATATGCTGTTGCTTCCAGCGCCATTTAAAAAGGACTATGTGGTGTTCACGTAGATAGTACGGTCCCTTAATCGAATCTGGGAAGATGCTCTGTGGCAGAAAATGATTTTGTAGACATTTTTCATTATGATAGATGTGGTATTACAGCAGCTATAAAAAAAATTCAAACTGTGTCTCAGAATTGTCACTAGCATTATAAATCACTCACTCATATATTAAAGTCTCCAGGGGGAAAAGAAATCTTTAAAAATATAAGAAAAACCCCAAACACCTCTTCTATTTACAGACCAGCCATAATTTGATAATATTCTTGGAGGTTCAAGGCAGCGTAGAGAATCTGTATTCATTTCTTAATTCTGGGATCAGGATATCATGCTCTGTTACTGCTGAGTGGAGGAGGGGAAAAAATTGTGCTTAGTGCCAACATATTCTGATGGCAAATCCTGAGGAGACAAAGGATGTTGCTTTGCAAATGATGGAAAATCCAGTCTGGTTGCCATGTAAATGTTAAGTACAACTCTTTAAGAGCCAAGGGCTAATATTGTTCCAGAGCAAGCATAAGACAAAGAGAGGAAAGATGCCTTTTCCTTATAGCATAAATATGGCTGCAGGAACTGGTTGCACTCCAGAATGGTTGGCAGGTTCGAATGGCCCTTTCTGGATGAATCAGCATGGCATAATCCTGTTACCCATGACCTTGGGTCTCCTGAGGAGCCAGGCTGGGGAGCAGATTGCTTATTGTGCAGTAGGTACCCCTAGTAAGTGCACTTCTGAGACTACCAGGCACCATTGCTCACAAAGTGCATCACCCACCCAGCACAGCTTTAACCAACTGGAAGGACATAACACGTTCAGTGCAGTTGCCAAGGCTCACTATTCCTTTTATTTTTGATCTATTACTTGTAAAACAGTGCCTTAAAATTATATAGCACCATTTGCTTCCAAAGGACCTTAAAAGTGCTTGAAGAATATTAAAACTGTACAGAGAAGCTGCTTCACCTACTGCTGAAATGCAGCCATTGGAATACTACAGCTGTTTCACAGGGCACAGCCCATGGCACAGGACAAGCTCTGCAGTACTTCATGGGAATGAAACTGCAGAAAGCAGCTTAAACAAGCTGGAACCTAGCCATGAGATGACTGCTGACAGTCCCCTCCTCCTAGCCATAGACTCTTTTCTATCATGGGGGTCTGTACTTCAGTTCTACATCTCCTCTGAAGGATGGCATCTCCTGTTCCTGTAGCACACGGCTTAAGCACTGTCATGTACTCTGAGGAACGCCTTGGGTTAAAACACATTAACTAACAGGATAATAAATATACTTCTGCCACTGCTGCAACCAAGGGCAGATGGTCATAGCCACTAGCTAAGACCTTTTTAAAAATGACTGTCATTGTCCGGGCTATGGGCAACCTTCTGTATCCCATGATATCAGCTAGTGTGCATTGCAACACAATGTTTTCAATGCAAGGAAAAAGGATCAACTCACTTTGGTCAAAGATGACAATCGAAATCCCTTGGCCTTCTCTCTTCCAGCCTTTTCATTTAAGTAGTTCCCAATGGCTAAGATGTACTCTAACACAGCGACAAAGCTCTGGCTGACTTGCAGCTGTTTGCATGCTCGGATCTTCTGGCTTATTAGCTGAAATACAGAAGTCTTGCTCAGCTGGAATGGGTACACTGATGTCTTTACCCTCCTTGTCAGCTCTAACCATACTGCAGAAAATGGATTATTGCTTTACTTGTTGTAAACCAACTTTGCATTACATCTCTTTTAGAGGATAGGTCTGAGCTTTTCATCAAGACCCCATTAAAATTCTTCCACCAAGACAGAAGGAGCATTGGCCTCATGCTTCCAAGTCATCCCTGCCAAAGGGACTTGCATCTTGTCTCTCAAATGTTTTTGAAGAGCAAATATTTTGCAGTTGGAATTAACCAGACTGCATAGGCATTACAGAAAATAGACAGCCTGGGCCCAGTAAAGGTCTACGTCCTTCATCCACTCTGGCCCCTTTTTAACTATACCAACTGAGCCTTACACTTTCCTATCAACACACTCTACATACGTTTTCTTCCCAGGAAAATAACAGAAAAGTAATACTTTCAAACAGCTGACTTGACAGTCAGTGTGAGCCTAGTGAAACTACCTCCCTTGTAGGATTCAAGTTACAAGTGAGATCTGCTTAAATCAGGAAAACAAGTAAGCAAATAAACTAGCTCAGGGCCTTTCTTGCAAATGCCACCAGCATGGCTTAACATAGGGAAAGGGCTTAACATTGGGAAAGTGAAACATGTGGGAAATAGGAAAGCCCTTTAAAAAGTACTGGCAGCACGTCAGAGATGTCCACAGGCTCCTGGAAGAAAATATGTGAATGGTACACTTGTACATGAAGTGAAATTCTATACAATATACATAGATGTTATTTGGCCCAAGTACTAAGATATCTTGGGAGATAATGTTCTACACAGTGAATAACAACGACCCTTGATTTTATTGTAAAGCAAAGCAATCATTATTTCTTTGTCCTCCCATAGGCACAATTATGTGGTGTCAGTGTGGAATAGAAAGCATGTTAACAGTCAGATATACAGGGTCCGAAATGTGTTCACTGCCCTCTGTCTGTTCCTCTTTTGCCCTCTGTTCACTGTTCAGATGGCTTCAATTAGAGCTGACCAGGAAACAATGACAATGGGTCACTGCAACTCTCAAAATGTGTTTTTTCTTCCAGCCGAATGAAAATGCAACCTTTTGATCATTCTCACAACAGCAGGATTATATAAAAAATATCTGCTTTGGGATCAAAACATGAGAGCAGCCTGGTACTTGGGTCACTGGCTATGAATTTGCAACATCTAGACTCAAACCTCTACTCAGCCTAAGAGCAAAGCTTTTCATTCCAGGTCATTCAGAGTTTTGGTTTCCCTCCACCCAGGCCAGAGTCCTAACCCTAAAAGTAGAAGACTCTCTGCCCATGTGTTGAAATCAATACATCTAAATGAAATGTGTTGGTCTACATAAAAGTGTTCCAATCAGTTCTAGATGCAAGATTATTCCTGAAGCTAAGGCACCCAAAATGCACAAAAAAAAAGATAAGTCATCTAATAGGGAGGTGCGCAGGCAGAAAGCCAGTTAGCTTAATTACTTTTGCTCCAGCTGGGCAATGGGAGGAAAAGACCCTGAGACAAAGGAAGACTCCAACCTCAGAATCTGAATTCCCCTTCTCCCTCCCTTCTGGCATGTCCACCTGAATGCCCTTCCCTCCCTACTGGTAAGACAAAGAGGGCAATTTTAAAACACGCTATCGAAGTTCGTTATAATATCCCCCAAAACACTGCAAAGTTACTCTTATGAGCTGTTCTATTTTAGACCATTGCTGCAGAACAGGGGTGCTCAACCCCTGGCTTGTGGGCCAGATCTGGCCTGCGGGGCACAAAAATTTGGTGAGAGGGGAGCAGTGGCAGCATCAATGACCCCTTTCCTACTGTGAAATTTCCAAACCTGAGGGGAGCCCCATGGGCTGGATAACATAGCCCTGCACACACAGCTAGATCATGGCATGTGGGGCCTGACCCTGCATGGGATCCAGCCTATGAACTGGTCCCATACCATTTATCCATGCCACAGGGCCAAAAGGTTGGGCACCACTGCAGTATTCCAGACAATGCAAACTAAAGATCAGATAGGATGCTTGGTTTGAGCTTTGTCTCATGTGATCCTGAGGTCCTGCTCTCTCCAGGTAGCATTTGGTGTTAATAAATCACAACAAATTTTGGCTCACCCAAGAGTATGTTGTACATACTAGCAGGTGGTTCATATTGCACATCAAATCTACCCCGCCTCTAATTCAGTTTCACATCAGTTACAACTCCCTTGGCTCTAAAAGCCATCAGCCATATAGATCAAAAACCTTTTTGAATAATGCAGCCAAATTACATCTTTTACATCAGGCTCCCGGCATTATTGCAATATGAACTGTCAACATTACAGCTGGAGATCTGCTCTCCCATGGAAAACAATCTCACCTCCTAAACACAGACTCTGTATTTGCATTGAGGACACCCGATGCTCCATATTTTAAAATCTAAATGGTGATTTTTAGTCACAGACAAGGAAGTAAGGTCTATCACTTACAGGGTCCAGATCGCCCATACACACTGGCAGTTCTCGGATTGTAAGCAAGAGGTCCAACCTTTGGCCTAAATGTGGAATTCTGCACATCTGTACAGGGTAGAACGGAAACAGAATCAATGGGGAAATAACAGGCCAGCATAGATCATATTCAAAAGTAACACCAATCTACCTAGAGACATAGACTTTAAAAATGCTGTTCTCAATTAATTTAAGGCCTTAAAATTTAAGGTATGTTATTGCATGTATAAAATGCATGTGCCAGATGAATGTGCAATCTGCACAAATTAGGAAAAGAATCACATGTTTGGCAACAATAAAATTAAAGCCAATGAAACTGTTTTTTTAGAAACAAAACAGCCAAAGCAAGTAAATCCTCCCCCCCCCCCCCACTATTTTTGGAGAGTGGAGGTGGAGGGAGGGCAAAAATCACAATAGAGTTTCATAATATTTGCTCTATTTCTATTTATCCCATCTCTTCTCCCTCCCAAGTGCCTTCTCTTACCCAGAGTCAGGCTGAAATTCAGTGTTAAATTACTATAAAAGAAAAGCAGTTCTAGCATTTTACCCCATCCTGAAAGAGAGAATTCCAGAAACCTCACTTTTCTTTACCTCTAACATAAACTGATCAACCACATGAAGTTCTGAAGGAGATCCTCTGAAGGACTGATACATCTCCATGTCTTTTGGAGTAGGCAGATATCTGCAAAACAAAGACTGGAAACTAGTAGAAGTCCTCTTTCATCGAACTGGTTGTCCATTCTACACAATGTATTTTATTCTACGTAGAGCGTTCTAACGGTGGAATGAGAAACTTAAAAGAATCTATGGCCATACACATATCCGGAGATTCTGGGTATCAGAGAACTGCATTCGTGTAGCCTGGAAAATGACCACCAAGAGATTAATAACATGTTTTCATCAGTAGCTTTAAATCTATTTACAAAGATGGGTTCATGCTATTATCTCCATTTTACAAATAATAAAGCTGAGGCACAGCGAGACTAAGGGCACCATTTTCAAAGGCATCTATTAATCTTGACTATCTCCATTGCAGGCCCAGTTTGAAGCCATGACCTTATTTTCATAGTTGCCAAGAACTTATAGAAACCTTTGAAATCAGCACCTATGAAAATTAGACTTTGGATATCTCAAGGTTGAGCACTCCAAATTAGTACAGACATAAATGACCTGCCCAAGGTAAAACAATGTCGATAACAAAACAGGGGATTGAGGTCAAGTTCCCAGGTTCCTAAATGAGTGGCCTATGATACTCACATGATATTCAATGATAACCCATGGCACTGAAACAAGGGTGACTTACCCGAGAGACGCAAAAAAGTCATTAAGCTGTATGAGTTAGGGCTGAACATGAAACGTTTGTCAGCAATTAAAATACTAGTATCACCAGAGATTAAAAACCAAGAATATCCCAGACCAAGAGTATCCTTCAAGTTTAATAAGTTTAGCCACATCTACATCCAAAAAATAAATACGTTCACAGCACCAAACTACTTGAGTGATATCTTAAGTCTTTTGTTGTGCCTGACAACAGTCTGAAATAATAGCCTCTCTCATAAAGGAAAAAATAATACCCATGTTTTTAACTAGCATGTGTGGGAAGAAATGTTAAGAATCCTAAACTAGTATCAAATATATTTTCTTTTTTCTCTGCAAACAGCTCATTCAAGTTGGAGCCAGTGTGATTAAACATTCATGGAGATTGGTATACTTTTTATTAGATACATGATGATTGCTTGAAAGGTAATAAAACATCACAAAATTTAACCCAGAGCTAATTTTACTAAAAAGGTAAAGCAGATACTTTAGCAGTTTAAATTCAGGACAAACAATGAAAAAGATAAAAAAAATCACAGTTGTCAAACTATTTAGCATATTTCAGTAGAATAACTGCTGGGTTTGGATTACAAAACAAATATTAAGGCTAGTCATAAAATATCTTCCTATCAAAGATTTTGAATTTTCATTATGAAAATTGAAAATGTTCAGCTACAACTGGAGTATTTTCAGGTTTTAGTGAAAAAGAATAATTTTTGTGAGATATATATATATATAATTGATTTTATATATAAGAAATATAAATATATATCTGTATATAATGTATATAATTTTTATATAGAGAATAAAACACACTGCAAATATTTTTATTTAGTCAAAAACAAAGTATTTTGTCAAATCTTTTTTACCCATGCCCGGATACATAGCCACATATCTAGAAATTTCCAAGTTTAAAGTTTCAAACAATGGAAGCCGTAAGTAAGAAAGTAAAGATTTAACTTTTCAGGGGTGAAGACACAAAGCTGTTCCAATTGAATACATATATAATTTAGGGAGGGGACAAAACCCTGAAGTTATGCTATTGACTTCCAGAATTCTGGATGAAGAATTGACGGAGATAAATCAGAAACTGTGTCTGGATCAAAAAGAAGACCTATATTTTTCAGGTAATATTCAACTGGCTTTACTAGTGCAATTAAAATATATAATATGCCACTTGACATTTTCTTGCATTTGGATTTCCCATTGAGGCTTACACACTGCAACAGGTTTTCTTTCCACAGCACAGAATTCTTCAAAGAAAAACTTCTGAGTCATTGCTAGCTAGGATCTTGTGATACACACCATATTTCCAAAATATTCAGAGCCCTGTTTTCAAAAGGGTGCATTTCCCATTTAGGCACCTAAAATGAAGTGGGCAGATTTTCAAAAGTGCTCACTGTCCTGCAGCTCCCATTGTTCACGATCCATTGTTCTGAAAAGAAACTGCTGAGTGCTGAACACTTTCAAAAATCTGCCCACTTCATTTAGGTGTCTGAATGGGAGATGTAGGATGTGGAGCTGTGAGGGAAATCTGGCCCTTGAATTCTGAAATGCATGTTATCTAATTCAATAACATTTTCAAAACTATTTTGTATGGGGAAAAATAAGCACTCAAATGCCTTCTTTTCCTCAAGAATTTTGTAAGCGTATTCCTAGGCTCTGACAATACATAAGCACAGAACACAATCCCGGACCTAATATAGCATCCAACACCTCACTCGGCCGTGGCTGTTAGAATAATTCTCTTCACTCTCACCACCACAAAAACAAGATTTTGAAAGCTAAAAAAGTTCCTATTGCACTTCATTATTATTAGCATTACTACTTAATGAGATAAAGCCCAGCTGGCATAAATAATGGACTTTAAGGTGTTGCACCAATTTAAGCTAGCAGAAGACATTGGTGTAATTCTGCAGTGGGCCTGACTTCTGAGTATCTGCAGAGGAGCAGGTGTCTACACACATTCAGCATCATTTTAGGGTGAAGGTATTGTTTAATAGCCAAGGACATTAAGAGATTGTTTAATATCAGCCACTTCTGCCAAGAAACACTCCTTCAGTTCCTTCTTATTGATTCCAGCAGGAGTTAATATCTTTCCAAGAGGAAAGTTACCAACAGATTAAATCTGCAACCAGGTTTGAAGTTGCCCCGAGTTCTTTTTCAGACTATGCAAGTCAGTAACATTGGTTCATTTTTGCCAGCTTATCATTTGTAGTCTTAGGCCCCTGGCTGGTGTTAAATAAATGACATGATTAAGATCAGGGGACTTTATATGGCCCTTCCCAAACTTTGTGGTTCCTACCATGCCAGCCATGAGTGGCAGGAGGCATAATGTATGGGATGAGGCATAATACTTCTCCAATTTCCTTTGTGCAACTATGGAGCTGTCCCAGCCCAATAATGAGGATCAGAAAGGCGGTGGCCCTGTTGTAGACCCAGGAGTGACCCCAGCCACAAGCTGGTTCAAGACTTGGGGGCCAGGGCTCACAATCAAGATGAGTCATGAGGCTAGTTTGAGACCCAGGGCTCTCAACCCTGGCACTAGAACAGCACCAGAACTACCCAGCTGCACACTAAGGGACCTGGGGCACCAGGACCCTGGCATCAGAAAGTGACTTTCTCCCACTCCATCTCTGCAACCAGCTGTTTGTCAGCATTGGGAGGAGTGCTACACATTCAATGTATGGTGATATATAAGACAGCCACAAAGATGTTCCACATATTTGAACATGTAGTACTATTACTATTTATGGCATGATTAACATCTTAATCTCACCTTAAATATAATATGTGCCAGGGACCTTATAGATCACCAATCGCATAGTGAGAGAATGCCACAACAGGCAGAAAGTATTTCATTAGGACAAATATCTGGCCAGTGTGTACCATGATCACGATAATGAACAATGGATGAGTAATACCTTCTATTCTTTTTTGAATAAGGTCTTTAAAACCAAATTGTGGTGCAATTAGTATCCTTCCATTAACTTCAATGGTGCAAACAATGGGCTCATAGACTGCATAAGAAAGTCGTTGGAAGTTTGCACCAGAATATAAAACACCTTGGAAAAGGTGTCAACGATAAGGGAGAATTGTTGATTGTCTAAATCCATTTACACTGTAGGCCAGCTTTCGTTCAAGCTTCACCTGCACAATGTTCTTATTCACACGTGCAACACTTTTACACACCTAGTTCTGGACACAAGATCTCATTCCATAAATGTTATCACTAGTGTTTAATGCAGACAAGTATCCTATGGGATGTTAGGATATGGACTACAAAGGCCAGATTTAAACCCATTCTCTAACCCTGAAGAGTACAGTTAAAATGCTTCAAAGCTTACCTCCAACCACGTTTTTCTCATGCCCCCCTATTATATAAGCTGCCCACCATTAGTTAACATAAATACATATTAAGTTTAAGACAGAATGAGCTGAGTGCCAGTATTAGACACACATTGGTGTGTATGTTTTATGAGAAAGATTTTCAAAAAGTTGGTAGCCCCACACCATGCTTGCAGGCTACTTAAAATGACACAACTCAATATCTACATGCTACAGACCTATACCTTGCTTGCGCTCCCTCTAAATATAAGTGACATTTTAAGACATTAAATATTCTGTGTTAATACTTAGTAGCAATAGAGATTGGATTTAAGATTCAGGTGTCCACAAACCCTCTTGTAAGACAAGCGCAGCTTGCCCTCTCCAAATCAAATGACAAACAACATTTGTTTACTTTCTTGCTTTCGCAAACAACTAATCAATAGGTTCGGCCATGGTATGGATTCTTCTCTCTGGAGATGGGTAATCCTACTGGTCCAAAACAATATTGTTTTGCCAATTTTACATAGATACTAGCATTGTTTTACCCATTTTACATAACTGATTGACCTCAAATTATGACTGACTTGATGTCACTTCCCCAAACTCCTGGTTTCCTGAAGCTTGCATCAGCAAGAGTATAGCGGTTGCTGATTTCCTTGTGGAGCCCTGATGGGGCACTTTTACATCTGCTCCAGGGGTAGGGAGGAGGAGATGCTATTGTTAGAGCAGCTCCAAAAGCCGCTCTAATTAAAGTGCCACAGCGTCTCGAGTATCTCCGCACTTCAAAATGGCAGCAGGGGTGTTTGAACTAAAGCTCATTTGATGGGCCTTAGTTCAAGTACTCCCACCACCACTTTGGAGCACAGGGACACTGATACAGGAGACACAGAGGCTGGCTGGAGCACAGTGATTACCATGCTCCAGCAGACTTGATTAATTGAGTCTTCTCCAATGCACTATAATTACAACACGTCAGAGGACAGCAGAGAGTGAAGTCTCTATGTGCAACCTAATTTTCAATGTAAGAACCATGATGCTTCAGGCACTTCCATAAACACTTTATCTGAATTTCATTTCACTTGCCGCAAATGATGCTATTTCCAAAGTTAATATATATCAAACAAACAATTAAATCCAAACAAAAGATTACCTTCTTAGTGTTGCAAGCTGCTCATCTGTAAGTCCACCATTCTCTTCATGTAGGATGTACAGTTTTGCTTTCAGCTGGCTTGGTTTTATATGGAAACTTTTAAGAAAAATGTCTATGGAAAAATTATTCTTCAATTACTCACAGAGAAATACACAAGGGAAAGACCAGAACATTTCATATTTACTTCCCCGATAAAATTAGTTTCCACTTAATGGACACTAAAAGCTCAAGTGAAACCCAGCCTTTTGTTCTCTAAGTACAAGTAGTTGTAGCACATCAAAAATATATTTTGTTTTGTTAAAATAAACTTAACGCATGAGACAGAACATCAAGATACTGTTATCTAAAGACCGTCAAAATCTTACTATTCGATATTCTTGTTGAACTCAGACTAGTAGTTTGGAATAAAAGTGGCATGTACTTACATATTTATCTTTAATTTCTTACAATGCTTTGAAGATCAAAGATACTAAACTTGGTTGGTTGGTTGGTTGGTTGGTTGGTTGGTATTTTTTTGAGCTTGCAACAAAGTGCTGGATGACATTCCCAGAAACTAAAGTTTATCTGTAAGGGCAGATGAAATGCAAGCAATATAGCTTTCCCTACACTATGCTATATAATGCTCCTGGAAGGACTCCCCACAATGTGCAAAAATTTCTTGAAATTCAATTTAGGATGACACTACTTGCTATACTTTCAGCAATATGAAGAAAAATTACATGCACAGATGGACCTCATATGAAACTACAGAAGAGGAACCCAATTATCAATTTGCTTCCCAGCACAGGTCAAGTTCTATCATTTTGAGCTAGTTGCCTCCAAAATAAGTATCAGATTGGGCAGTCACAACTGCCACAGAGCCAAGGAGGGGAAAAAAAGATAGAAATAGAAGGAAAAGGGAGGAAGATGAAGGAGACTTCTAAATGTTGAAATGAACTGCATCCTAGAATCTAAATAGAGGAAGAATATCCCTATTTCATTTATGGGAAAACTGAAGTCAAAAAGGTAAACTGACATAGGATCAAAAGAAAGTAGGGATGGAAGGGTTCTCAAAATATCATCTAGTCCAGTCCCTTGCTGAAGGAAGGATTATTTCTGAATAAACCAACCCAGCCAAGTGTCTGTCCAACCCCTGCAATTTCTCTAGGCAGCTTGGTCCAGTCCTCAACTCATAGTTAGAAAGTTCCTCCTAACCTCCAACCTAAATTTCCTCTGACACAGTTTGAGGCCGTTGTTCCTAGGCCTGTCCCCTGTGGACATAGAGAAAAGCCCATCTGCATCTTCTTTATAATTACCTTTCAGGTACTTGAAGTCTGTTATCAAATCCCCTTTCAGCCTTCTCTTTTCCAGACTAAATAACCCTAGATCTTTCAGTCTTTCTTTATAAGTCGTACTTCCCAGACCTCTAATCATTTTTGTTGCTCTCCACTGGACTCTTTCAAATTTGTTCACATCCTCTTTGAAGTGTGAGGCCCAAAAAGTGGCCACAGTACTCCAGGTGAGGGGTCACCAATGCTGAATACAACAGAAGAATCGCTTCCTTTGATTTGCAAATGACATTCCTGTTAATACAACCAAGTATCCTGTTGGCCTTTTTCCAACAAGAGCACCTTGTTGGCTCATATTCAGCTTACTGTCTACTATAACCACCAGGTCCCACAGTACTGCAGCCTAGCCAGTCATTCCCCAGTCTGTATTTGTGCATGCAATTATTCTGTCCCAAGAGCAGGACTTTGCATTTATCTCTGCTGAACCTCCTCTGATTAATTGCAGACCATTTTTTCCAGTCTATCCAGGTCATTCTGGATCCTAGCTATCCAGAGTGTTTGCAACTCTACCAAATTGTGTGTCATACACAAATTTTACTAAGCACCTAATCCCATTATCCAAAAAATTAGGCTAGGGACAGACATTACACGTAAACCAGTTTAAATGATCAGAAACTGGTTTAAACCTGTAACAGGACAAGACATTCAGTGCAGATAAACAAGTTTGAAAATGGCTGAAACTGGTCTGAGATGAACCTGGTTGAATGTAGTATCAGACTTAACTGATTTGGGTCAAACCAGTTTCTGTAATGTCTGTCCCAGACCCCTTCCTGGTTTAAGTTAAATCAGAGTCCCCCAGCATCCCAACATGCTCTCTGGGAGGGCTCTGCTCCAGAGAGCTAAGCTGGTCCCTCCTCTCTGCTCCCACACTGGAGCGCCGGCAGAGACTTGCAGGCACAGTAGCATTTACTTGGCTTTATCGTGCCCCTCCATCCCCACTTCTCACTGCTCAAACAGGGATCCCCCCTCCCTCTCTCCCAAAGCACAGACTATAGCCTTCATGTGGTATCCTACCTAATGCTGAGAAATGTCTGTGTAAGGTAGACAGGACAAAGACAGACAGAACAGAGTCCACTTAAGGCAGAGTGTCCTGCCGGTGCCTGGCCATGCCCCCCTCCGCTCAGCACTGTGGAAGAAAAGAGAGAACCACTGCAAGCAAGTGCCTGAATTTCCTCATCCAGGGGGGATGTCTTCACACTTACAAACCAGTTTAGCCTAGCCAGGTTAGACTAACCTGCAAAGATTGAATGAATTCAGGCTCAGGCTTCTGTCCCTAGCCTTAATGATGATATTAAACAATACCAGACTCAGGACAGGTCCCTAGGAATCCTTCTTGATACCTCCTCCAAATAGACAGGGATGACTACTCATTAAGCACAATGATCCAACCAGTTATAGATCCACCTTACAGTATAGTACCATACAGTACCGCTATGCATTTCCTCAGCTTCTTAATGATAATGCCGAGGGAAACCGTATTGTGTGAGACATACCAAAGGCCATGTAGCAAAGTCTGTTTCTCTGACTCCTAGGCCAGTCACTTACCTTTTAGATCACACATTCTTTCATTACCACAGATTTTCATTGACTCCCAGACATTTCTTTGACTGTCTTAAAATTACTTCTCCTGTCACTATATTACTGAGACATGTAGGCAGGGTAATGTGTTTCTTCTACAAGAAAAGTGAAGCAGCTAATGGCTTTATTTTATTGATTTTTGGTTATACTAGCCTTGGTTTGGGTTTGATTTTAGTTCTTTTTCTTCCAAGTCACTCCCATCTTCCATCTTTACCTTTTTTGTTGTTGTTGAAAACTACTCAGTTTTTAAATTCAGCTTTTTTTAACTTAGCGAATCACCAGATTATTTAAGAACCATGGTTTCTAGCACATATAGGAACAATCAAACTTCCCTTTTAGTATCAATTTAACTTTCAATCCATGTAAAGTCCCTTATAAAACATATTTGCTATAACACAGTCCTTAAGAAAAGGACATTGGATCAGTGAAAAGAGTTACAACAAAAAGCAGGTGCAAGAGGAAAATGGCTCTCTTTGCACACTAGAAGTGGGTGATTTCCTAAGAGAAACTGGAATAATTTAGAAGATTAAAGAAACTGTTAGATGATGTCTTTTTTTCATAGCAGTACTTTCCTATCACTCATTTAAATACTTCCAACTATTAGTCAGTGGATGCCGTAATTCCAACAGGTTATTTCAATCCACATGTCCCAATTAAAACTTTATGAGCATTTCACAATGTGCTCTTTCTTATCAGTATTCATAAAGGTGAAATCATTACATCTTCAAAAATGCAATTGCCCCAGATCCTTTACGCAGGTAACATTTCTTTAAACAGTGCTAGGTTGTATAATTTTTTTGGCAAACTATCTCAGCTTATTAGAGAAATCAAAATAGTCTTTGAAGAACAATTACTCTTGATACTCTTATACTATCACTCCTCATTAGACTAATTGAAAGAGTTTCTCATCATTTTATGAGTCAGGTCAAAATTATCCACTGAACTGTTTCATTAGATCTGTGAACTGATTCCATGTTAACCCTCCTGCAGAACCAATAAATGGTACCCCAGATGCAAGGCAGACAGCACCAGCTGATGACCAGTCAGGATAATAATTCACATCAGTAGCTTTAACATATCTGGGCCTACATATTAAAAAAGGTGACAGCATCCCAGGAGCTGGCAGAGATTTATCAATAACCCAACAGCCATTAAATTATATCAGCCCAGCTTTCCCTGTGAAGATATTTTAAACTCAGCATGAGAAGGAAACAGTATGTATCATGCACTGGCACTTTGGGACAGTACAAGTACATTGTAGCTAGGATTGGAGACTGGCATGTGGGTAATATTAGCCATAGGTTGTAATCTTCCCTTTTCAAAACACTATGAACAGTATAAATTGTCTTATTAAATTGTTCTATTTAAAGTCAATGAGAGCCGTGGACTCTAGGTCTGACCCCATATGTCCCTCTTTTATGATAGTAAGAGACTCTACTAGTTGACATATAACTGCTGATCGCACAAAAGAGGGTGAAAATCTGCCATAAATACATATACCACCACCTTTTGCAGAAAGCTAGATTCTGAAACTGAATGCTAAGCAACAGCAAACAAGTTCATTCTTGGGACTTTTAAAGCTAATTTCTGAGCCACAGAAAATGCTTCTTAAAGCAGAACAGCATACCAGCGAGCATGACACTAGACTGTGGAAAGCAAGGATCAAAAAGGGGTTATCCACTCAACCCCTTTTTCAGTGTACAGATGCCCTTTGCAGCTTGTGTTCACCCATTTTGTCTAGTTTATTTTCAAGCATCCACAACATTGGGCTTAAAGCCACTTTTCTGGGGAAACTATTTCACACCCTAAAGGATCAAACAGTCAGGAAGATTTTCCTGATATTCAGCCCACATTCCTCCTTTTTTCATTTTACCCCATTTCTTCTAAGTATACCTCAGCAAGGTAAGTAGTTCTTTGAATTGTTATTTGTGTGGCCCAAATGTAAAGAAATATAGAGAAACTTGACCTTGAGGTCCACTTTTACAAATGAACCAGAAGAATATTAAATTTGCTATACAGACACTTCCAAACAAAATGTTCTTATTTAGCCATGAGATTGTTTAAATACATGCACAGAGTTGTCATCTCTTGTTTTCAGAATATGAATATGCAGCTGTTGTTATTACACTTACTGAAGTTGTGCGCAATTTTTTTATTTAACATAATGTCCCGATTCACTGAAGTTTCGTTGCCTAATGATACCAGCACATCCTGCATCTGAAACTGGTCATAGAGTCTAGACACATCTAATTTTCTCTTGTGGTAATCACATGATGCCCAGATCGATCTCTGAATCTAAAAATAAATAAATATATATATTTATATAAAAAGCATATATATATGCTTAGTTTTTCTAAAATAGGGGGAAAAAACTAGCAAGGTAAAAGAGTTTTCTTACATTAGTTCATTGTCAGAGGCTGCCTTAGTACCACATCTAAAGGAGTGAAGAGCATAGTGCTGCTGTTTTCAACCTCTAGCAGCCTAATGTTAAAGTGTTCTTCTCCTGTTATGAAACTAGATTCCCTTTATGACTCTCCACTCCATTTCTGAAATAGGTAGCTTAACAGGTCTTTTTCTTGGTCTTTAATTTCTGTATAAATCTTTTATATCCTGAATGTGCCCAAGAAGCAAACTATTACAGCAGAATTTCCTCTGAAGTACTTTGGGTGCTACGGCAAAAAAAGTCTGCGCTATATTTAGGGAAACAAGGGCAACCACCATTTGTGACAGTGGAAAAAAAATCATGTTCTCTGTCAGATGTGACAGAGACAGCAGACCAGGTGGGCTGCAACATGTACAGGTTCCTGGCATGCACTGTAACCGGTACTTATTCCCTCAAATCCTCTCCTATAACAATTCTCGGGTTTACCCCCGTCCAAGTATGTTTATTGCCAGACATGCCACCAAACTTGGCATCCAACAACTTGTGCGTACAACTGCACAACAAATACATGAATATTTGCTACAAATCTGCTTGCAAACTGGGCGCCTTGAACTGGGTGGGTGCAGATGGACGATCAGGCTCTTTTCTCATAACTACAAGGTTGAAAAAGGCCTCAAGTGCCACCTAGTCCAACCCCTTCCACAGCTGGAGGAGTCGCTGTTCCTTTTGTGCCAACTCACTTCATTTTCAGGTTCTACTCTGATAACTGTGCATGCAATGTAGTTGCCTAACTACACCCCATTACATGTTTTAAGTCTGTCCGTCCTGACCCAGCTAGTAGCTATTCCTCACCTTGTCCTGAGGAACAACGTCCCAATGAAAAGCTTTTGTTCTTTTCAGTGCCGGGGAGTGGCTGAAGGGCAGAGGGAAGGCAGGTGGAAGTGGGATCCCTGCCCCGACTGTGGGAGGTTGAGTAGAAGATGATGATGTTGAGGGAGTTGATTGAGGAGCTGAAGACTTATTCTCCACAGCTGCTACAGAACCCACAGTGAGACTGAGGGCTTCTTCTGTCCGCTCATTCAGAGACACAAGTTCCTCATATTCATCTTCTAAGCCACCTTCGTCAAAGCCCTCCTCAGCTTGTGAACAATTCTTGCACAACTGGCAATACCTTCCAATGAGTGATACCCATTCATTCTGGAGTTTGCTAACATCCTCTGCCATGTTATTTTGGACAGTGAATGGTATTCGAAACCTAAAATTTAAGAACATATATAAACACAAGGTAGTGTAAATGAGAGGTTCCCAACCACAGCCCAGTAGCAGGCCATGAAGGGTTGGCTGCTGGATAGTGGCTCTCGAGCTCCCTGCCCACCCTCAGCTGCAGGCTCCTGCCTCCCTGCCCCATGTTGGACTCCCATCTGTTGAGTGGCTTCCATCGCAGGCAGTCACGTGTGGGGTTAAACCTGGGTGGCAAGGCAGCCCTGGGAGGGAGGCAGCCAGCTCCCTGTGCCCCATCCTGCTCCCACCGCCATGGCCACACCCAGTGAGGCACTGCCCATGCAGCAGGTACTGGGGCCTGCACCAGGCTGGACAGGACCCCCCAGACCCACCCATGGCTGGGATTGCGTGGATGTGGGCTGGAAAAAATCTGGGGTGGAAGACAGGGAGGCAGCTCTGCTGCTTGCTCCTAGGGAAGGCAGCAGAGCCCCTTCTTCCTTGGCAGCCCCAGCGGGTGTCCCCAGGCCACCGCCTGTGCAGCCCTGTCCCCTACAGGATCCTGCGGTCCCCCTCGGCTGTGGTGCCACAACCCAATCCGATCCTCACAACCCCACCCCACATAAAAACTAAATTTAAATATGCAAATCAAACATAAATATGCAAATCACACTGTTTCTATACCTGCTCCACCAAAATTCTTTGAGTGAGTTTGCCGGTCTGCAGTATAAAAAAGGTTGGGAACCACTGGTGTAACTAACTTGCCAACTAAAGTAACTACAACTATCTCTTTGTTAAGAAGAATGATGTTGGACAGTTTTGTCAAAGGAAACTAGCCCTGCTGCATCTGACCTTTTCAGACAGTTAATTGGCTAGGTGTCTAAACAGTTGAAGCTTTGCCATATATTGACTCTGAGCTGCAATTTTATCATGATTCCTCCTTTCCTCCAGAGGGAAGTGAATGGTCCCTGAAGTATTACCTTCAGGTTCAGTGCATGAGCTAGTCAGAAACTCCTTGTAATGTCTAACTTAGCCGGTGAATGATTCATCTTTCCAGGCCCCTGAAGTGATGACTTGCCAGTGTTTCCTAGCAGTATTTTAATGTAGGCATTGAATTTATTTCACAAAACTCTGAAAATTGTTTATATGGTTCATGTACCCAATCATTTCACACCAGTTCTGGCTATATAAATGGTTTAAAATCTCCTGGGTTTTCAGTTGCTGGATTCTGCTTCTCCTGGGACAACTGGACACATTGGTGTTCAACCTTAACTTTAATTGCTCTGCTTTCAGAAATTGTTATTTGTTAGCTATACTTACAAATAATTGTGTTCTTTGGTCTGGACTGTAAAGGTACTGCATTCATTCCCTTTATAGACTCTGACATTGCCACCTGACAAATGAATCGTATTTGCTACAGTGGCCACATTCTTGTCTTCTCCACTGTGGCCAATGCAGGACAAACTCAATTCTCCTTCACGTAGCTGTACCAGGTATCTAAAGGACAAGGAATGGAGAAATAAGAGCATTCTTCACCTTCTAGTTATTAGGAGTAGAATTTTGCTTTCAGCAGCCAAAGAAATTTTCCCTTACTAATAAGTCTTCACACCCCTTTGATACTTTTTGTCCAAGGTTCACAAAATACCTTACCAACTTTCAAGAATTATGTTTAACACTGAAGTAGCCAGGATGCCCTTCATTTCTATCTGGTGCATAACTAAACTGAAGCACAGAAAGGGACCGTTGTGCCTCCTGTTACAGCGGGACACCAACAAAACCAGAATTCAGTCCCAAGTGATCTGCCCGAGTGGCTAAGAATTGTATGCATCCACCTGCCTGTGTTACTCCCACCACTCCCCATGTTTTCCCCATTACTATTTTAACTTCCTTATTTTTCCTGTCTACCTGCTATATTTTATGGTTTAAACTGGAAGCTCTTTGTGGCAGGGACAGTCAGTTACTGCGTGTGAACAGAGTACCTGTCACAATAAGGCTCCATGCTTGACCTGTAGACTTTACCGCAATAGGAGATTCAAATTCCCCTACTCTACATTTAGATTGCATGCCCCACTTCCCCTTTCTCAAGCTTGGAACCATCTCCTCATTGGCGTGGACAAGAGAAACTACAGGAGTGAATGAAGGCAAGTAGTTATTACGCAGGAGGAGGACAGACAGGTAATTAAAACTAAAAGCTGTATATCTTGTGGAAAGGGAATCAGGTGACATGAATTGTAAACCAGAACTCTGCTGAGCACCTGAATTGTGGCTCTGTGCAAGTGTCTTCACCCTTCTGTGTCTCCTACCCTTTCTCTTACCTGTAGACAGCCAGCTCCTTTAAGCCAGTGGGGTGCGTGCACCCCAGGGGCTGTGCAAGACAATCAAAAAAATATGAAAGAAATTAAGCTTTATTAATATTTAATATACGGATTGACACTGGCGCCCTCACTCGGTCCGTATGTCAGTCACATGTCACATACGGTACGCGAGTAGTACATGTATATAATTTATAAATAAATAAATATACATATACTGGGGGTGCGTGCTCAAAAAATTTTTACTGATAGAGGTGCACGATCAAAAAAGTTTGGAGACCACTGCTTTAGGCAATGTTTAAAACCCCTCTCCTACCTACATGGGACCCCTGCCTGAAACGGGTGGAGCAGCTTCTGACAAGCTTTTCCTCTGCTTCCTGCTCAAGTATGGGGTGGGGGGAAAGTTTAAACCTCCATCACTCCTCTCCATTTTAGTGTGCCAGCCTGGCCCAGGGTCTGGCCATTCCCCCCACTCAAGTGGAGAGCAGGAAAAAGCCTGTCAGGAGCTTCTCCGCCCCCGCCAGGCACGCCCCGGCTGAGGTCCAGAGTCAGATTCCCCACCTTCCCTCTCAGCCAGCTGGAGCAATGATAGGGCTCTGCCTAGGGAGCAGGGGGGCAGGGCCAACTCTGTTCCACTGGAGCAAACAATACAACCCAGGGCTGGCAAAGCATCCTGAGATGCTGGGGGACTGAGAGTTAACTTGAACTGGGAAGGGATCTAGGACAGAAGTTCTGTAAACCAGTTTGACCCAGATCAGTTCAGTCTGATACTACATCCAACCAGGTATATCTTAAACCAGTTTGGGTCATGTTGAAAGCAGTTTAAGTGCACTGAACTTCTGTTGTGTTACAGTTTCTAATCACTTAAACCTGTTTATGTGTAACTTCTGTCCCTGGCCTCCACACCTGATTGTGCCTTCAAGGATATTGCTATTCTGTACAAAACGAGGGTCCTAAACTTAATAACAACCTTGTGGGTTCACTATACATTTACATGTATCAGGGTGTTTTGTCTTTATAGCTAGCTGTGCTTTCATTTCTTTTCAGGGTTATTGATCTGTAGCCCATCCTCCCCCCCAACTTCAACACTTTGGTTTCATCAGAGCTTTTTTTTTCCTCTTCTCTGTCTTCAAGGTGTGGCTGGTTGATTAAAATGTTATATGAGGAATTTAAACAAGCTTAGCTGCTCTGGAAGAATTAAACATAAAATATAAATTACCTTTATGCCCACATGCACAGTCAAAGTGATAAGAATTGTTTAATGGAGCTGGCAATTATATTGATCTCTCCTTCCTTTAAACTGGGAACTTATGGCTTAATCGGATCTCAGGGTGTCTCTGCCATTATTTACTTTGCCAAAAAAAGAGGATAATATCAAGTGGAAAACAACCAGGACTTTGCTTTGCAAGATAAATAAAAATCAATTTTTGTTTGTTAGCAAACGTGTTAAATGCAGAAAGATAACAAATCCAGAGACACTCCCGAGGATACCATTTACAAAACAAAGTAGTAGCATTATAAAAACAATTACAATAATTTCCTGTGGTTTGTGTGCTCTTTTGAGCTAACTGCCATGTGCAGCTATTTATAATGTTAAATATTTTCATTAGCTTTTGATATGTGGGTTTTTTTCCTCTCCTGATCATTTGACAATATGAGCAATACACAGCTCCACAACACACTAGGTGGATAAGAGAACTGGTGACAAACTAAAAAACCCCTCCACTGCGAGGTCCCTAGTTCAAAAACAACTCAGGGAATAACCACCGCAGGGAATAACCACCGTTATCACGGGCAACAGGCTGTTTATTAACTTGTGTGAAATAATGTGGTCGTGCCAATCTAGGTTCAAGAGATTAATTATTCCTAATTCTAAAGTAATAGACCAATTCAGGTCCTGGTTGGTCATCTAAGCAACATCTTAGAATGAGAAAGAATAATTAAGGGCTGCAGCACAGCCATTTTTTCCCTCTTTGAGAAAACAGTGTCCTCTAACAGTGAACTTACGATGTACTCTTGCCTTCTCCAGCAACTCTGACAGCAGTCTTATCTCATTGCATTAGTGGTTGAAAAATAGGGTGATTGAGAAGGTAGAGAGAGGAAAAATGGTATAGGATGAAGAAGGAGGAAACTCTCCAGTCTCACCCATTAAAAATCATTTTGGTTCTAATTATTATTATTATTAATTTATATTGTAGGAGTACCCGGGAGTTCTAGCCATGTGCCAGGGCCCCATTATATCAGGGGTTATTTTGATGCTGATAACAAAACTTTTTTTATCTGCTCTCCCATTAAGGATAAATCGATCCCCTCAAATTGAATGTAAATGTGAACCAAAACATTATTTGATCTACACGCTAGAACTTTGCTTTAAGTAAATATCAGAACCCACAAAAAGTCCACAACTGAGAGAGACAAGGTACTACTATGAAGAAAAATGCTATGCCGTACGTCACCCATTTCACAGATGCCAAACCATCTTCCTGCAAATCCAGAAGTCCTTCATGTATCACATCGAGTACTGTGGGTCTGCCGAAGCAGGACTCTTCAGGTCTCCCATATGAACCGCTCTGAACAATTTTGCCCATAAGTTGCAATATCTGTAAAGTAAGTGATCACAAATCATGTGTTTTTTATACATCAGGTCAGTTCCAAAAAAGGCCAGGTGGCTGAGGGGGCATTTCTACTCACCCATATATAAAATGAGAGAACATCATACAAAGAGAAATCAACTGCTGAAAAATAAGTATGGATACCACTCATTTGAGATTCCCTTTTATGCCTCTATCCCTGAACCATGGGTGTCAAACTCATCCATCTCCATGGGCCAGATGAGCACCCTGCTGCCATGCCCCACTGCACCAGCCTTAGGTACTGGGTCCAGCATACACAAATGGTCCACAAGACAGATCATAAGGCTCCATAGGCCAGATCTGGCTCATGGGCTATATGTTTGACACCTCCATCCTAAACATGTAGACATAAGCACAGGATAATCTCTTCCTAAAAGGCATATTATAAAACATAGCTCTCTTTGTACATTAGCTATGAAAACTATTATAGAAAGTAATAGTCAGGCTTTCTGTAAATCTTCTAGAACTCCATTCAAAAACCAGGTAAAATGCTATTAGCTTTGGTTTCATTCCAAACACCATGCTTCTGGTCTATTCAGCTGAATGCAATCAGACACACCTGAATAGAAATATGAGAAAACTAAGGGCTTATGTATCCTTGAAAGTAAATGCAGATTGGAGCAGAGTGTGAATTTAAAGTGCAGTAGCTGTTATTCAGCAATATATGTAGGTGCTCTTATTCTAGAACAAGGGTGCTTTTCCCATCTAGCTTAATTCACTGTGAAAGCAGGTTTAAGATAAACAGCAACAAGGCCCTCTACTACTTCTAGTGAGGGTACATAAATAGAAATGTGCCCTGTGCAGTTGGGCCTAATCGCTAAGGCATTGGCTCTCTACCTCGGGGCACAACCCAAATCAGGGTTGTGGGGGGTCCTCAGTAGGGTCATGAAGGGCCCGCACACTCACACACACACACACACTCATGTGTGCGACCCAGGAGCAGCGGGCAGGTGGGGTGGGCCCGCTGCACACAAAGGGGACGATGGTAGCTCCCCCAGACCTGGGCCACCGCCACCGCCACACTCCACTCTCAGCAGAACCTGAAATGCCGGGTTGGGAGGTCCTGCTGGTGGCCAGTTTAGGGTCGCAGCAAAAAAAAGAGATTGGGAACCACTACGCTAAGGGCTTAAGTCAAAATCTTTTATCCAAAAACCTCTCAAAACTTGAGGAGAGTTTGAAATGAAACCTGCCTTAAAATGTTGAAAACTGATGTACTTAGTTTACTTGGTTACTTTACTTTAGTTTTTAATCAAGTGAAAGATTTTAGTAAAGGGACCTCTCCCTGAAAGAACATGATGTGACTCCTTTGTAACCAAAATGGCCGCTCCTGTAGAAGGCTGGCTCCTTCACAGACTAAAAGATGCAACAAACAGAAAACAAATGTTTGATATGAGTTACAACAACCCCACAATGTCAAAGGAGATTGAAGAGGTGTGATTAGAAACACAGGTGGAATTAAGGGGAATGGTTTGTTCACTAATTTATTCATGGAAATCTGGGAATCTCATCAGAGTCGAAGCATTACTCTTTTAAATGAGCCTCCTTAAATATCTGCGTAACAGTAAAGTTCGTGCTTTCGGTTGTTGCGTATAGTTTTTCATCATAGCGGTACAGCTGAGAGTGGTGCATGTCCAGGCTGCTGCCATAGGCCTGGCTGGATTTTGCTGCCCAGTCCAAGCCCAGGGTGATAGGCCTGGGCCGCCTCTTGTCCCTTTTGTAGTTTATGTCCCAACCGAGCAGTGTGGCCAGGCGCTAGTTGTAGTTCAGGCCCAAGCCAAAATAGGCCTGACCTTTCCTTCAACTTTTTTCAGTTTTCTGCCCAGCAGAGCTGGGATTGGGACTAGGAATTTTGGGGTGCGGCGTGTTGACGAAAGCCAGAGTTCACTCCTCAAAACCACCATGCAGAAAGGGGGGGGGTCGGTGCTCTACCACTTCTCCAGGAGCAACAGAGCGCCTTGCAATGCAGAAGGACCCACACACTTAAGCAGCTCCCTGCAACGCAGCAAACCAAAGGAACAGCTCAAGAGGACTCTCCAGTGGGGGGCCCCCACTCCAGCCCATTGCTGAAGGGCAGATACAGGGATGCAGGCCCCTGGAACTACCCATTGGGGGGCCCCAAGTCCAAGACTTCCTGGATATGGGTGAAGCTTCCCCCAAGAAGGCATCACCTACAGACTTTGCTTTGTAGTTAATAGTATTTTAACAATTATATTAAGCATTTTCTTTTGAGTTTTTTTATTTTCTGTTATAAATTTAGGTTTTTGTGTTTACACTGCTTGTGAGCAGGGGGCTTTGTTTATATGGGATGCCCCAGCAAATTTAGTGTTCCCAGATTCTTGGGTGGGGCCTTGAACCACTGGTATAATGAATGGGGTACCCTGAAATGTGAACCCAGCTCTCCTTGCTGCCAACTGGTGCCCAGGAGAAGGGTTACATCTGTATACCTAAACTGAAGCAAAATTCTGCCTTTCACTTGCACTGCCATGCACTAAGCAGTCAAGGTTTAAACCACAGCACAAGCTTACGGTAATGTTTGGGATACGTGCTAATATATATGTCTACTTCTCTACTTGCAGAACACAGGAGTATAACAAATTCCCGGGTTGCAGAGGGATTTTTGGCACTACCTTAATACTGAATAGGTGATAATAAATATTAATGGTTATAACATATAACAACTTACTTTTCTTTTATCTTCAAAAGACACTGTTTCCAGTACGTAATCCGGACGCCCATGAAATGCAATGTTGAAGTGTTTCCCCTCACCATCTTCACATGATTTCACTTGTGAAAATGGGAATTTTTTCTTGAGTGTTCCTTTCTCAATGTTAAAAATGGTATTTGTGTTAAAATCAATCTGGAAGAGAAAGATTTTCATCACTTGATACCATCTTTTCCCTTTGAAAGGAGTAGAGACTTCTTCCCACTATTAACATGCAAGACCATTTGGTTCTTGGATAAAGGAACAATTGAGAAAATGTATCTTTTGCTGATGATTAGAATCAAGAAGAACAGCATTTCCATCATCTAGCCACTGTATTGTATTTATTTTAGTTACCAAACAAATATATATTCATTATATCTGCTTTTTCCTTATCTCTTTTTGATAAATATGCATCAATTTATCATTTTGAAGCATTATTTCCTTTGAAATTTTCCACATGCTATCTACATGTTGTCACCAGAGCAAGAACTTCCTTTACAGCAGCTAATGGCATGACCATGTTACTAAAGCTTTAATTACTGATCAGATCAACCATGTTCTAATGTTAAAATAAGGAGAGGCCGGTAACTTCCATGCCAGTAATTTCTGTTAGAAAAAATATTCTAAAATTATATTATTTTGAAAAAAATTAACAATTTCTGCTTGAGAAACGTGTTGTTTGCTGTTTTAGATACAAATGCAGGGTATGTGGGCGTGGAGCTGGTAAGCAATTGCTTCAATTAAAAATGTGATATTTTTTACACAAATATAGATATTCTGGCAAAGACCCATACTTCCAAGAATTTAAAGGCACTTATACTAGTATCAGCTTATTCTCATTCCTTTAAAGGAGAGATTCATCCCAATGTCTGTGCCACGGGTGAATCCCTTCTGAGCACATAGTACTTTGTGGCATGATGATGTGGGAACAACATTTGACTGCTCAGGACTTGGTGAATTTGGACTAGAGAAGAGACATGCCCAAATGAGTCTCAGGCCCAAACCTTCCCTGGCTGCAATTTTGGCTTTCATTATACAAAACAAAAAAAAATGACCAAGGAAGTTTTGTTACACCAGACGCATCTACACATGCAGCATCTACATGTGCAAATAAGTGTAACTAAATGTAATGCGCATTAAGCGATTTTTGGCAGGTGTTTACCTGTGCAGGGACTTGGGACTAAAGTTAATGCACTTAGCACTGAAGTTAGTTCCAAATCCCTTCAGCCCTGTCATGTGTCCCTGTGGCCACTGAGGGGAGCGCCACCCTCCAGCCACATGGCTGCCAGCAATTGGCAGCCATGTTGAAGCCAGGGCCACCTGCCAGCACCTGGCAGCCACCTTGGAAACTCTGATCCCTGGTCAGCCCCTTTCCTGCCCAGAAGCTGCATGCCCAATGCCAGCTCCCTCCTTTCCCACTCCACCTCCCTGAACCAGGGCTGCTCCAGCCCCTGCCCCTGCTAGCAATGCCCAGCACCCTACTACTCCAGCCCAGCCTCTGCCAGCAATGACCAGCACCCCACATTCTTACTGGCCATGGTGCCGGTCCTACTGGTCCCAGCAGGCACCCCCCTCCAAGGACCCAGGAGAACTATGTACCTGCCAACAGAGGCCAAGGCAGTGGCTGCAGGAGGCCCTGCCTGACCCCCTCCTCTTCGGAGAGGTATTTCTCTCTTTGGATGTAATAAGCCACTAAGTCTGAGTGGGATCATAGCAGGATGATTTGAGAACAGCCAGCCCATTCTCTTTTTCAAATTAAAACTTCAGACAAAATGTGCCAGATTCTCAGCTGATGTTAACTGAACAAACTGCATTAGAATCAATGGATGTATGTCAATTTAAACCAGATGAGGGCATGAGCTAGAAAATGAACAATAATTAGGAAAGAAAAACAACGATGTTCTTGGAAGAGATGTAAAAGGGTGGCATGATATGTTACTATAGTACACGGTTCATAAATCATCAAAGACTTTGAGAGCAAAAAATCTAATTTTTAATTTGCAAATAATTACATATTTTAGAAACCTAATTCCTAACGCTTTACCTCATGCTTTTCAAGTCATTAATTTGAAAAGATTTTTAACAAAGCATGAGGGATTTAGGAGCTACTAGTTCTATTGACCTTAAATGGCATTTTGAAAATCTCTCCCTTACTTTACAACCTGGCAATTATAAGATGATGACTTTTTTAGAATTTCCTTTGACAGTACATCATTATAGTTATGATGTATGAATCTTAGCTAACACTTAACAACTAAGAACAGTTCCCTAACAGTATCTACTGAAATCAAATATTTTTGTCACAGTAGTTTGGAGGTGAGAGAGGCTTCTGATATCTTCATGTTCATTCTACATAGTTGTAAGGTTATAATTCCTCAATAGAGGGTGTCTAAGATTTTAATCCCATAGTCCTTTTTGCCTAAAAGAAAGAGAGTTGGTATTATATTTTATTTCTCTCCAGTGAATTTTAATTCAGACAGTATTTTGGACTGCAGAATGCATTACAGCCCCTATGCTTTTACTGTACATTCTGTATTTTTGTATAACCCTGCGAAGGCAAGAGTTTATATTCAAAAAGTTACCTGCAGAATTCGTTTCTGCCACCTGTATCTTCTATATTTGTAGATACTAAAGTTGAACTGCAGACCAGGCACCGAATCCTGCAAATCCTGGAAAACATAACTGGTATCAGCCAAATCCTTTCATTCTCTTCCTTACATTCATTCCTGTTCATGTGAAAGTTACTGAGATTCATAGGTGAAGTCCCTCGACAAAAGGTGTTGAAAGAATAATTGAGGCTTTGCACAGTACCGCAGTGGCCTCATTTTCAGAAGCACTAAAATCCACAAATCTTATTGAAAGCAAAAAGGTAGAGCATGGTTGCATCTTAGACTAATGGATTCAGACAGGCATGAGCTTTCATAGGAAACAGCCTACTTCCTCACCTTACTACAAATAGACTGACAGATAAAAGGGATGTATACAAGGGAAAGTAACAGCATTGATTAGATCAAAGGAGATGAACAAGGCAGTTAACACCTTGGGGATACTGGAGTTAACAGCTGGTCTGGAAATGGGTTAATAACCTACAGTTCCTGTTAAAACCACAGTTAATACCCTCCAGTCTGTGAATGATTTGTTGTTCCCCAATCTTGTGTTCAAACTGGCTTTTAAGGGTGCAAATGGAAGTGACAATTTTCGCCTGATCTAGCCACAGAAAGCAGTTTATAGCTGTGACCAAACACAAGTGCACAGCTGCAAACAGCTTCAAAAATGGCCAGCTGGGTGAAAACTTGGCCATGTATTGTATGAGGTATCACATCAAGGTGTTACAAAATGTAGTGTCTTTTGTAACTTGTGTCTACAGAGCTCCCAGCCTGTCACTGTTTTCAGAATGGGAGGGGGGAAAGAGAGCAGAGGGAGTTCAGTCTGGGGGGTTTTCAGCCCCCCCAGAGAGTGGGATGGATGTATTGCAGCTCCCCCCCATACGGTTGGGAGGGGCTCCATTTCACCCCCCCTACCCTTCAGCACCAAGAACTAGCTCCCTCTGCTGCCTTTCCCCGCTCCCATTCTGAAAATAGCAAGTACTGGCCATTGCTACGGGAACCTGGCTGCAGGCTCCCAGCCCACAGCTAGATTTTCCTCCCTCCTGGAACCAACAGTGAACTTCTGTTTGGTCCGGGGTAACGCTGTAACTCAGAGCACTGTGGGAATCATTCTGAATTATAGCTGAGAGCTGCACTTCTGTCTGAGCCCTAAAGGTTTTCTTATTTAAGGACAGTTACTCTGAGGTCAGTGATGGAACATCTAGAAAGGTTAAAATACTCTGCCATGGGCTTTTCTGTGTTTCTGGAATTGATGTTGAATTGGTGCCTAGTTATTCTTTGACATAGGGATTGCCTCCATCTGGCCAATGTAGGCAGCAGAAGGGCACTGTAAGCAGGTGATGTCATATATGATGTTGGTGGAGGAACATGCGAAAGGACCTTGATATTATAATTCATGCAACCTCAAGTTGCAGCAAGGGAATTTTAGGTTGATAACTTTCTTACTAAGAGGGTGGTGAAGCATTGGAACAGATTACCTAGAAAGGTGGTGGTAGAATCTCCATCCTTGGAGGTTTTTAAGGCCTGACTCGACAAAAGCCCTGGCTAAAATGATCAAGTTGGGGATGGTCCTGCTTTGAGCAGAGAGTTGAACTAGATGACTTCCTGAGGTCCTTACCATCCCTTTTCCATGATTTTATCTTGTTGGGCCAATGATGATATGGCCAGTGATGTGGGGGCCTAGCTAGCAACTTGCTCTGTAGCATGGCCTGGAAACTTGATGAGAACTGGAGTTAGGTAATCTATTGCTAGAGACATCATTTGACATTGGGGAGCTGTCTGTAAGCCAGGACACACTTGCTCCCCAAGGCTACCTGAAGACAGTTGTCATTTTTCCAGAAAGTTTTGGAGGTCAGTATTGAGGTGTCTAAGGTCTTCAGACTGTAAGCGATTACCAGAGGCATTCTGTTGTCCTTGTCCCTCTCCCCTATATAAAACCCTTCTTTCTGTCAATGCATTCACTACATCTGACAAAGTAGGTTTTTGTCGACAAAACTCGTGCCCCTGTGAACCACTTAGTTTCTTAGGTGTCAACTGTCCTACCTTCTGCCTAACTTCAGACTAACATGGCTAACCACCTCTCTGTAAATCCTATTGAAATAACAGGAGCTAACAATAATGTTATGAGAGAGGAGATGAGGAAGTGGAAGATAGAAGTAGAAAGAGACAGAATTCAAAGAGCATGCAATAAGGTAAGAACCAAGACGATGCAACTGTACTAACAGCATTTAAAATAATACAGTTGTGTAGGCAGTCTGCTAACCAGACTAAGTAGCAAACAAAGAGGGCATCACTCTTGGGAGAAAAACAGTTTCATCAAGCCATGGTACAGGATGCAGTAGAACTACAGAGAAAAGATGATATTGCAGTTGATGTTGATATGCCAAAGCACAATTTAATATCTGGCCTGTGAAACTGGCTGCTGCATTTTCACACGCACGTAGGTCAAAATTTGATTTAGTTCCCATAATTATTGCACAGACAACAATAGAGTGGGCCACAGAGGAGGAACCCTTGATAAAGCACTATTTCTAGAACAGATAATCTCTGTGTGTCCCATTCCATTAACAATAATTCACTTTAGGGGACTTCCTTTGCAACACAGACTTAGCTTTTGTTTTAATTCATATTGACAGAGCCTCTTTAGAGTCATAAAATTAAAGAGAGTCATTCATTTAGCCTGTAATGTTTGATTCAGTCATCCTTACATCTCTTCTATAAACTCCTGCCCTCAGTGTGTTTTTTCCATACACTTTTTCCAGGTATACACAATCATATATTTGTAATATAAATTACTTTTTAGAGTTATGCAAAAGGACTTACAAAATGGCAGATGCCTCTGCAGAAAATAGTCTGGAAATGTTAAGCTGCAGTAAGTAGGAAATAAACTGATAAATGTCATAGCTACAAGCACCCAGTTTAAAGATAATTATTTCTTTTGCCTGAATAAGAACATAGTAAAATAAAATAAAAAAGTAAGGATCATCAAAAGCTAGGCTCCCAACTGCTAGTTCTAACTTCATTCCGTTTCATTACTTGATAAAGAAAATGTAGCTCCTTTTTTTCCTTACTTTGATAAAATAGTATCCATATTGTCCCACGTGACCCAGCTTAACCCCCAGCTGCTTCGAGCTGTTCTGCCAAGCAGAGCTCAACTCTCTCTTTGCAGATTTTTTTTAATTCTTCTAGATGAGTCTTATGCAAACAGAGAACTTAAAAAGTACTGTAGAAACTTATTAAAAAGCAAACCCAAAAGGCATTTAGAAGAGTTCTCAGGACATGACACCCATATTTTAAAGTCACTATCAGCTTCTCTGGCATGAAACATTTTCTGATTGTGTCATTAACATTGGAAGAGGTTTTAATAGTTCCCATAGATGTTTGCACAGGGTGCTGGTTTTAAGACTCCCCTCCTAGAGGGCTAGCAGATGAGGAAATAATATTGGAAACTGCTCAGTTCAGTGAAGGTGACCAATTGTGGCAGATAAGGACTTGAGATTAGGCAGGTGGTGACAGAAGATACCAGGAAGAAATGAAGGACCTGGAAAGGGAGAAGGCGAGACTGAGGAGAGGAGAAGTAAGGACCTGCTCACTGAAAGAACGTGACAGCTGGGAGGAAGCCAGATCAACTGAAGGATAAGGAGTGTGTGTCAAAGACCGGTCCTTTCAGGAAGGTAGCATGCAGCTTTTGCTTTAGGTTCATTCTGACCCACCTTCATCAGCTCCCACCCCTGTCTCAGCCACATGGTATCAGCTTATTTCATTTGCACATGAGCAAAAGAGGAAACTGTTGATGAGTTCATTTCTTTACAGTGAACCACAAAGGCTTTCATGGCAGATAAACTTTGTGCTTCACAAGGAACCTGCCGGGGTGGGGCCGACCCACCTGATCTAAGCAAAAACAAATCCAACGCAAGCCTAGAGCCTCAGGCCCAACACAAGATTCTGTGCTTTGGGAATCACTTTGAGATTCAGATTATCCCTGGCTGATCAGGAACCAAATCAGACCCAAAGGGAGTGTTTAACAGCTCCAGTTTATACCAGACTATCCTCAATTCCTTGGGGCCACTTCCAGGGGAAAGCCCTGATAACTTTTCTCCCAGATATGCCTCTTACAGCTCGACTACAGTGTACCCACACATGCTAACACTACTATCTATGCAAGGAGAGATCCCTGGCTGCTTTGTGCATCACTGACATTACAAAGCTGCAGCAGAAATCAATGGATCTCATTTCTGAGGATTCTTTCAATGCTGAGAGTCCACAGCACCATGATGTCTCCTGTTATGCCACATCACCAGGGACCTAGTATAACCTGCAGCCCCTGCAGACACATGAGTTAGCTTTAGACTAGCCAGCTCCAGTACTAATGGCAAGAGAGCTCCAGCAACATGGGGTTCATTCTGGGTTGCAAAACCCATCTGGGAATGGGTTAGATATTCAGGTGGAGATCCTAAGCTAAGCTCTTTGCCTCCACAGTCATACTGCTATCGATACCCAGAGCAGATAGTTAAAGCTAAGTTGTAAATGTCTATAGGAGTAGCAATCACAGCCTTGACTACAGTGTAGACACACCCTCCTGCCAATCACATCAATTTTACAGGACAGAGTATTTCAATCTGAAATCATAGCACAAGAAATAAAAGGAGACATCTTACCATCTGGAGTGATGATTTGGCACCTTCCATTTCTGTACACATCTCTTTCTGGGCCAAATCCAAAGCTCCTTCAATGCTCAGTTCTTTATTTTTCACCATGTTCATAATTTTCAGGATTTTTTCCTGGCTTAGCTACAGCACAAATCAACAAAGAAATTTTAAGGAGTGTTTTCTCACCGAGCTATTGAGCATGGAACAGTGCTTGTGACAGTTACAGTTACAACAGCTGCCATAAAATTACAATTTCATTCATATTTTATGTTTTATCGACAACCTGCCCAGCAAATATAATCTTCCTTTGAAGCCCAGTGAGAACCTACAAGATATCAAATATACTGGCATTTGTACAATTTCAGAATACAGGGTGGTAGTACTTGGAACTAAAATTGCTGGGAGGAAATCTTTTTTTTTTTTAAACTTGGAAAATTCAGCAAGAAGTGAGAATATCAATTTTTATGCCTGACTGTGTCTTACCTGTGGCATGAAGTATCGCATACAAACAATGCAAAAGCAAATCAGCAATGTGCAGGGTGAATGGAAAAAGAAATACAATCCAGATACGACTGTCCCAGCAATATGTTGAAATACATTAACAATACAGCACTTATACACTGATTTCAGTTTTGCACAAACAAGAAGACACTCTCTGTTTGCTTCCACATAAATAATTCCTTCCTTTTCAATGCATCTTGTGGGGGTTTTAATGTCAGATAAGACTCAAAGAAGGCAAAAAAGGAAATTGCCTGGAACTGCAATGGCTTACATTGTTACTGAAACATTTTCACAGGCGTTTACTTCTGTTTGTAGAAGGAATAGACAATTGTCATTTCAGAGCAGATCAGTGGTTAATAGAGTCTAATATCCTAAACAGTGCCCAGTCCCAAATGCTGAGGAAGAAAGTGTCCACAGTGCATCGGGTGGGCCTGTCCAGAGGCTCCTCATTCTTCGTAGTGCTCAGTGCCTAAGTCCTCTTGCTCTGCTTATATTATGGGCTCCTTTTGAAAGGAACCCCTGAACACTTATGCACTTTTTGAAAGGGCTGAGGCAGTGGGGACCACTGTGTGGCAGGCACATAGTCCCACACACTCCCTACGTGCCAATCCAATCTTTTTCCTTTACCTGATCTGTTGCTCAGCTGTCTGCTCCCTGCCTTGTGCTCCTTGCCTGTTCTGTAGGGCTGCCCAAAGCTTCAGTCCCTGATTCGATTCGGCCTGATTCGGTGGTCGAATCTCTGAATCCAGATCAAATCAGAGGACCCTTTAATCTCTCAGAATCAAATCAGAACCCTCCAAATTGATTCGGAAACATTCGGTGATTTGGACATAGAGACATCTTTAAATGTTTTTTCTATATACCTCTAGGTAGCAGGCAGCTCGTGAACACTGTGATGCTGGGGCTCATAGAGTGTCCCACAGAAGCACGGGGGGGGGTCCCCAGTGGGCTCAGCAGCAGCCCCAGAAGTGGACCAGGAGCGCTTCCTGTCCACTGCTGGGTCTGCTGGCAAGTGCACTGCCCCCCCCATGCCTCCCCAGTTCAGTGACGGGTGCCTCTTGGGTCGGTGGGGGGGGACCTGTGGCCAATCACTGAGCCAGGGAGGTGTGCGGGGGGAGAGCGCACTCCCCAGCAGACCTGGAAGTGAACTGGAAGTACTTCGGCTCCATTTCCAGGTTCGCCACCGAGCACGTGGAGGGCCCCCCACACTCCTGTGGGATGCTCCATGAGCCCCAGTATGCAGCATTCACGAGCTGTGCTGGTACCTTGAGGTATGTAGAAAAAACATTTAAAGCTGTGTCTACGTCCAAATCACTGATTCTCTGAATCAGCATCGAATCTTCAGATTCAGCCAAATCGAATCAGGGACAGTGATCTGAATCAATGACTCGAATCGCTGTCCCTGATTTGGGTCGACTCTGAATCAAAATCAAATAGGGCCTGCTTCTCCCACCCCTAGTACTCTGCTGTTCTGCTTTGTTCTGTGCCCTATCTACCATTGTGCTGCCCGTACCCTTCCCAATATGCCACGTCTAGAGGCTGCCCATACCAATTAGGGTACCTGTGCTGCAGGTTGGCCACCATTAAGCTAAGGCATCTTCCAGCAGAAGGTTCAGAAGTCCAGAATAAGCCACCTAAGCCTCAGAGAGAAACAAAATAAGACACTATCTTTAGCATTTTTGTCTACCTATGGTGGCTTCCTGTGCAGAGCAGTGGCTTTTGGGAATCACATGCTGAAGCATGAAGTATTCTGAAGGCCTTGGGTTCTATTATGAGGCCCAGCTACCACAATGCTCAACAGTAGGACACCCATGGCCTTTTGTGTAGCTAGCCTTGACTACTCCATCTAAGGTCCAAACTAAGCCATACAAAAGAATTCCCAGCAGAAATCCTTTTGCTTTAAAGGGTATCTGTCAAGTAGTCTGTGCTGCATTTTTTAAATACACAAACCAACGCAGATGGAAACATCCACCATGATTTTTTTTCTTTCTTAAATATTTTCCAATTGTCTTTGACACCTCCCACACATCAGTATTGCACTAAGGTAGGTACCCCAGGAATCCAGTTCCTAAAAAGATCAGGTCAAGTCTCATTGTCAACATGGAGCAAAATGTGAAAGATAAAGAGCATAGCAATTGCAAATAAACATGATATTTAGAATTTAAACTCTTCTGAATAGTTCAGATAAGGATTTTGTTTTGGAATTATTTGTTTTGGAATTATTACTTCTCAGTGTCCTTAAGGCAAAAAATTGGCCCCAAAAAAATCCTTCTGTTCCCCGCCAAGGTCCCTTCAAGGATTCCAGTGGTTTTGTTTGTTCCAGTTTTCAGCACAGTTGGCTTGGCCAGATACAGACATTACACTTTTACTGGTATAAGTGAATGGAAATGGGGCTATACCTGTACCAGAACAGAAGTTCGGCACACAGACTGGTTTAAAAATTGTGGAACCTGGTTTAAGATTTGCTCCCCCACCAAAAGGCAAACGTGTGTTCTGTTCACTACCGATCTAAACTCACAGAAAAGCTCACAGAAAACCATGCAACTCAGATCGATTCCACCTTGGGCTTTCTGAACGTCTGTACCTAGCCCTTGAGATTCGTTACAGGAGCAAGTCCTGCACAGAAGCCAGAGCCACTGAGGGGAGCGTGTTTCCACCCTCCCAAATTGGCATGGCTCCAGGAACCAGAGCAGCATCCAGTCAGGGGCTATTTGAACCCATGTGCATTTCTCCAGGGCCACCTACAGCCAGCAGCAAAAGCCACAATGGCAGTTACACTCTTGGGCTTGTGAGAGCCAGGTGAACATCCACCAGTTTTCCTGTAAACCCTTTCAGCAGCATGTAGCAGGCAATACAAATCCCTCCCTCTGGTTCCTAGGTACGATGCATTCTAATTTTTATTTCCTAATGCCAGTCCGCTGCGACAGGCCTGGGTTATAATATGTCAATGCAGAGGTCAGCATCTACTGACTAGTGACTACGTGTTACTCATAGCCGCACTGTACTAACCACACTTAACATGACTATATCAGAACTTGTACATCAGCTACTGCATCCGCATAAACACTGCATTTCTCATCTCCAGCAAAAACACAGGGACAAAAAACAAATAAACAGTATTTTGCTTCTAAGAATTAGAGCTTTCCATGCTAATACAAAGTTGTGCAATGGTATAGCTCCCACCTCCAAATTATAAAGAGAGCTCTGAGGAAAGAATAAAAGCAGTCAGATAATTCATTCATATTTGCTGAGGCACATACATTTCTTACTGTGAGCGCCACATCCTATATTTGAATTTTAAATGGTTATATATTTATAACACACAGATACTGTATGCAATTATATCTTACCTAGATAATTCCCCACTGAACAGTTTCTATGTAAACAAACAGGACTTTAGGTATATGTACATTAAATATATATATATAGTTTCCTTAAGGCTAAATTCTGTCACTTAAATGCAATATCACATTGGCACAGGAAAGTCTTTCCCTGTAGGGAGTTGGTTAATGTTATCAAAACTGTTGAGGCAAAAAATTTTGCATGGATATATAGTCCAGAGGTAAAATCCTGGTCCCAGGGGCACTATGCTCATTCAACACAGTAGGACAAAGATTTCACCTCAATTGGTCAAATCCTAATGTAAGCACACAAGTATCTGGATATATTTACAGATATCTGGTTTTGTTCATATTACTACATTACATGCCTGCACAATAGGTGTACATAAATCCCAATTTCTACCCAAACTAGGTAGCATTTTCTGGAGTTGAAAAGAACACAATAATTCCATTTGAGTGGGGGGAACAGACACTTTTAAATTTGTTTCCCATGATGTAAAGCACTTGGGTTCAAGTTCTGGCTGTGAAGGGGGCAGATTCCTGAATCAGGATGGCCAGGTACAGACACTACACTTTTACCAGTATACATGACTGGAAATCGGTCTACACCCGTAACAGAACAGAAGTTTGGGACACAACACCAGCCTATACCCATAGCAAAACAGAAGTCTGGCATGCATAAGCTGGTTTAAAAATGGCAGAACCCAGTCTAAGATTTGTGCCCCCCACTAAAGGGCAAATGTGTCTTCTGTTCGCTACCAATCTCAACTATGCCGCTTACAGAAAACTGCATACTGTGGGTTGAGTCTGCCTCGGGCTTTTGAATGCCTATACCTAGCTAAAGGGTCCTAACTAATCTATCCTGGACTAAAAAAAATTCCCAAAAGGATTTTCATTAAAATCAGTTACATTTGCGTGAAATCTGGGAAGAGATGTAATATTAGGGAAAGTTTGGAGTATTTTGCAGTTTGGGATTTTTGGGGAGGACTTGGTCAAAAAAAAATTCCTTCATGTGAGAATTGGAAACATTTTTTAAAGTTCTGATATTTTCTCACTTCAGTTACATGGCCAGAAAAGTGCATGATCTTTTGTGCAGCCAAAACTCCTCCATATTTTTTCTCACCTGCTACATTATGGACTAGTAGAAGTCTTTGTTAAAGCCGGGTGCCGACTTTGCCAAAGACATTAGAACAACATGAAACTTCTCTTAATTTTCTTAATAATGTATGAAGACAAATGTTTGCAATGGAGAAGCAAGCAATTTAGCAAGACATAAATTTCAGGAGATTAGTTACTAAATTAAGCTGCTTCCACTTAATGCATTCCCCAGAGAGAGCACAAAACCCCAGTGCTTGATCCTGTTATTTTTAATAGCATGATTGTGCTTTGAATGCCACTGCTTTGCTTCTCATTACACATATATAAAATGCTTTAAACACACACAGGAGGAAAAAAAGAGGTTTTCAGCTGATGAGAGGTATTAAAATTATTTGTCACCAGTCTGTCTGGCTGGTTGCTGTTTTTGACAGTCACGTTAGCATGGTATTTCACTTGCAAACAAGATTCGAGTAGCATATCCTGACCTTTATAGTTCTGTATCTGTGGGGCTTTTTTCTCAGCACATCACGGTGTCTGTAATGCTCAGTTTTTGTTTGTTTGGCTTTGGTTTTCCTAAAAGCAAAACAGCTTTGTCAAATTATCTGCTGAAATGTCACTGTCAGGCCATGATACGTTCTCTAACGGGATGTGACCAGTGCAATCAGACGTAACATTCTAATATGAGGTTCAAAACTGCTTTGAAAAGAAAAATTAAAGTGTCTCTATAGTAGAAGATACACATTATGGAAATGTGTAACAATTCCATTAATAACATATGCCATTTGCCACCAAGTTAAAGCTGCTTATTTCCTATAAACATGAAATTCATGTCATCCACTAAAGCTTTGGATTTAGATGGGTACAAATCTGATTTGAAAATAAACCCCTATTCTCTCAATTGAGGAAAGCAATGAAAACATGTGGATGTGCAAGACCTGTCTATGCATTCTATGTGCAATCCTATCTTCTCTGCCCAGTATTTGGATCATAACAAAATTGGGACAGCGATTCAAAGAGCATCCAGAATTGCAGGTAATTTGACACAACAGAAACAGACTACACTATGATGGTCTATGGCTAGGGTGTGTGTCATGGGCAGAGGAAGAGAAGAGCCAAGGACAGGTGGCTATACTTTAAGAAAGCCTTACTGAGAGTGCATCCCAACGTGCGGAAGACTAGCAAGTATGGCAGAAGACCAGCTTGGTTTAGCAGCGAGATCTTCAATAAACTAACTCACAAAAAGGAAGCTTATAAGACATGGAAATTTGGACAAATAAATTGGAAGGAGTATAACAGCATTGCTGGGACATGCAGGGATGAAGTCAGGAAGGTCAAAGTGCAACTGGAGTTGCAGCTAGCAAGGGACATGAATGGTAACAAGAAGGGTTTCTACAAGTATGTTGGTAGCAAAAGGAGGATCAGGGGAAGTGTGGGTCCCTTACTGAATGGGGGAGGCAACCTTGTGACAGAGGATGCAGAAAAGGCTGAAGTACTCAATGCCTTTTTTGCCTCAGTCTTCACAGGCAAGGTCAGCTCCCAGACTACTGCACCAGGCAGCACAGCTTGGGAAGGTGGTGAGCAGCCAATGGTGGCAAAAGAATAGGTTAGGGACTATTTAGAAAAACTGGATGTGTGCAAGTCCATGGGGATGGGTGGGATGCACCCAAGGGCACTGAGGGAGTTGGCTGATGAGATTGCAGAGCCACTGGCCATCATCACTGAAAACTCAGGACACTCAGGAGAGGTCCCGTATAAGTGGAGAATATAGTGCCCAAATTTAAGGAAGGGAAAAGGAGGAACAAGGGAACTACAGACCAGTCAGCCTCACCTCATTCCCTGGAGCAGATCCTCAAGAAATCCAGCTTGAAGCACTTGGGGGAGAAACAAGGTGATTAGGAGCAGTCAGCATGGATTCACCAGGGGCATGTCATGCCTAACCAACCTGATTGCTTTCTATGATGAGATGACTGGATCTGTGGGTGTGGGGAGACCAGTGGATGTGGTGTACCTTGATTTTATCAAGGCTGTTGATATGGTCTCCCACAACATCTCACAGGCAAGCTAAAGAAGTAAAGGTTGGATGAATGGACTGTAAGGTGGATAAGAAACTGGCTGGAGCATCAGGCTCAGGGGGTAGTAATCAGTGGCTCCATGTCTAGTTGGCAGCCGGTATCAAGTGGAGTGCCCCAGGGGGTGGTCCTGGGGCCGGTTTTGTTCACTGTCTTCATCAATAACCTGGAAGATGGCAAGTTTGCAGATGACACCAAGCCGGGGAGAGTAATAGATACACTGGGCAGGGCTAGAATTTAGAGTGACCTAGACAAATTGGAGGATTGGGCCACAAGAAATCTCTTGAGGTTCAACAAGGACAAATGCAAAGTCCTGCACTTAGGACAGAGCAATCCCATGCACCAGTACAGGCTGGGGGCTGCCTGCCTGGGCAGCAGCTCTGCAGAAAAGGACCTGGGGCTCACAGTGAACAATAAGCTGAAAATGAGCCTGCAATGTGCCCTTGTTGCCAAGAAGGCTAAAGCATACTGGGCTGCACTGGTAGGTGTGTTGCCAGCAGATCAAGGGAAGTGATTATTCCCCTCTATTCAGCACTGGTGGGGCCACATCTGTAGTGCTATGTTCAGTTTTGGGCCCCCCACTACAGAAAAGATGTGGACAAATTGGAGATAGTCCAGCAGAGGGCAACAAAAATGGTTAGGTGGCTGAGGAACATGACTTACAAAGAAAGACTGAGGGAACTGAGCTTATTTAGTCTAGGGAAGAGGATATTTAGGAAATTTAATTGCAGCCTTCAACTACCTGAAGGGGGATTTGAAAGACGGTGGAGCTGGACTGTTCTCAGTGGTGGCAGATGACAGAACAAGGAGCGACGGTCTCACGATGCAGCAAGGGAGGTTTAGGTTAGATGTTAGGAAGAATTTTCTCACTAGGAGGGTAGTAAAACACTGGAACAGGGTACCCAGAGCGGTAGTAGAATTTGGAGGTTTTTAAGACCCAGCTAGACAAAGCTTTGCCTGGGATGATCTAATTGGGGATGGTTCTGCCTGGAGCAGGGAGTTGGACTAGATGACTTCCTGAGGTCCCTTCCAACCCTCACTTTCTATGAGTCTATGGCGGTGGGGTTTGGTACTAGCTACTTCAAAAAGGAAGATACCCAGTGAAGGATTTTGTCAGGTTTACAGAGCTGAAAACATTATCCTTCAGTGTCCTGAGTGAGAATTTCAGTGACAGTGAACCAATCTTGCAGAAATCCCACTGCACATGCAAACAGCCTATTTTAAATCCCAAGCACGTTAATTTTTATCAGCGGGAAATTTTATCCAATCATTGACTGAGAGGAGCATTTTCCCCTTCACACAAACATAAAGTAAGCCACGTGTAGACACGGGGTATGTGTGCACAACACTTTAAAGTGGGATAAATGCTTTTGCACCAGGGTTTACACACAGCGGCAGCATATTGTGCATTGATTCCAGCCATTGTAGGAAATTCAGCAGCGTACTGTGCCTTAAATGACTTGGGGTGCAGCAAACTAAAACTCCTTCGAGTTTCAGTTTGCTGCCCTACAGCTGTGGAGTGAAGCACCGGGCTCCAGGCAGCTCAGGGGCTCTTCAGGCAGTCTGGTAACAGCCTGGGAAAGCAGCTCTGCCCAAGAAAAACAGTGAGTCTGATCTTTTTTTTTTCCCTTGGAGCCTGCCCACATGCATGAGCTGCACGGGGGCCCGGTGGCTGCAGCGCCCCGGGACCGCACGTGCAGGTGTCTGCGGGCGGGTGCCACCTGGGGCGGCGAGGCGACCACTGTCGCAGAAGGGAACACCAGCTCCCCTTGCAGTCCAGGGACCGCTCTGCCCACTGGCAGCTCACCCTCCCCTTCACTTCAATTTAGGGCCCCCGTTTCGTCTCCACACGCCCAGAAGAGACACTAAAAAAGGGACAAATGTTTCTATTTGCTGTAGGACTCTAGAAGAGGGAAGTGCTTATTTTCAGATTGCTTTCTACTCCTAGCATCTAGCAGAATGTTCTTCTTCCTGATGTTCGTGGAATCAGTGTTTCAAGGGACGAGAGGCATTGGCCAGAATGAAATAGGAAAGAGGCAGGTAACAGCTGTTCTCTATACCGTCCTACGGATGTGGGAAGTCTGAGCAGGTATTAGTACTGCCTGAGGCAGCATTAATACCGATGCCCGACTTCCTTCACTGCAGGGGATGATGCCATCATTCTGCCAAAGGGAAAGGGAAACAGAAGGGCAAAATGCATAACAAGTCTAGATCTACTAATGACAACTGAAAACCCAGCCTCAGAGCTAGAGCGTATCCTGCATTATCACATCTCTCCATTACAAGTGAAACGAGACGTATATATACAAGTATCCCAACCTTACAAGAGAAACACGGGCAAGAAGTACGCACTGCAGCATATCAGCCTGATTCTTTATATCCAACAGCTAGTCACAATTTCATCCACTTCAAAATGTGATTTTTTTTTCAAATGAATCTTAAGGGAACAATAAAAGGGTCTGTTTTTTTCAGGCAAAGAAGGCCGAAGTGGCTTTGAAGTAAAGCCTTGGGAGGGTTATCTTTTGACTTAACACCTTCCAGCAGCAGCTCATAGGGCCATCTATGAAACAAGTACATAGGGCAAACTTAAAAGAAATGCCAGGATGCAATGCAGTTATTGATTGGGGATGAAATGCACATCGTTACCTGTATGTTTCAAGCCATGCCTTGAACAAGAGAACTGGGGGGCTGTTTCTTTGTTTTGCTTTGCTTTGAAACCATTTATAGCACTAAATTCAGAAGCTGCTGTACAGGGGTTCAAACCCACTGTTATCAGCTAAGTTGCACTCTTTGACGTTATGTCTAAACCTGGCCCTTTGCAGCAGATGCTCCCAGAGATTAATTTTTGACTTTCATGGCTAAGGGATATTTGAAATGCATTCATTTCTGAGCTACGTTAATTTACATGAAATATCAGTACAGATGAGTGATGTGATATTCCTAGCTAGCAATACTGTCTTCTGTAGCCATTTATAGACACGGTCAAATATTATTTGTCAAATAATGCTGCTATTCGTCAAATAAATTACTTGTCTGTAATAATATTTTGCATTATTTGTCCAGCTCTAAAACTGGTTGAATAATATCTGTCAACATTTATTCATAGAAGGCTGATAGTCATCAAAATATATTCTGTTTCCATTGAAGTCCCTGAAGCTTTGCCATTGGCTTCAATAGAAGCTAGAGGTGGGCCAAGGATAAGTTATTGTTATTCATTCCATTAGAGATAGAAAGGTGCAGGGTCCTTAACACATTCACAAAAGAGACAGGGCAAGATTTGCAAAGGTATTTAGGTACCTAAAGATGCTTAGCGGGATTTATAGCTACCTAACACAGTTTGACCCTCTAAGTCCCATGATAGTCAGCACCAAATCAGCACAGGCATTTTTTTTTTAATGTCTACGTGCAAATCTGGCCCATCTGCTCTGAGAAACTGACAGTCTGCATGTGCAAAGTTATTGCTCAGGCATTTGTTAGATCAGCCCTTAACTGGTCCCTGCACTAGGAAAACACCTTTACCCTGACATCAGCTGGAGTGGATTATGATTTGGCTACCTACACAGACAGGGCAAGCCCATGTCTGCCTCCCATTGCAGAAACATGCTGAAGGGATGAATCCTCAGGGTCCAGGACGTGAAACACTTTTATTCTTTTTGACATCAATGACTCAGTCGTTGGCTATATAAACACTGCCTCAGACCTGTGCTGCAAACTCCCTGTGGAAGCTCAACAGTGTTGTTATAATATGTAGATCTCTACTGATGTAGGTCTGTGCTTGTACTTAGTTTTATATTTGCTTGCACTGTTATTTGCACTGGGGGGAGAAGGGGACTTCTCTTTGTCTCATTAGAGTCTTTCCATATTTGTTTTGCATTTTAACGAAGTCCAAGATCTGAATGCAATGCATGGATGGCTTCATTACTATTTTTTGCAAGTACAGATTTTAAGAGAAAATGACTGGCAGATACTAAACAAATACCAATAATATAGCCAGATATTAAACAAACAGAGCCCAGAGTGAAGAATATTTTGGTGCCAGAAAAGAAAGATGTTATTTGAAAATTCCCAGCTCCAAGAGAGCACCTGCTATTTCATCGCCGTGCTGGGCTGGTTATTGTGAAGCCTCAGCATTACTGTTACGATGAAATACCAAAGTGAAAGACCCATGAAGAAACCCTCTGTAGTAAAAGGTGCTCATCATAAGAAATCTGATGAGGATTTTCCTGACCTAGACACCATGTGCTCCAGATCCCATCTGAAGATGGCATGAAAAATGGCATGGACAATATGAGGCAAGGGGGGGGATGCTCCCAAAGCTTTTGAAAAATCATATCTTGATGCACAGAGCCCCAAAACCATGCAGCTCTGCCCTCTGCAATTAAATCTGCACCCTTTTAAAATCTGCCCACCTTAGAGAGTGGGGAGGATCATAGAATTGTAGAATCAGTGAGTCGGAAGGGACCTAGACAGATCATCGAGTCCGACCCCCTGCCATGGGCAGGAAGAAGCACTGGGAGTGGCAGGGGTCATAAGACCCCAGCCAGGTGCCTATCCAGTCTCCTCTTGAAGATTTCCAGGGAAGGTGAGAGCAC
>NW_017728942.1:3599109-3623270 GCF_001723895.1 Crocodylus porosus
TTTGCCACCCATGTGACTGTGCATTTGTCAATGCCGCAGTCCCTCAGCTTGCCCACCAGAATTGGGTGGGACGCTGTGTCAAAGGCCTTCTGGAAATCCAAGAAGATGACATTGACTTCCTCCTTCCCATCTAAGCTCTTTGTTACCTGGTCACAGAAAGAAACCAGGTTAGTCAGGCAGGATCGGCCTTGCACAAACTCATGTTGGTTATCCCTCAACATCACTTCCCCTGCAGGGCTCTCACACATGTGGCCCTTGATAATTTTTTCAAAGACCTTCCCCAGGATAGAAGTGAGGCTGACTGCCCTGTAGTTGCCAGGCTCTTCCTTCCTCCCCTTCTTGAAAATAAAGACCACATTGGCCTTTTTCCAATCCTCAGGGACCTGGCCCGAGCACCAGGAGTCCTTGAACAGCTGTGCCAATGGCTCCACAATGACACCAGCCAATTCCCTCAGCACCCGCAAATGAAGGTCATCCGGGCCCACTGACTTGTACACATCTAAGCCTTCCAGGTAATCCTGAACTAGGTCTGAACTAACAGTCGAGGGACTCGCATCCTTCCTGGGCCTCGCTGGCACCCCATTGTCAGCGGACAGGAACAGGGAGGCAAAGACCTTGTTGAAGAGTTCTGCCTTCTCGCGCACGTCCATCACCAGCTGCCTTGCCCTGCCCTGCCTCGTAGGGGTCCAATGTTACCCCAAGACTTCGTCTTGCTACCTATATTCTTGAAGAAGGACTTTTTTGTTATCCTTAATCCCAGAAGCTAATCTAAGCTCCAGTGCTGCTTTAGTCTCCCTTACCAAATCCCTACAAGCTCGGATCAGGGAGGTGTACTCCTCCTTGGTCCCTGCCCCCTGCTTCCACCGCCAGTACGCTTTGCCCTCAGGCCAGTCTGGATATCTGTGCTCAGCCATGAAGTTTTCTTGGACCCTTTTCCCGCCTTCCTATGCAGAGGAATTGCATCCTGCTGCGCCCCAAGGATAGCCTCCTTGAGGAAGGACCACCTTTCCTGGACCCCCATACTAGCTACCCCCTGGGCTCCAAGTGCCTCCCTGACTACTGCCCTGAGCACATAGAAGTTGCTTTTCCTAAAGTCGAGCATTTGCGCTGTGCTAGTTACCCTCCCCACCTTTCTCTGAATGGTAAACTGGATCATTTCATGATCACTGTCCCCTAGCCTCCCTTGTACTAGCACCTCCCCCACCAGGTCGTCCCCAGAGGCTAACACCAGATCCAATATGTCATTTCCCTTAGTGGGGATGAGTAGCTCCTGCACGAGGTGCAGGTCCTGTACGCACGTCAGGAACCTTCGTGAGTGGCTAAACCTGGCCAACTGCTCCTCCCAGTTGATGTCAGGGTACTTCATATCACCCATAACCACAACATCCTTTGCACGCACAGCGTCCCCAAGCTGCCTGGAAAATTCCTGATCCAGCTCTTCTTCCTGATGTGGTGGGCTGTAGTAAACCCCTACCACCAGATCCCTCTCCCCCCACCCTCCTTGAAGTTTGACCCACAGGGTCTCAGTTAAGCCTTCTCTTGATCCCATTTGGAAGGTAGAACTGGTATACTGTTCCCTAACATAGAGCGCAACCCCCACACCTTTTTTCCCCTTCCTATCTCTTCTAAACAACCTATAGCCCTCTATGTCTACTGCCCAGTCAAATGTTTCATCCCACCATGTCTGAGGATGAGGAAGAGAAAGGGTAGGGAAGAGGTTGAGGGAACTAACCCCTAGAGAGCAAATATTATCACCACATTAATGGTCATTCTAGTTTGACAACCACATCCGTTTACTGCCAGTTATCTAGACAGGTGATTGGATGTGGAAAATTTAGGTTAACAAGCATATTCAGCAGAGCACTGAAGAGAAATGTTCATGCTTTTATTTCCTCAAATGAAAATGTACTCTCTTCTTTGAATGGCATTGTCATAACTCCTCTCTTCAGCCATTTCCACCATCCTAAACCTCAAGCAGTCACCCCCTGTTAAGGAACAGACCCTAGGAGAGAGAAACAAATTGGTGCACTCAAACACCAATGATGATACCTTGTAGAAGGCTCAGCCACCAAATCTTGGTGATTTAAAAAATACCTCCAAGCCCCTAACTCAGGCTGATAGTCTGGGGGATGACAGAAGGTCACTCGCACTTGGGCAAGTGGCAGCTGCTGAGCTGAGTGCTGGAAATCAACATTTTGCTAAAATGGAAGGCATGGATGTCAGGGTAGTGTCTCAGAGTAAACCACTTCCCAGCCAACTTTACCAACATTTTCTATGATGAATGCCTAGAACAACCAGCAGAAAAATCTGAGCTCACTCAGTTTTCACTTTTGCTTTGCAGTTTACTTTTGAGCTATTATTAAAGCAGATGAGAAACCGATTTACAGTTTTGCATACTGCACACATCCTCACGATTCATTTTTCTTTTCTTCGTGACGGCCTCCTCTGTAGACCCAGAAACACAAAGTCTTGAAAGAATATACATAGTTCAGTGAATATCTTTCTTCCGTATGGCTGAGTTTATAAAAGTGGACTAATTGAGCCCAATCTGGATTAACAAGTGGATTCAGTTTGCCTTTAAATCAGATACTGATGTGAGATTTTTCAGAAGTGCTCAGTAGTTAAGGCTACTCGACTCGCACTGAATTCAAAAATAAAACTCCCATTGAAATTGATGGGAACAGTGTTAAAATCAAGGCCAAACACTTTTGAAAGGAAATGATACATACCCTTCATTTCTATCTCTGTGTTGCCTTGTTCAGTGGGCCTCTAGTATCCATTTGCAGTTCTTAAGAATTACCACAGCAGAAGTGTCCTGTGTACTTTAGTGGCTGCTGTATAGTTTCAAGGCAGTGCCTAAGAAGTATGAACAAACCTACTGTTTAATATCTGCGTGTAGCTGCCAAGCTCCCAGGTGTAACTTTACATTTTTACTACTTAATGGACTGAAAATAAAATAATAGGGAAACTGGTTGATACATTGCTGCATCAGTTCATTACTAAAGTAATAATGCCCTGTGCCTTTTAATTACAGTAATTAAAATAATCCACAGTGGTAAGAACTGTAGAGGATTATCATATTTGCTTATTAACATGATAGTCAAATTAGTCCTGTGATGAAACAGTGATTACCAGGCTATTAAAAAGTGACATCTCATTATTTTGGAGAAATTTATGAGGATTTCCGTTCAGAGGTTTGTTTACAAATCTCAACTTGTTTCATCAGATCTTGTTAAAAGGAAAGATGCAGAACGGGAAAGAACGCGGTCGCCAAGGACCAGACCTCTTAAACACCGGTCAGCTCCATGGGCTGGTCTAACTGGGATTTCAGGATGAGTTATCAGAACACATTAAGTGACATGTACTGACTAACAAGTGCCAAAAATGGAGTGTAGATCAGGCAATGTGGGCTTTAACGTATGTTCAGGTGATTGGATGAAGCCTAGACTAACTCAGTCAGTGTTGCCTTTCCCTTTGAAGAGAAGCTTGGCTGTATTTGCTGGGTTCCTTATTTCAAGACATTGTCCTAATCTGTGGACAAAGCTCAGTTCCTCAATGCTATCAGTCTCTTGAAAAGTCTCCACTTGGCTCAATTCTAGGAGGCTTCACTGAAGACGTCTGCCATTAACCCTCTGGACACCCTGTGGCTTTTTCAGTACCTGATGAGCTGCTTCAGTTCACATAGCAGGGGCACAGAAATGCAACAAAATCGGCCCTCCTATGATTGATTCTGTCCTGCACAAGAAAGTCGACATTCTCTGTTTGTTGGACAAGAAACAGGGAAGGTCAAGCGTAGCCACAGTGCTTCCCATTCCCATGTAGATTCGTTATCCTGCCTGAACCTCAAGTACTTCACACTTGCACAGCAGCTTTCATCCAACAGTTTCAAAGCGCCCTAAAAACACTTACAGTACCAGTGGGAGCAGATAATCTGTTATACCCTGAACCCCTCTGTTCTGCATGACAATTAGTAACCATGAACAAAAAGGGGTTAGATGTTTTGCATGCCCCCTCTCTGACCACAGAGTGGATCATTAGCAATCTCAAGAGGACAAGAGGACATCAACATGGAAAAACATGCCTCTTTCTGGTGGCAAGGACTATTCCAGAGGCCAGCTACAAGCACATGAATGTGCAAATCAGAAGATATGGATTCATTTGTCCTTATTTAAAAGGACGTGATCCCTTGATAAATACACAATGAAAACCTTCCTTAAGCAACCTTAGAAAAGACCAGCAAAAAATAAAAAGATCAATCATTTAAGAGAGGTGGCCTTTAACTAAAAGTCTAACAAAAAGTGTACAGGGAAGCCTTGGGGATACAGTACTTTAAAGTGGCTGATTAATGCAAAGTAGAGTGGAAAGGCAGAAGAGGCCCACAGCGATTCTGTGCAGTACTGAAATGCTATCAGCTCACACTAGGATCAGGAGGAGCAAATAGTTAGAAGACAGGGCTCAGGAAGACTGAGGGCCAGATTTTCAACCAAGTACATACAAAAAGGCATGCAGGCTTTTTTCAAGCTTGTCCCAGGTGTGGAAATCCCCAGAGCATGCACAAATTGGGTTTTGTGCACATGCTGAACTGTGTGCACATGCAAGCCCTGACTTGTATAAAACACCAGAGTATTTGCATACTCCTGAGACTCCTCCATTACATGCTGCAAGAAATAGTAGCAATGATTCAAAAGCTGCAACTGGCCTCCAAGACAGTATGGAGAGACCCCATCCAAGCAGCAGACACTGGAAATAGAAACTTTCTTAAAATTGACTTATGCCTTCTCACTACCGTTGTCATCAAACGCTTTTCCAAAGGAAGCCTGGAGTGCCGGCTTGTTGTGCTGAATAGTGCCACATGTAACGTGCAATTTAAGTCAAGTTCAAGCATTAGTAATTACGACAACATCTAACACCTTTCAAATGTCGCCCACCCCACCCTTTCTCCTGGCACAGCAACTCTTTCCTCCTTCATAATCAAAGAAGAATGGCTCTGGGCACCTCCACCAATGAAGACCAACAGCACCCATTGGGCCCAGCTCTAGATTCACCCATGCACGCAAGTGTTCATAACTATAAATCACCTTCTGACACAAGTATAATGCTAAAGGGAATATATACCTAGCAAAGGCTGTGGGACTTATTCTGATCCACTGTAACCTAGCATAAACCTGTTCCCTTTAGTGAAAGGACTCAACTGCTTTTGTGCAAATAACAAAGAGGCTCTGTATTAATAAAGCTCTTCTGTGTCACATGGTAATCCAAAGAATCCTCTAGAGGCAAGATTTTCAAGCTTCATTATTACCCTATAGAAGAACTATTTTTATATCTGTAGAGTCACATATTGTGGCTCTTAAGGTTAAAGAAGCAGAGTCCCTTTAGCCTGTTTCAGACCTAACTTTATCATATTAAGCAGTGAGGGCTGGTATCACATAACAACAAACATGGCTAATCATCCCTACTGCCAATTCCCTACTAGGAAAACACAAAGCTGTTTTCAGTTTCTGAAATGCTGTCTCTTCACTTAGGCACAACACATGCAACTTTAACAGCAGCAATATCCATTTCTGTCTTTACCTGGGGAAAAGTGTCTTGTGTCCTCTTCTTGTCCATGGCTGTGAAACTTCTGCTTGTTTCCTCAGTATCCCCTAAGGTTACACCCTATAGTTTATTCACAAATCACACCTGCGCACTATTCTCCTTCTCTTGAAATCTTGCAGCCACTCGCTTTGGCTTTTGTTAAGTGTTATTTCCTTGTACACTGAGAACTCAAAGAAACAACAGTGCTGTGCTGCTTTATGCCACACCAGCTCTGTGAAAAAAGCAGAAGTAGAAGTTTTTTATTTGCTTTCTCTTGAACTATGTATCTCTTAGTTACTTCCTGAAATCAATGAGTCACGAATGCTAAATTATGATCTATTACTAAAAAATGATTCTATCTGAATGCAAAGCAGTCCAGCTGCTAAAATAATATCCACCACCAAGCATTACAGTCTCTCGGAGAAATTACAACGATTCTTCCCACCCAGGCTAGATTTTCATGGCTATATGTTTCTGTGCACACTTACATACCTCTAACGTGTGTGTTCAAACTCTGCTGTGAGCACATTGATAGGAGACAAGTGTAAACGCACCTTCATGTCCCCTGAGGATAGCATTGAAGGAGATCTCTGAATAGGCCAGCAGGTTTTAAAATAGACCTAGGCTCTTTGTCTAGCAGAAGAGCAGTCTCATGTTTGTAAAAAAAAAAAAAGTTTTAAGAGTCAAGGATGCCTACTCTCTAATTCAAGCATGGACATTTATCCTCCCTGCCTCAGTCTCCCTATCTCACATCAAGGTTTGTCTAATGTAAGATGCACAAAGTACTAGCAACAGGGGTGGAGCCCAGGGCTCACCCTCCCAGAGCAGGGCTTACCCTCCCAAAGCAGAGCCCTGCTCTCTCTGTTGTCTCCTGGATTATTTGTTCATGTTAGATTGGACTGCCATGGTGTAAGAAGCTGAAATAACTCAGCAGCAGGGTCCAAAACCCAGGTCTCCCCCCAACCTCCTAGGAAGAGCTCTAACCATTTGGCTTCAGAATCGCACTCCCTTTTGGTCACTGCCCTTCTAGCCTGGAGAATGGTGTCTCCTTGGCTGCCCCATGGGCCAACTTCAGAGGCATGAGGCCAAGCCCAGAGTCTGGTGGACAAGATACCACTTGGGAAGTGAGGCGGGGAGAGACCACTCAGGGCGAGGCTGGTGTAAAATGCAGGTCTTCTGACTCCTGGTCAAGCGGTCTGACCACGAGGCTATTAGACAAAAGTTGGGTACCACTACCTCAGCCCCTGTGTTCAGAATGAGTGGGAGGTTGGGGTGCTGCACTTTATGCTGGGCTCATCTCTGCTGCTGCCACTTAGTTGGTCCAGTTCGGGTGTGCATCGCCCTTCTGAGAGATCTGGATTCCAGCATGGTGGAAGTGCTTCCCTTGCAACCAGAGGCAGAAGACTAAGCTCTAAGGGAAGTGGGAATTCAGACACACCGCTGGGCCTGGCGTCCCTGTATGCACCTTTCTTCTGAGTCTGACTGATTTGGATCAAACTTGGGAGGCACCGAGGTGTCCCTGCTTGCTATATAGGATGCCTCAACACCTAACTTGTAGGTTTGGATCACTCTCCTTAATGAGACACTTAAATTTTGGGCTATGAAGCCCAAATGGAAGCATCTTAAAGGTTGATTAGGTTCTGGCCTTAAATGACTTAGAAACACATGGGAACTCTGTAGGAGGGTGGGGAGTTTAATCTAGATGTCCCAACTCCTAAAGCATCCTTCTTCCCAACCGTAATACATGTATAATGCCACTTAGCTCAGCTCTCCATGACTTAATGCCTGTGCTTTGAGATACCTGAATTAAAGGTATTACAAAAGTGCTAATACGTGCTACTAAAGCAATATTCTGATTATTAGAACCTATAAATGAATAGGACCTTCCCTTCATAGGCCTGCTCCATGGAATAGGGTCTGCTACCTTAACAGACAGATCTTTCAAAGAAAATATTTATTAAAAGTTTATTTATTCCTGCAAACATTTTTCACTCCTGCTTCTTTTATGCCCAGGGTGATAGTGTGGATGCTGCCCATTATACTGAAAAGTGATAAACAGGGATGACATACTTTTAACCATTTTTATGGGATCCCTTAAATTGTTCTGAAAAAAACCTTTCATTTAAAACAAAATCTCTTTTATCCATTAATTAAATCCCTAAACTGGGCAATATGTCTTTGGATTCCCCAGGCCTTGAAGAACTTCTAGGGTTTTCTCATTAAATGAAAGAATCCTATGGATCTTTTTCTCGATCATCATTATAGCATTGCAAAACATTTCAGAATAGAGAAACGACAGGTTTATTTTATGAAGGTTTTGAAGACATATTGGATGCTTTCCCTCTACTTTCTGCAGAACAACACACTTTGTAAGGTGGCAAAATATGTGAGAAAGCAGTTAATCAGAACAGAGCTCAATTACTACTTTTAGAGCAAACATTTTCAACTATTGTGAAGTTGCTAATTACACTTTCCTTTAATAACTGCTTGTGTGCTACCTTTTCCCGGCCCCTGTATTGACTGATGCAAACACATACCAGAATCCAGGGTTACGTAGCAAACGCATGGGGACATGCGCATCCCTATATTCTGCCCTTCCAAGTGCAAAAGAATCACACAGAGGTGAAAGCTGAACCTACCCTGGAGGGTGAAAGCATTATTGGAGTTGGGAATGAATTGGCTGACTGAAGGAATGGAGCTGGACAGGATCAATCAATTGTAAAGCTGGCCATACTTCTCCAGGGTTCACCAGGAGTGACCTTTAGAGAGCCAATCCAAAAGTTGGGTACCCTTTCGGTCCTTTTTAAACACCATGCAAGCAGTACAATTTGGACTGAAATTATGCTTACAACTTAGACTGTCAGTTTGCACAGGGGTGCCTTTCACCCAAAATACACCACGTTATTTTCCTCTCCCCCCCAAATTTGTAGATGGTTCTTTAATGACTGAGGAAAAGCCTCCTATGCTCACCTTAGCTGCAAGACCCTAAATAAGCCCCTTTCAAAACTGACCTCTGCCATTTTGCTCATAATAACCCAAGCTTGCATATAAATGGCCTGTTGTTCCCTTTCTCTATATGCATTTAGATACAAGGTCTGCAAAGTCAGGACTGACCTCCTTACAGGTTTTATAAGCACCTTATTCGCAGGGCTTCAGTTAATACATACAACAGCTAAGTGCCAGTAGCGCTTTATAGACCACAACATAGCGGGTTTTATTGGAAAAGGAAAACAAAGGCACTGGAGGGATGGGTATTCTCTGGAGAAAAACTCTCCTAACACTTAAGGGGTTTGTATCCATCCCCAGTTACCATGGGGTTATGTGACAGAAGCAGTTATTGACTGTGAATCTTCACTTTCTTTTCCCATTCTGTATTTGCTATCAAACACAGGTTTCCTTGGATTTAAATTTCAGCCCCCATCAGCTCTTTAATAACTGCACGCTGCCCCGGTTCTTCACCAACAGAAGTCACCAGAAAATAACTGATTTTCCCCCAACCCTCCACTGGCAGTCCCCAAAATTTGGAAACAAAACTTGCTTCCGGTCCACCTGAAATCATTTCATTGTGAAATTCTTGGCAAGCAAAAAAAGCTTCACTGTAATACTGGATCATCAACTTTTTTTACATAATAAAAGTGAAGGGAACTTTGAAAGACAAGTCATTTCACATGGGAAAAAAATGTTTTGAAAAAGTTGAAATAATGTTTCAAAGTGAAAAAAATTGAAACTTAAAAAACACTTTTTCCAAATACAACCGTTTTGGCCAAACCTGCCTTTAAAAAAAAAACCTTTTCCTGAAAATATTTCTCACATTATTGTTTACAACAAGGCACCTTTCTCCCCCCATATTTGCTTTCTCTTTAGAGCAGCACCTGAAGAGAGCAGAAGCCAAAACTCCTAACAATACTATTGGCATTTTTTTAACCTAGTAAGATGGAAACAGTACCAAGAATATCAATAAGCAGAAAAAGACTTTGGGAGATAATATGATGGTGAACCAAGAAAGAAGAGCTGGAAAGGAACAGACGGATAATAAGAGGGTGGAGAGGTCACTTTTCTGGGGCAAAGAGAAAAAGTAGGCAGAAGATCAAAAGGCTTGGAAGAGGTAGCAGATACATTACAACGGAAATAAATTGGTTTTGAAAATACCATGCCTCAACCTTGGCTAATAGGTACATCAAGGAACTAACTGAGAGCAGATAAGAAGCACCATATTATGGGTTAGAGAGAGCAGTACGACAATGAAGGACCAATAGGTACCAAAGTATAGATCTGTCACTGAACTGCAACGCACAAAGAGAAAAATTATATGTTTAGTGCAGCTATCAGTCTCCAGGGTGAGATGGGAATGCAAGTAGGGAAACATTTATTGGAATAAAAGGGGAAAAAATGTGAAACCTAGCGCACTGGACCCATGTTGGATTCCACTTGCCTTAATACAACCAGCTGGTAACACATGGGCTTCTCCCTCCCACTCAAACCTGTAGGCACCGAAATACGCTGGCTCACGCCTGGACCTCACTTATGGCAACTTCTCATCTTAGCCACACAAGCAGCTCTCCTGTTTGTAAGATCTCACTGGACTGGGAATGGAGGTACGCAGTGCGTGCCCAGAGGTATTCACCAGCCTACGAAATGTGTCTCTGAGCCAATAAAGCATTCAGTGGACTAGAGCGTGAGCTGGTAGCAGCCTCTGGTCCACTTTGAAAGGTGAATTCAAACCCTGCATTTGCAAAGGACAGGCTCGACTAAACGGGAACGTTATAAACAAGGTAATTCCAGCCTGTCCTCCGTCAACTCTGTCTCCACGAGAGTGGGAGGTTATTGTTGTTACTTATCTTCACGCACCTCTGCACGCAGTCAAGACATTTGAGTCACGAATAAACAAAGCGAGGCAGGATTCTGAATTCCTCCAAAGACTTCAGTTTGGATCAAAACATTTGGCTCAGCACAAAGTCAAAGGCTATCGTTACTGAAACGCCCTGCATTCAGAAGGGGGAACACAATTAGATCAAGCTCTTTATTATGTTACAACTCTGACACTCATAAACACACTTAGAAATCCTCTACCTTTGCAGCGATGCATTCGGAGAAGGCATTTTGCCCTTTTATTTCACAAATATACATATTTCTGCCCTCTTCTGCCTGCATATTGGTACAGTGTCCATTAGCATTTGAAACACAGAAATGAAATCAGATTTACAAGCTAGGAACCCGCTTAACTTGACACCTGTTTCATTTCTGTTTCCGTGCAAATCTGGCACAGGAAGTCATGTCTCTAAAAAGATACAGTTATTTCAGACAACCTGATTCTGATCCTAGTTTTAAGCCAAGAAAAATATTTATGCTCAACGGATTAAACTCTGCGAAACTAAAGGATCCCTTGTGCATTGCATGCAAAAAAAAAAAAGGAACAGGAAAAAAACTGGTAAGATCAATCATTTAAAACGCAAACTCCATACTACTGTTTCCACCAGGAGCCATGGCAGGTCAACAGTGGCATCTAGTGGACACTTATATTCAATACAGTACTTTTCCATATAAAAATGTATATGCCACAGTATATACAGCAAAGTAACAGAAAGAAATAATTAAAGAGAGTGGTACTTACGCCTCTGTTTTCAAACAGTAAATGTTACATTTAAATAATAAAAACCCATAATTGTTTCATGCCCCACTAGTCCAATTAGAATTCCTTTAAAGATCACTTCAAAATCTCTTGGAGTCTAAGCAAACCTTCAGACTTCCCCTCAGTGGTACCAGTTTCCTACCTCTAGCCATGCAAGCTCTTCCATTAGTAGGCTTTAAATGCAGGCACTGTGGATTTTTTTCAATGATAGCTAGGATTTTAGATATGCCAGAAGGAAAAAGAGGGTAAGTGTGATGGTTGCAGTTACATGATTATACGGCACAGCATTCCACTAATAATGCACTTTATAAGCTTTTCTTCCTATGCTATAACTTGAATGTTGCTCCCAACTCCAATCCCTTCCACAAAACAAAACCCTTAAAGTGCTGTGAAGCTTTTAATGCAAGCTGGCTAGCCCATCGTTAGGTACAGGCTATGGATAAGGGAAGCGGACCTCACCGGCTGTTAGCTAAAGCAGACTGATATTTGCAAGTCTCATTCCACAGAAAAACCGCAAACTCAAATTTCTCACATCCCATTTCAGAACCGGAAAAAAATTAAACATTTTGAATTTTTTTCAAATTAAAAACAAAAAATCTTCCTTGAAATAACATGTTTGTCCTGAAAATTAAAACACTGAAGAAAACCCAAAAGCCTAGAAGTCTTGACAGACCCATGGCAGACTCAGAGGGTCCCAGCCTCCTGGTTCTGTTATGGGGAACTTGGAAGCCTTCAAAATGAGCTGGAGTTTTTAGGACCTCCAGATTCCCTGCTGCAAAACTGGGACCAAGATCCAGCCAGGGATGCCAGCTATGCAGCAGAAAGCCTGGAAATCCTGAGATCCACAACCCTGGGGATGGCCACCTGGAAAAAAAGAAGATACCTGAGAAACTTGGATTTTGTTGGAAGCCAGGGTCACTAGCATCTTGCCAGGGAACCAGGCCAGTGTCCATCCATGATGTTGTATGTTCCCGTCATACAAACTCTCCCACTGGGTCCCTGTGCTGTATTGAAGCTTTGGTACGGAGGGGTTCTTAAGTAAATGTCAAATATTCTGATCCATCTTGCCATTTCTTCTGAACATTTCTACATTCTGTTAAATGCAGTGACAGTTTGGCACAAATAAAGCAGATTAGCAATTAGCTCGATAGTATCAGGTATCCTTTGCTTGAACTGGTAATGCCTATTTAGCCATTGAAGTTTAAGAAACAAAAAACGTTTCCCAGTCTTCTGCCTTTGCTGATGGCTCATTGTCTCTGCCAAGTAGAGGAAGGAATCCACCTACACGGTCCTAATAATAATAATCATCATCTGGCCATCTCAAGTAATTGCCATTCAAACAGCTCACTATTTTACAGTGTTGATGAAAGTCTCAATCCTGTGCAGCTGGGTCACAGCTGGTCCAACCCCTTCTAAAGGTAGAAGGGCACCGGGGTGGTGCCAGCCTCTTCCCAGTGTGTGGGCTGAGCAAAAATTGGAGAAAGCAATACAGACTTACAAACTTTTGAACACCTATGGGCCATGCACAAAACCTGAGCCCAAACTCACCCCTTCTGCAAGCCTGAGGTCAGTGCATGAGGCATGTAGGACCCATCTCACCATCTAGCAATTTAGTGACCAAGTCAGAAATAGAAGGCAGTTCTCCTCATACTCATCCCCAGGTTTTATCCCAAGAGATATAGCTTTAGCTATAGGGTGGGCATATGGTACACATGTATGCATGAACGTATATTTTAGGGTAGTTAGACATGTGAAAAATCATGCAAATAAAAGTTTCGATTTTTAAGGTCTCCATATTCAGTTATCACCTCTAAAATAGAGCCTTTTATATTTCATAACTGATATGAAAATTGAAGTATTAAAAAAAAAAAATTAGGTCTTTGAGCAGATAGGCTCATTTTCCACCACAAATGAATTTGCTGTGCTAATCTGAGGAAAGAGTCATTTACTACAAAATAAAGTTTGAAGACCTATGAAATGATCCAAAAAGACAAACATTTTTTCCACTAAGTTCTTAAAAATAAAAAGAGTTTTCTACTAGAAATTAACCTCTAGAATTCATCTGTTGGAGCCTAAAGCCCAGCACGCAGGGGCCAGCATCACCCAGAGAAACACAAATCCAGACCACATCTTCAGCTGGTGTGAATCTGTGCAGTTTTACTGTACTTTATTCTTTAAATGTAATTAAGCTACATTGAATGACACCAGTTGAAAAATCTGACCTAGACTATTTTTTTCTGGTGCCTAATGCATGTTTTAGTCATAAACCTGCATTTTTGTGGCTTGAAAATGTGTCATTGATGGTCTGGCCAAGCTGAATGCTGAGAACCAAAATCAATGCCAGAGTCAGGCACCTGAAACAAAATCATTTTTGCTGATGGACACAGATGCTAGAAAAAAAAATCCATTAAGGATTCCTCTGGAAATACACACCCATGTCACAAGGTGGCACCAGAGACTACTTTACCTTAATTAAAGATAAATATATGGATCCTAACCACATCTTCCTTGCCTGGAACCTGGAAGCCTCTGACAGCCCCAGTGCAAACTAGAGTTTTTAGGGCCTCTGGATTTCAATCATGTCCTGATCATGACACCATCTCTAAGTCCTGATGGCTACAGTAGCATTCTTCTGGGATATCCACTCTAGATCCTGAGCAGATGAATTTGTCAGTCTTTTGTACAAACAGATTCAGCAGAAGAAACTGAAACCCACCCCAGAATACTGCCTGCTGCTTAGGGAAAATCCCTAGGATAGGGATAGAAGTTGCACATAAACCGCTTCAAGTGATCAGAAACTGGTTTAAACCTCTAACAGAACAGAAATGCAGTTTCAAAATGGTTGGAACTGGTTTAAGATAAACCTGGTTGAATGTAGTACCAGACTTAACTGACTTGGGTCAAACTGGTTTATGAAACTTCTGTCCCAGACCCCTTCCTGGTTCAAGTTAAGTCACAGTCCCCCAGCATCCCAACATGCTTTCCAGCCCTGGACTGGGCTGTGCTGTCTGCTCCAGAGAGCAAGGCTGGCCCCGCCCCTCTGCTCCCTAGCTGGAGCAGTGAAGGAACAAGGGGGTTGGAGGCCAGCCTGGCTGGGGATGCCGCCCAGTCTGCAGGGGGAGGACTGCCTCCACCAGGCAAATCCTGTCTGGGGCCAGGGAGGGGAGTTAAACACCCTTCCCCCACTCAAACTTACTGCTGGCTGCAACTGTGGACTACAAATCCCAGAGGCACCTGGAATCAGGATGAGGAAGTGATGAGCAACCCTGTAGAGTCCTGCTGCTGTAATTCTGGACTGCGAACCCCAGAGACCTGGGGGCGGCTGGAAGAGGAAGTGAACACACAGCCAGAGCCATGCTCTGGTGTCCCCTGGCTTCTGGCCTGAACCACTGCAGGCATGTGGTTGCGTTTCCTGAATCAAAGGTAAATGTCTGTTCACTTCTGTTTCAGTTTAATCTGTGGAGTTTAGACTAACCTGCAAAGACTGAATTGATTCAGCCTCAGGCTTTTTGACTCTCTGTACCTAGCCCTACGGGTTGGGAAATTTAGATTAAAAAATCTGCCATCTGAATCAGTTAGAAACAGGAGTCTACCACGCTCTAAGTCAGCGTTCTCATTGCTGAGCTACAAGCTCTAATGGATGTGTAGGGAAGAAGGAGCACCACCACCACTGCCCTGCCCATCCTGTTTTGTAACTTTTTTATGAAAAAAGAATTAGCTTTTATCAATAAAGCCTGGAAGCAAAACAAAGTGCTTTGGTTTGCCAAATATTCCAGTATGCCTATCTATTGTATTGATGCAAAATTATTATTTTTTAATTAACACAGTGAACCATTTAAAAAAAAATCAATTTTTCAGAATGCTTTAGTTCTGTCACAGCTTTTGTTTAAAAGTTGGTCATCAAGCACTGGAATTCAACATGATGATTCCCATGCCTTTTGTAAGCTTCAGTCAGACACTTCTGACTTAATTTTCAAAAGTTTAGACCTACAATTGTGCATCTCAGTTTTACGTGAAATTATTGCTTCCGTTGACTACACGCAAGTAGGTGTGTCAGCAAAAGACCAAAAGTGTACCTAGGTGGATCCCACTACATCTTCAGCACACCGTTATATATGCATTTTTTTGGAAATATAGTTTGCAAGTATAGAATAGTATCACTTTTTCAAAGATTGGGCTCTCTAGATTTGACTGGTCAACTCTACCATTTTACCTTATTCATGCATGCAACCAAAGTAATCATGCATGGAAAGGAAGCACAAAATGGTAAATGCGCTTTGCCCTGACTTTTTAAAATCAGCTATACCAATGTCACTGTTTGATGGATTCCTCTGCTGAGACATATGTGAAACCAGCCTTTTGCCAGCTGTAGATGACTGAGAACAGATCTGCACTGAAATGGGAGGACAGTCTCCAAGAACAAGAGTTGGAATGAGACCAACCACACTGCTGTATTGTAGCTGATTTGCCCTCCAGGAACCATTTATCATTATCCTATATTTTACAATGCAGAAAGCACTTAGCTACCCTCTCACATGTATTTTCAGTCATGGGTTTTCTTTAAAAAGTGTAACCACCAACTGTTTGTCCAATGGCTGGTTTTCACTAAAAGCTTTTTCTTAAAATCCAGCCTTAAATGTCACTGGAAGTACTCATCAGCGGTCCATTATATCATTTCATTGGTGGGGGGGAAAGGACAGGGTGGGAAAACCATCTGAATTCAAAATCAGTCACACTTCTCTCTATATCTGAGAAAGCCATGCAGTGTTTGTAAAGGAATAGGCATCGCTCACCAACTTCACATGGATTCATGCACTAGTGAAGATGTGAAGCTCAGACTCAAACACTGACAGTAAGAATGGATCACATTTCAGAAGTTGTGATTAAGGCAGTAGACCGAGAGTTACTAGATCTTTGCTTAAATTTTAAGTCCCTCCAGACTCATTCTTCGTTATTTTGATCACATTGCTTAATTTCATCATGCCTTTTATGTAAAATGGAGCAGGCAATCATTTTTTTCTCTCTCGTCCCTTTGTTTTATGTACTTGGACTGTAAAAGCTCTTCAGGGCACCAGACTGTCTCTGACTCTACACAGATATATTAACAGCAGTTGTTACAGATTATAGGGGCATGCTGTAGATCACAGTAGTGAGAGTTGAGCAGTTCTGCTACTGCCCTGCCGTATGATCTTCCACAAGGTTTACCTAATCCAATTTAGTATGGAGAAGTCGATGCAGAATTTGGCCTTGATATCTCTCTCTCTCATACACATGCACACACATGCCTGGCAATGTTACAAGTGGACACTATCAGAATCATCAGTGCAGGCTAAAAGAGAAAAGATGTATCTATTTATAGAGCCGGAAGTCCGATATGGAGAGAAAGCCTTATAGGGTCTCCCATTAAAGCTACTGCCTTATAAATTCTCTGGGTGACTGTGGCTGCTGGGTATATGGGGGGTAGGGGGGGGAAGATGGGCATACATCCATCAACTTCGATGCTGCAGGATTTTGTCCTGCACATTATTCCTAAAGGCATCCAAAAACTAATGCTCTAGTGTAAAGCTCAGACTCACCCCACCATATTTAGAGTAAAACCTGGAGAAAGATGTAGGGATACAACCTCTAAGGCACAGTTGTATTATTTCTATTAAATATTCAACAACATAACTGAAATGGATGAAAACAAATGAAAAGCCAGGATTTCAAATTATGTAAAACAGTACAGCTTGATTTATTTCAAGGAAGTTGCATCACTTTGTACCAGAACCTGGTTTAAAATACCAAGGTTATATAACATATTCAAAGCTTCAGATGGAAAGTAGTCAATAGAAGCAACCTTGGTGAATTCAGAAGAAATCTAATGGTCCTTGCCATCAAAAGCCATGCAAAATGAATGATGTAAGCTCTGCATGACAGCGGTTTCTCCTGTCAAAACAATATTCATTCTGAACAGAAACCTAAAGGTCAGCCTATTTTCCAGGCATGGAACAGAAAAAAAATGTAGCCCACTGAAGCTGTGAATTACAGAGTTAGACTATATGAAGAGAGTTGTACAACTGACCTCATGGACTTGTACTGAAAAGAGAAATCTGTAAACAAATGAGAAATAGTTTAATTGCAAAGATAAGCTGGTACTTGTTGTTTCTGTTTTCTATCCAGATACCAGGTACAAAGTTCCATGATAGTAATTACTTTCTTGGATGTATTTTGCCCCCCTCCTCAGACCGATTACTATCTTTTTGGTCCTCCTCTGCTATCCATACAAGCAAATATTCATTTCTAAAGTAAATACAAGACTTCCAGTCTGATAAATTAATATCGCTAGAAATAAGTGGCATAGATTAGGAATGCAGAAAAGTGAAACGTGAATGAGGAAACGGTATTGTGTCTTGATAGCAATGTAGCAGAAAGCTCCCTTTGTACTTTCCCTTCTGGACAAGGATATAACAGAAGCCCCTTCTTACCTGAAACCCTGATTTTATGTATTTCTTTTCCTTCTCAGTATTGGCAGAGACCTAGCACTCTCATTGCATGGGTGTGGCAAGTCTCAGAGCAAGCCAGAAAGCTGAAGTGGCTTTCTATAGGAGAAACCTAGAAACTACATCTACATATCAATTAAGCTCAGTGTCACTAAAGAAAACAAAAGAGCTAAAATATCCACTGCAAAGTCTGTAAATATATCCTGTGCTAACCTAACTCACTTACTGTCCCCAGTAGCCTTTGGTCCTCACTACCTCACATTGCACTTCTATATATTTCTCACAGTGCATTTTCATGTTTCATCTGTCTCATCTTTACCACGGCATTTTATATTTTATACTTTTAAACTCTTAAGGAAAGTACTCTCTGTAGAATGAAGCTAAACCCTGGACCATTGTTAAAACAGTATTGAAACTGTGATTGGAAAGTGATAAAATCTGGTGAGTGAATGCAAGTGAATGAGGATCATCAGTAGACAATAGCCTAGCCAAAGGAACTCCCGTTTTAAACTAATCAAGCTAAAAAACTGATTCCTGGAACTGAGTACTCACCCTATGGACTACTGTAACCCATGACAATAGAGCCATTAAAGCAGTAAGTCAAGAGTGGACTCCCAGAACTTCAGGTACCAGCAGGCAGAGACCCCTGTGACTAACAGCTGTCAGGTACTACTCAAGACCCACATGGGACAGCGACCTCCGGACTGGGTAGCCAAGATGATGCTGGGGGATTACACAAGTCTGCTAGAAAGGGATACAAGGCAGTGAAGCGTGACCCTCAGTGGCACCCTCTCATCCAGCACCTGACCTACCAAGACAGAAGGACAAGCAGGTGACCCCCTTCTGGAGAAGACATCACCTCTAAGGAAGCTGACCATCGACAACCGACTCCAGGGCCTCGGGTAGGTAGATATACTGACACCAGTGCTCACAATTACTACAGCAGCCACCACTCACTATATTACATGGGTTTGAATGAGTGAGTGCATGTGTGCGTGTATGTGCTAAGGTGACCAGTACCACCCATAACTCAAAGTTTGCATTTACGATTTTATGGGTAACGTCACATCCCGGCCAATGAACTAGAATTTATTATGATCCCATGAGTTGGTCCTTTGTAGCCAACATCAACACTGAGCCAGGGTTAGTGGCAACATTGGCCATGAAAGGAGCATGTTCTAATGGCCATAGGCAACTAATCTCAAAGCTGTCGAAGGTCAAAGTTGTATAAAACTGTTTACAAAAGTCATTAAGAGAGGAAAAGTGAATTATTTCAAACAACAGGGCCAGCTGATTCAACCAAGGACTGTGTCATCTGCTAAGAGCCTTTGAAGGTTGCACGCTCCCTATGTCACACAGCTGACCACACAGAAAAACCACCAAATGCCAGATAGCGTCAAACAACCCTCAGGATCTGGCCCATTGTATTTTTAATTCAGAAGGTACCGATATAAAGCATCAGTTCCATAGGCTGACGGGAATGGTCAAGGAGAATACCGCTGCATAGATCTTTCACTGAGAGGTGGAGACAGAGTCTGCTGGTAGTTCTTGTCACCAGTGAATCCCAAACATGAGAATACAGCTACATCGATCATATCTGCTTTGTCTCCCACTCCAAAAGAGACTTGACTGATATTCATCCATATTTATTACTCTGCAGGTCTTAAAATTGACTAAATGTGACACAGCCTGCAGGTGCTGGGAAAAGTATTTTTCAATTATGTCTGCTTTGTCTCCTTTTGAAAGTGGATGAGAGGGAAATTGCGTTTGGATATTTAAAGGTTGGGTATTTTTTGTTTTTAAGTATTCATAAGCCAAAATCACAGGACCATTCATAGGAAAACATGGCCTGTTAACAACTACTATGCAGGTCCTGGGCATTTATAGATGTAGCTAGTTCTCCTACTTCCAATACTACCTCTTTTCATCTAAAACTAGTAGACCAAATCCAGAGCAAGTATATACTGGTATAGCCGTACTTCAGAGGACTGTCAGTGATTATATTAGGTCAGGGTAGGCAACTTTTTTGGATGGACTGCCGAAAAATACCACAGTGCCTACTTAAGAAGGTGCCAGAGTGCCGGCATGCCAGAAAAACAAAATGAGGGCAGGGGGTACGTGGCAGGATGACCTGCTTGTGCCCCCCAGCCCTACTGCCCCTTGCCCCCCACCCAAAGCCCCTGCCTCCAGCCCTGCTGTCTCTTGCCCCCACCCAAATCCCGTGCCCCCCAGTCCAGGGGTAGCTGCTGCCAGCCGGGAGCCCGGGCTGCTCACAGTAGGCAGCTGGGATGCTGCGAGCCCTGCTGGGAGCAGCCCGGGCTCCATCGCTGGCTACAGCTACCCAGAGCTAGGGCTGGCCATGGCGTGCTGAGCAAAATGGCCTCGCCTGCTCAGCACGCATGCCAGGGGTTGCCAACCCCTGTATTAGGTGAAAAACTAGTAGTCAGAGGGTGCGTCTACACAAGACACTTTACTGCACAGCAGACTAATTTGCTGTGCAGTAAAGTGTCACTATCTACATGTGTGTGGTAGTTAGGGCACAGTAGAGTAATTTACTGTGCTTCCAGATAGTCCTGTCAGATACAAGTGGTATCCAGCACTGTGCTTAAACGCATGCGTAGACAATGACATCAGGATTCGTTTACTCCAGCTCAGATTGAGCCAGAATATATTCAGTCACATTCACTGTACATGTAGATGCACCCAGATTGTATAACTAGTTTCCAAACATTCCTGGTGCAGACAAAAGCAAACTCACATTGACTTCAAGGGAAGCTGAACCCACTTTTGCCTTTGATTGAATTTATTACCAAATATGGAATACTTTAGTAGCTCTGGATATGGATTATACAAGTTATAAACCAGGTTTATCTGGAAAAGCACAAGGGAAATCATTCCAATATTTATAACGAGTATTTGATGTCCAATATTGTAAGGATTTCTGGATTCCATGGGTATAATAATGCTGGTAGATGTCAGTAAATGAGAAGAATACTCTAAAACTGTTCAAGTAGGGGAATCTCCATTTCTATTAGAACCATGCAAAACCGGCTTTCTATTTCTGCTAGAATGACAATTGACTGAGTGGGTCAAGAGTCTGTTTTTCATGGTACTTCACAGGATTGCATCCGAACATTTTCATTGGTTTTGACCCTTCTGGGACTCCTGCTCCCAGTTTTAATGAGTTAGTCTTAAACTCCCAAAGCAAAATTTGGTACGAATCAAGTTTCCATGGTTTCATAACCAAACCACGACATTGGTAGGATTTCAGTGCAAAACGCTAAATGATTTGTGCTTCAAACTGGACACATTTGAGGTTCATGAACCAGAATGAATCCTTTGATGAACACAGCCTGAATTTTCCAGTAACACTGAAGTATTCTGTTACCTGCCACTAAAAGGATACCTCCTCTGGAGGGCTAGACATGTTCAAGATATCTGCAAATTTAGCAAAATTGTCATCATGAAGTCAGTGGAAGTTGAAGCTGAACATGTGCTTAGGGTCCTTGCTCAAAGCAATGGCTGCAGTAGTCATCACAAGAATTTAAAGCCTGTCTAACATAACTTTCCTTTGCTTTGCTAGCAGTAAATTTATTCTTACAAGATATGACCTTTTCTATGGAGCATGAGGTAAGGAAAGTTCAGTTGAGGGTCCCTCTATCTTTTTAATTGTTTGGGAGGAAGCAAGGCTACATAAAAGTAATTATCTCTCTAATATCCCCTAAACTCCTTTCAATTCTCCAATTCTATCTTCTATAAACGACCTTATTGCTGAAATATTAGTAAGAAAAAGGGAGAAAATAAAAGCACATATTAGTCATTAATAGATGGTGCAAAACTCATGGCAAATGTTTAATAAAAGGTTTTTCCATTTAGTATACTCACAAGGGAAACATGTTCAGAATATGCCATAACATCCACTTAGCAGTAAATGAGACCTTTTCCTCTTTTTTGAACTAAACAATATAACAACAATAAAATACAAAATAGAAACCTTAAAAATAGGGAAGTGCTTTTTAAAAATGGGTTGAGGTTATTGCCACGGAAAACAATTTGATTTCAAGTACTCTGTAGCTGCAATGATAGTGTAGATGCACCAGTGATAAAATAAAGCTCTTCCTCATAAAGCCAACAAACACCTAAGCAGAAAACTCTCTTTTAGCTTGTAAGAGACAGGTGGCTACATGGTAAGTATATAAGATGAAATCTGGTTTTCGCTGAAGTCAAGGGGAGTTTGGAAGCAATATTTATTTTGTTCACAATTTATTTTAAACTTGAAAGGCAGAGAGTTTGGGATCCTTTGGGTGCTTGTTGTGCTCAAAACTTAGGTGTTTAGCACCAGAGGTCGTGTCCACATGTGCAGGCACACGTGCTTGCAGCAGCTCAAATAGGAGTGGCACAAATTTGAACCAGGGATTTTTGCCTCAGCACACATGCTTGGACATGCACTTCAGTGTGGGGCAAATTGTGCCACGTGGGGCAAAACAACCCTGCTCAGCTCCTCCCAGATCTGCAGCCAGGGGGAGCTAGAGGCTGGGGCCCCAGCAGTATAAAAGCCTGCCCTGGGAAGCAGCTCAGGGCTACTCGCTCTCAGGAACTTCCAGTTGGTATCTGGGGACATTACGCCTTGTGCCAGCTGAACTGCTGATGCATCCCTAACTGAGAGCTCCCTGCACCCATTACCCACTGCAGCAGTCTGGCAGTGGGGGCTGATGCCTGGCTAGGACCTGCTGCCACCTGCGACAGCACGTGGCCCCAAGGCTGTGCACCTGCTAGGCCCAGGTGAGGACTGCACAGCCACAGCAGAGGCATCTACACCTCTAGGCCAGCTGCCAGTGGGCTGTGGCTGCACAGCCAGACTTTGTGCGGCACTACTGCCATGTGTGCCGCTGCCCTGCCCTTTGGGCAGCTATCACCTGGAAGGTGTTTGCAGTGTGGTGGCCTGCTTTGAATTATCAAAGCATGTCCTCCTGGCCCCAGATGACCAGGAGGTCATCCACCTCCAGCTGGATCCTGGGTGCCAGCCCTGAGCAGGCTCCTCTGCCTGAGTCCTGCCACTTACCTCACTAGCAGGAATTTTGGTGTTCCCTATGTAAAAACTGCAAAAAAAAAGCCCAAATTCACTCTTTAAAATACCCCAAAATCCATGTTCTTCAACAAGGAAAACAAAAGACCACTGGATATAGATATAGATATATATAGAGAGAGAGAGATCAGTTGGGCAATGTTTTATTGATATATTTACATCTTCAAAGTAATTTGGAAGCCTACCAGCGTCTCTATCTTAATAATAAAATTAATTCTAAATATCTATATATTTTGATGTTTGCTTTTGGTTTTCTTATCATAGAACAGTTAGAGTTCCCCTGACCTCTTCACTTCTCAAGCTATGGGGACAGCTGCCCCTGCAGTCACAGCTCCTACCAGCAGGTCTCATCCTTATAGCCCAGCCCCCTGGCACGGATATTCGAGAGCTCCTGGTGCTCTGGTGAAGTGACCAAAGATTGGAAGAAGGCCAATGTGGTGCCTGTCTTCAAGAAAGGGAGGAAAGTGGATCCGGCAAACTACAGGCCCGTAAGCCTGACCTCTAACCTGGGCAAGGTCTTAGAAAAGATTATCAAAGAGGCCATTCTTAACAGACTGGCCGAAGGCAGCATCCTGAGGGATAGCCAGCACAGATTTGTTGCGGGTAGGTCTTGCTTGACCAATCTTATTTTCTTTTACAACTAGGTGATCTATCACCTGGACAAGGGAGAAGAGATTGATGTCATATATCTTGACTTTAAAAAAGCCTTTGATCTCATATCCCATGATCATCTCTTGGCAAAACTGGCTAACTCCAGCCTTGACTTCACCATGATCCACTGGCTGGGAAATTGGCTCCGTGGTCAGACCCAGAGGGTGGTGGTTGATGGAAGTCAATCATCGTGGTGGCCTGTAACCAGTGGAGTCCCCCAAGACTCTGTCCTTGGGCCAACACTATTCAACATCTTCATGAATGATGTAGATGTTGGTATCAGAAGCGGACTAGCCAAATTCACCAATGACACCAAACTCTGGGGTAAAGCATCCACACCTGAGGATAGGAAGGTGATGCAGGCTGACCTTGACAGGCTCAGCAAATGGGCGGATGAGAACCTGATGGTGTTTAACACCGAAAAATGCAAGGTTCTCCACCTTGGGAAGAAATACTTGCAGCATGCTTATAGGCTCAGCAGTGCTATGCTGGGTAGCACTACAAACAAAAAAGACTTGGGGGTCATGATTGACCACAAGATGAACATGAGCCTGCAATGCGATGCTGCGGCTACTAAAGTGACCAAAACGCTGGCTTGCATCCATAGATGGTTCTCAAGCAAATCCCAGGATGTCCTTCTCCCATTGTACTCAGCCTTGGTGAGGCTGCAGCTGGAGTACTGCGTCCAGTTTTGGGCTCCACAATTCAAAAAGGATGTGGAGAAGCTTGAGAGAGTCCA
>NW_017728942.1:3623370-3694239 GCF_001723895.1 Crocodylus porosus
GCCACGTGCATGATCAGAGGTCAGGGGAACAGACCGTATGATGAGAGGCTGAGAGCCATGGAACTCTTCAGCCTGGAAAAGCACAGGCTCAGGGGTGATCTGGTGGTCACCTATAAGTTTATCAGTGGTGTGCATCAGGATCTCATCTGTTCACCAGAGTGTCCCAAGTGATGACAAGGTTAAACAGTCACAAACTCCTTCAGAACCGTTTCAGGCAGGACAGAAAGAAGAACTTCTTTACTGTCCGAGCCCCCAAGGTCTGGAATAGACTGCTGCCAGAGGTGGTTCAAGCACCTACTTTGAACACCTTCAAGAGAAATTTGGATGTTTATCTTGCTGGGACCTATGACCCCAGCTGACTTCCTGCTCCTGGGACAGGGGGCTGGACTTGATGGTCTTCCAAGGTCCCTTCCAGTCCTAATGTCTATGAAATCCTGTCTGGCAGCTGGGCAAGCTGGGTGCATGATGGGAAGATGTGGGGTTTGCAGGAGGGGGTGGGAATGGGTGTGGGGAGATGTGTGTGGGTGGGTATGGAAGGATGTAGGAGTTTAGGTAGGTGTGGGGGAACTGGTCAGGCAGGGTATGTCCCCCGCAGCACATGGAATGCCCCCCACAGGCCCACAGCTCTCTCCCGCAGGGTCCTCATGCCCCCCCACCCCGCAGGGCCCACAGCTCACCCGCAGCAGCAGCCACCGTTGGGGTACTTGGGGCCCTCCTGGTATAGCACCCTGACACAACACAGGGCAGAGCAGCTCAGCCCCAGCTGACTGGCACTGTGTGCCATATCACACCAGCCCGGCCTGGCTTGGCGCAGGGCCATATGCCTTCGGGCACCTCAGGGCCACTCAGGCTGTCATCCGGGGCCCCACACTGCGCATGGAGACCGCCTGTTGTGCTAGGCCAGGTCCTGCATGCATGTACCTGGCCTGGCCCAACCACGCACAGGGCCCATGCATGCAGGACCCATCCCAGTTCAACATGCTGCCCCTGCACATGGACCGCGGAGCTCTGGGTGACAGCCTGAGCAGCCCGGACCTGCCCAAAGGCACACAGCCCCATGCCAAGCTGAGCTGGACCCGTGCAATTTGGCACAGGCAGTGCCATGTGCCAGGTCACCAAGGCAGAGCCCCGCTACCCTGCTCCGCATGGGGGTGCTGTGTCAGGCCCTGGACACCCTGATAGCAGCTGCTGCTGTGGGCTATCCAGGGGGGCATGTGGGCCATACGGGGAGGGGAACCCACCCCTCCTGAGCTGCCCCCCTTCATGCTCCTCTGCACCCTCACAGCCCTCCCCCCCTCCTGCCCACTCCCTACTTACCAGAACAGAGCCCAGGTCTGGTTGCTGCAGCCTGCATCGCTCTTTGCCCTGCATGGGCAGGCAGCATGCTGCAGCATCAAGGCAAGGGGCAGGCATAGAGACGCTCTGGCCGGCTACCAGAAAATCTCTTTGGAGGACCCGAGCCTCTGGTTACACACTGACTCACTTTTTTCTGGGGGGTGAGGGGGGGAGGATTGATTCCTATGTATCCAGACATCAAATGTTGAGCCAAAGCTGCAAATATGCAGCGCAGGAAACTTTTTTTATTCCCAGCGTGCCTCTTGCCACAACTCAAACTGCTTTGAGACGTGGCAAGAGGCACATGAGGACTTGTCTGGAAGTACCCAGAAGGGTTATTTAAAGAAACAGGATTAGGTGCCTAGGGACACTACACAGTGGGTTCATCTATACCAGATGCATACTACTGAGTAGCCTAATAACACTGCACAGTAGTGTGCTGGTCAAAAACTGTGCTAATAAGTTACTGCACCATGTTATTAGGCTGCTGCGCAGTAACCATCTCAAAAAACCATGCCAGTTCTACTGCACAGTAAATGTAGTTACTGCACATCCAGTTAGTACTTCATTAAGGAGGTACTAAACTAAATGCACGGTAACTATTAATGAATATGTAGATGGCACCCGGTCTGTAAGGAAAGTTAAGCAGTTCTGAGAGTCCAGAACCTAAGACGGGAGACCAAAGAAAGGTAAGCCCCATTGAAAGCTACCCCCATGCACCTGTTTCTTCAAGCTGACTTTTGGAAAGAGGGTTAAAGTCTCAGAGATGACATACAAAGGAAAACAAATCTAAATTATGCTCTCTGCTTCCTTACCTGTGTGCACCATGGTGTCGCCAAGCATGAAGACGTCCTGTAAAAAACATCCTACTGGGAAAGGACTGTGTGCAGGAGGGTGCTTTTAGAAAAAAACTGGAATCAAAGAATTCCCAATATTCAGTCACTGCTGGCTGTCCCTCCTGAGCATGTGGAACAGACTTAACCAACCAAGGATCCAGCCAATTCATGCTGTGTATAAACCCAAGAAACTTTTGCAATGACCCTGAAACAAACTTGAGGCAAATCAGTTAAACTCAGTCTTTTGAGATGCGGAGCTTATGTAGATACCATGCAGGGGAAGGAGGCAATCCATTCCCATTTATAAGGCAGGGTGCACAGCTGTGGGAACATTCAAACAAAAGATCTGCTTTCATGTGCTTCATGCAAGGTTCATGAACTGCTTCATTTACATTGCAACACTTTGCTCCTGTCCCAGCAGACCACATCGCAGAATCTGCATCCTACTGCTCTCTCAGTTAAAAGTAGTATGGGAATCTGAAAAGAAATAAAGGAAGTTGCATAGCAACTAAAAGGGTCAATGCTAAAACAGCCCCAATTCAATGCATGAGGGGATTAAAAAACAACCCTGCTAAACTAGATGGTTGGGTCTGGTGTGTGAGCTCAGGTGGCATCCAGAATGGAGAAGAGAGCTGTCATTACTCTTTGAATGTCAAACACACATGCTCCTTCTAAGGATGAGTGTGGAGACTATGACTTGAAGTTAATCATGGACCATCGTGAGGAAGGCATAGTGACAGGGACAAGAGAAGGAAGATTTTACTCACTAAATTATTTAAAGTGACTGTCGATGACAAGGCAGAGAAAGTATCATGCCGGGCACCACCAACTCCTACACAGAAAGTAAGATTCAGAGATTCAGCTGTACTGTCTAGGAGGGTAGGGCTCCAGAGCCCTTTGAAGAAGTGCAGTACAGATGGAGGTCTCCTTAGCCCTAGATTTTTAACCACTACCATGAACTCTTCTCCAAAAAGACATGTTATTTCAAAAGCAAGTGGTATATGTTCCAGCATGGGAGTTTCTCCATTGTTCCCCATATGTGAACTGCCTTCAAAAGCCTCGTATCATGAAGCCAGTTTCCAGCTCCCATTCAGAAACATGGAAATGACAAGGGAGCTCTTTGGGACCCACAGATGCAGAACTCATGTTTTGTGGCACTTTACGAGCTCGTGTCAACACAGTGAGATCTAGGGTATCAAGGCTGTTCTCAGGGATGAAGGTGGTTCTACACACCGTGCGATAGACCTAACATCTTTTAATGCCTTTAGGGAGAAATAGTCACACTCCGTTAAGTCCCCACTGTGCTATATTGTACATTTTCTCTGCTCCTGGCGTTGTCCACATGGCAACAGAAAGCATTTTTCCTTTCAGCTCCTTTCAGCAATGCAACTCCATTCCAAGAATATTTGGAAGTGCTGCAATGCTCTCTTTTGCTGCAAGATTCACCCTGAACCCTGACAACTTTTAACACGTATAGAGAGAAACAAGATGCACCAATATTAGGATGAACTCAAGGGCCTGAGCTCAGTCCTGATGAGCCCACAGGAAGCAGAGAAAAGTCCTAAAGTCAAGATTTTAAGATGCTGTGTCACTTAGCCTTTCAAGACCTACCTGACTCAGCTAAACAGGAAAGGTAATATGCATCAAGACCGGGCATGGATTTAGCATGGAATAGCTCTTCCTGATCAGCTCTCTGCTCAGATGCTATTACTCCAAAGTAAGAATGCCTCAGTTTCATCCTGATGGATTACCTAGTTCAAAACAAGGCACTCATGCCAGTAACAGCTAAATCAGGAATCACTCCCTATGTAGGCAGCCCTTACCAGACCTAAGTCTTATTTCCAGAAATCATTAGAAGCCAAGTACCATTCACTTCCACTGAGTTGCTAGATGCCTCAGTCACCATAAAAATATTGGAATTTAGCTATCTCAGTCACTCATGCCTTGCCACACGGGGTGACACAACACCTAAACACCTTTAGAAAATGAAGCCTAAGTGCCTTTTACATAGGGAGAGCTTTTTTCCTCCCCAAATCCATTTTTCTATTCACCTTTGCTTCAGACAGGGCTTGTAAGTATTAGAGACATCAGAGAAGCTGGGTACCCTTTTAGCGCTTAAATTGCATGGTTAATAGCACCATTAATCCACTTTGGAGTATAACAAATTCAATTTGCACTTACTGCCCTCATTGAAAAAATGGCAGCTTGATTATTACTGTCTGACACATTAGGAAGTTAACTCAGCTATTAACTTAATGTGAACTAACTTAATGGCACCATGTTCTCAAACTGAGGTCACAGCTCACAGCTAGTCAAAACTGCAGCTTTTGTCCCTTGAAGTAGCGTGGCATTGGGAAACAGGGGAGGAGGCTGGGAGTTGGTTTCCTTGCTCAGTTTTGGAAGCTCAGCTTTGGAAGCTGTGCTCAGTAGGGCTGTGTGAGGCTTCGGACGGTGTTTCAGATCCAGAGAAGCTTCAGACGATTTGGCGTCTGAAGCAGCATGTCCGGATCAAAGCGTTGGCTTCATTGGGCTTTCTGAAGTGGTTCAGAGCTTGTGAAGTGCTTCGGAAAAGCTTCAGAGCTGCTTCGGAGATCCTGCATAGGATATAATGGGGAATCAATGAAATATCAATAACTGTGTTGTTTTGAGTCTGATTTGGATGAAATTTGCAGAGATGGTAGCCTCTGCTGAGAGCATGAAATCTGCCAAGTTTCAAGACGATTGGTGCAGGGTTTAAGGGGAACTGCACCTCAAGCTGCTGACAGGCAAAACTCGTGACAGATTACCCTGTGTGTGTTAAGGCGCAGTGGGCTGAAAACTACAGGGGGAGTGGCCCCTGCTGAGGCCACAAAGCATGCCAAGTTTCAAGGAGATAAGTGCAGGGGTTTGGGGGAAACTGCACCTCGAGCTATGGACAAGAAAAACTCGTGACATGGGTGACACTGTGTGTGTTAAGGCGCAGCAGGGTGAAAGCTGCAGGGATGGTAGCCCCTGCTGCAGCCACGAAGCATGCCAGCTGTTGAGGAGATCAGTGCAGGGGGGCTCTGGGGCCCTGCACCTCTGGCTGCTGACAGGCAAAACTCATGACATGGGTGCTTGTGAGCTAAGACAAAATATGGAAAACAAAAAAGTACATAAAAGAAAAATGGTTGTTTGTTTCTAGGCACACAGCCAAAAACTGTGGTCCCTCCCAAAAAGGGCCCAAATCCCATTCTTACAGCTCACTGGGTGCAACTACATGTTCACTAATGCACTTTAGGTAATGTGCATTAAATTTAGTATCTCCATTGTGAGATGCTAGAAGAAGGTGCATTAGCCTATTTTAATGCGCATTAGCTAAAGAATACTTTTTTGTGATGCTTTAATTCACATTAAAATATGCTAAGGTGCATTAAAGCAAAAATGGGCATGTACCAACTGTGAATTTACAGCAGGAAAATAAAATAGGTTTGGTTTGGTTTTGCAATCCAGCTACTTTGAAATAAATCAGTATTGGTTTAGAGAAGTGACTGAGAGAAGCTGGTTTAAAATCTCTAACATATTAACTAGAAAGCTGCTGAAAGTCCAGAACTTAATTGACTGATTAAGAGTTGCTAACCACCTGACTTGGGCCCTGAAGAATTCCTGCTTCTGGAAGTTAAATCCAGGACTTACTGCCTTGGTTTCTAAAATTACAGACCTATGGGAGTAAATACCTGTTGTCCTGAGTGAAACTGGCCATCCAACTGAGTAGGAATTCTATCATTTTGGATGAATAGTTTTTGTAAATGGAACGCTAAGCAGATGTCCCACAATAACTGAAAAACCTATATGCAAGACCACCAACTACAAAACAATACACAATTATGTGCTCAGGGATTTTAGAATACTGTCCACAAAATCAGTCATTCAGACACAGTTAGTGAGAATGATGTGAAAGGACTGCCTTCCTAATTGCTTATGTCCATATGAGATCACCAATGAATAGAAACATGACTGGTGACATTTTACAACTCAATGAAGTCTTTGTAAGCAGAGACACGAGGAAGTAGAAGATAGAATCAAAGATCTTTTTTTTTTTTAAATGAGAGGATATGTATGAGAAGCAAGGATTTTTGTGGGTGATACAGTTCATTAGGCTATAGCAGGGGCAGGCAAAATACAGCCCACAGGCTGCTTAACAAGCTTTGGTAAGCTGTCGAGGGCCACATGCATAGCCCCGCCCCTTAACAGTTGTCCCACCCCCTTGCAACCACTTGGGACTGGAAGGTCCACCCCAACCCCTGACCTTTGCCACTGGAAGTCCCTCACCTTGCCCCCAGAAATAATTATGGGGCATGGGGAGGGTTGCCATATTAGAACCAGAAAAAAAAAATCATACACTAAAAATCAAGTACATACTATAACGTATTTTAATTTTATTATGAAAAATATTTTTCTCATGATTTGTGTTTGTGTAGTGTATATAGAAATGATTGCATAATAACTCAAAAATAAATTCCTAGTCTTGTGTGTGCCGGGGGGTGTATGGTGAGGTTTCAGGGGGTGTGGGTGTATGTGTGTATAGCAAGGTTTGGGTTGGGGGCATAGGGTATATTGGAGGGTTGTGTATATATAGAGGGTTGTGGGGGCAGGGTGTGGGTGTGGGGGTTTGTGGGTGTGAGAGGGTTGGGGCAGGGGGTCTAAGGACTTCCTGTACTCCTCCCATGGTGCAGCAGCAGCAGAATGGGCACTCAGGGCACAGGCACCCAACGGGGCACACCTCCAACCAGCACATCACAACGAGGGGCACAGCCTCCACTGGGCATTCTGTATCACTGGTGCTCCCTGCCACTCACATGCAGCCACTTGCCAGGCACGAGAGGGAAGCCCCAGGTGCTGGAGCCAGCTGCTTCCCGCACCCCCAACCAGAGGAAGACACCTAGGGCTTCCCTCCTGTGCCATGCAGCCCCAGCTAGGCAGGCAGCCAGCTCCAGCATGCAAGGCATCCCTCCCGTAACTGGCCAGTGCAGGGGCTGTGCATGTGTGGCAGGGAGTACCAACGATTCAGACTGCTCAACAGAGGCTGCGGCCCTTGCCACAATGTGCAGCACTGGCTGGAGCTGCACCCCACCGGGAGCCTGTGCCAGCCACGAGCAGCCTGAGCACCACCAAACCATGGGGGTCCTAAGGTGGTCCCCTCATCCCCCACCCTTCTTCACACCCACATGCTGCCCACCCCAGCTCCATGCTGCAGCCCGCTGCAGCTCCATCCTCGCCACTTCCCTATCTGCTGCCCAGAGTCAGCAGGAGACAGAGAAGTGCAGCAGGTCCCCAGGGGCTCCAGCAGCAGCAGCAGCGCCGCCCAGAAGCTCCATGGTGGCTGGGCCAGGCCCTTCTGCCCATGAGGTTGGGAGCAAGGTGCAATTGGGTACGTGTGTAGATGTGGGTGCTTTGCTCCCACCCTCATGGGTGGAAGAGCCAGGCAGGGCACAATTTGTTGGTGGGCACCGCTGGCCAAATGGAAGTGCTTGATGGGTCATATCCAGCCCGCAGGCCTTATTTTGCCCTCCCCTGCACTAGGAGGATGGCACAATCTGCACAGAACTTGAAGAAAAGAAGAACAGGTTGCAACAGGGAATGTGTAGAGAAGGCATCATGAGATCTATTTGCAAAGTCTTAATGCTACCTGTAGGTGAAGCACCTCTGGAAATAACTTTCTTAATAAAGGCCCAGGTTAATTTTAGATGTAGGGAGTCATCTCGTGGTTTTACCCAGAAAACTTTGCTTAAAATAATGCTATCCCTCCTAAATGATCATTCAGGCACAGGCTTTTGGCATGAGATGATATTCAAGCATTGAAAATGTCCAGAATCTTTTCTCCACCGAGGGAACTACGATGTGCAATGATCACTGGGAAATCAATACTGACACAGGATTTACTCGTTAAACACATCTGCTCAGCCACCTCTGCAAAAAGGATGCCGACTCAGATGCAACAGCAAATTAAAACTGCCCCGGTCCTAGCAAAAATTCAGCGCAACACAGTGGAGATCTATTGAGGCATAGCCCTGACTCCCTGGGGGGCATCCCACGGCAGCTGACTGCCATGTTGATGCAGAAAGGTGTCATTTATGCCTCCTTTTGCCTGTTTCTCTAAATCTTGCCCATCATTTTTAAAGCATTTTTTTCCCCCTCCTTTAAGGCAGGCATGTCACTCCAAACTCAGGGCAATTAGGCTTTTACTACACACCACATTGTCACATGCCTTTAAAAGATTATATATAATTTTGTGTGTGCACATGTACACATGCACAGGTACATACATACATATAGATGTTTTGAACACCTTACAAAACACTTTAGAAAGGCAATTAGTCTTTCATGGTGCCATGCCAATTTACCAAAATTTGATGAGTAAAAAAATTCAGAATCTCTCAGTACTAAAATCAAATTGGGGAGGTGGGGGAAGAGGGGGGTGACACTAGCATTTCCTCTTGTTTTGGCTTTTGCAGTTCATTCAGAGATTCCCCAGTGTAATTCAACTCAAACATAAAAAGGTCCATAGCTGACCAGGGTGCAGAGTAGTGCTATGCCTGCTCACCTTGGATCGCTACAGTACTACACACTGCTTCAGCTGAGCCACGTGAAGTCACAGCATGATCTGCTGCATCTTGTCATCTGCCCCTGCCAACGTGACTGTGTCCATGCATTTGCTTGAAGCTGCAGATTAAGGTGAAAAACACAGTGGGCTGAGAGCTGTCAGAAGACCACTACCAACCAACTACCAAATATTCATCTCACCTTTGACTTACTGCCCCTTACAAAGTCCCACCAGAGTGCTGTAGGTGCAGCAGCCGCAGTCTGATAGATCTGGAGGAAGTGCTGCCCTTCCTCCAGGAGCATTAGGCACTGGCAGTACTATCCCAACCCCTCTATTCCCCTGACCCCCCCTAAAGTTGTCAGGAGTCCCTTCAGGGGTGGTATCTGGATGCCCTGCCACTGCTGCAAAGTATTCCACAATCACAGAGTGGCATCTTCATTCTGGCCTGAGCTTCCCCTTCCCAAAAGGAGCATCTTTAGTCATGCTGCTGTTACTCTAACCTTCCTCTCATTCCCTACTCTCACTTACTGACTTGGGGAAAATTCAGCTCAAAGGGCATGCCTAAGTAGTCAAATAAAAACCACACTAGAGTGAGCTGTAATAAAGCAGAGCTCACCTGCTTTGCACACATGCTATACCCTGAGACCAGCACTGGGAATGCCCCAGTGACCTTACCCTCTCAGGCATGTTCATTTGGCACATGCCTAACGCCACACTAAGGGTAGCTACTTTGCACACTTTCAAGGAATAACACAGAACAGGCATGCTGTGCTTCATTGCAGAGCTCCCAGCCCAGTCCTTTGATGGCATAGAAACGTGCAAAATGACCATGGGTCAGGTTCCCATTCCAGAAGGAAAGTCAAAACACATTATATTCCAATATTTATATTTAGAATAGGTCAAAGTGATCAAAATTGAACTATTTTTCCCCAGAACTTCCCTCCCTAAAATAGTGATCCCCCCCCTTTCCCCAACAAGGCAGAAAATCTGTTTTCTGGACAGTTCAAATTTTCAGTGCAAACAGATTCTCTCTCTGATCTGCAGAGGGCACCAGACAGTTTTGTAGGAGACAAAAAGGCACTCAACCAGGGGCTGCTGCACCTGATGTTTGCAGCTGTCAGTCAAAAAGGTGCTTGCTCTCTAATGGCCGTTGTACTGCACAGAAGACAAGTAGGAGTTGTTTTGCTGTCATGAATGTATAAATCTCTCAATTCCTTCTTTTTTTTTTCCCTTCGTGCGGTTGAACTAGCAAGAGAGATTTCACTGAGCTGCAACATGCTTTCCGACCAGGAAGCCTGCGATGGTCCCAGCTCTTGGTAACAGATCAGAAAACTATTTGCTTTTAATTTATAGGAGAACTAGAAACAGAGTAAAGCGCAGAAGGATGACTGAAAAATTTGCAGCTCATTTTTACTTGAAAGAAAAAAGAAAAGCAGAAGCTGCTTGTCTGACCCAAAAGTCATTTTTAATGAAGACTTATAAGTATTTATTTTTTTAAGCAACTAAGGCAAAGTCTCGTCTCATTCTAATAAGCACAGATATATTTTTAAAGGACTTCAAAAAAACAAAAACCAACAAAAAGCTCAAACCTTGAATTCTACCAGTTCTAGAGCTGCCTGTGAAATCAAGCCCCTTGTTGATAATGAATGCTACACGCTGTACGCTTACATTTCAGCCTGTGCTGCTTAATATCACTGAGGACTTCAATGACTCAATCCTCCTCAACAACCGAAGCAGCAACGGATTCTGTGAGCAAGTCTTCATTAAAGCAGAAGTCTTCTTGACTTTAGGGATCATCAGCCTGCTGGAAAACATCCTTGTCATCCTCGCAGTGCTGAAGAATGGAAATCTACATTCTCCTATGTACTTTTTCCTCTGCAGCTTGGCAGTGGCAGACATGCTAGTGAGCATGTCAAATGCCCTGGAAACTATCATGATTGCAATCCTAAGCAATGGCTACTTGGTCATTGATGACCGCTTTATCCAGCATATGGACAATGTTTTTGACTCAATGATCTGTATCTCCTTGGTAGCCTCCATTTGCAACTTGTTGGTTATAGCTATTGACAGGTACATTACTATTTTCTATGCTCTCCGTTACCACAGTATTATGACTGTGAGGAAAGCCTTAATCCTCATTGTGGTCATTTGGATTGCTTGCATCATCTGTGGCATCGTATTCATTGTCTACTCGGAAAGCAAAACTGTTATTGTCTGTCTCATCACCATGTTCTTCACCATGCTTCTTCTCATGGCCTCCCTTTATGTTCACATGTTCTTGTTTGCACGCCTGCACGTTAAACGGATTGCAGCCCTCCCAGTAGATGGGGTGCCCCACCAGCGTACTTGCATGAAGGGAGCTGTGACAATCACCATCCTACTTGGGGTCTTCATTGTTTGCTGGGCACCTTTCTTCCTTCATCTCATTCTCATTATTTCTTGCCCAACAAACCCATACTGTGTATGCTACACTTCCCACTTTAACACATATCTTGTCCTGATTATGTGCAACTCCGTAATTGACCCCCTCATTTACGCTTTCCGGAGTCTGGAGATGAGAAAGACATTCAAAGAAATAATATGTTGCTGTTATGGCATGAGTGTGGGACGATGCATGCTGTAATCATTTGGCTTTTTTCTGGGGACAGAAAAGGTATGAATATATTGGATGCAGATATACATACATGTGTGTTGGGGGTAGGAGTTGGCAACTCTACATTGCAACCAGTGATTAAAGGAAAGACAGAGCAAAAGGAGAGGAGAGGTTTTACTTGATGTCTTTAAAAGTTAGGCTCTCAGAAAAGAAAGACAGAGAGTGATCTACTTTCCAAGGAGATAACAGAAGTAAAGCCAGAGCGTTTTGTCAAGCAGCTCAGTGAGTCCAACTTCTCTGCAGAAAATGAATTTGCTAAGTAATGTACTATAAATGCTATCTTGCAAAGACTTATGTAACAGTCTTTCCCTTTTACCTGTTGCTATTGTTTTATTTCTATGCCATCACCAACCAAAAATCAGTATAACCTGAAAGAGGCATCTTGAGAAATGCTACTGGAAACTGTTCATTTCCAAGAGAAATCACAACATCAAAGAAACAACAACAGTGGCTTGCAGTCACTGTTACACACACTTCTGCTTTTCAGAGGGATTATATTGATGTTTATGCTGCTTCCCCTAAAGCAGCCTAGGAAAAGTCTTTAACTAGTAAAGTATTCCTGAAACACTGAAATATTGCTTTAATACCAGTCATCTAACAGAGCCAGGAGACCTACCATGGTTTAAGCAGAAGTGGGGACTAGAAAGCTCGTCAATGAAAGGGGGTCATTCTAATCAGGCATTTACATTCTACCCGAGCACCACCTCATTAAAGGTAATACTGTAATTTTGCTATGCTAAGCAATGAATTCTTGATTCTATTAATAAAGCAAATCACAGCAAGTCATCTTTTGGTGAGAGATTACTGGTTAAAACATAGAGAAGAGCTAAAACAGCACACTTTGAGCTAAGGTTTGGTCTGTACTTTGAACTTGGCTTCTCCGGACAGTAAGTGAAGGCAGACAGTGTAAGGGTAGCAACGGGCTGACAAAGAACTACCTGCAAGAAGAAAGGTGTAGACAAAGCATTGCATCCTTGGGATTAGGGATAGAAACACTGGGTCTGAATCTCTTCTTACTGAGACAGGCTTCACAGTGGTGTAAATATTTTGACTTCAGGGGAGTTGCTCCTGACTAAAAGAAGAATGAAATCAGCTATTTGCAAATTGCTTTCAAATACTCTCTCTGCAGTGGCAGCCTGTAAAACAAAATGCCTCACTTTAAGCTACATAAATTAAGTGACCTGTGCTTTTTAATATAAGCCAAAATATAAGTGACCTTCAAATGGTGTCTGTCACTGAATGCAAGCTATAAATTATTTCTGTATAATACGACATGTAAGCAGCATGCACAGACTATGAAAACTTACACTATCGTTTGACATTTTTCCAACACTTTTGTATTCTTCAAAACATATATCAAAAAATAGCGCAGCAGACAGAAGCCCTGCAAGTAACATGTATGTAGGTTATATATTTTCTTCAGATGTTTGAAAACTATTAATTTACTTTTTAAAAACTTATTTGTTTTAGTCTCAAGATATGTCGTTAGCTTGTTTGCCATTTCCTGGAATACTATGCTTTGCTTATAGCACAGTTGTCTAGCCTATTTATTTGACTGCCTTGGGTCCTCAGCATCCAATGACCTCCAAAATATTAATGTCTCTAGTTCAGCAATGTCTCATCTTTGCAACAGCTGCTGTGTTGTGCTGAGCCTACTACAGACAACTCAGATTTTCAAATAACCAAACTCAACTGTATATAATTATTATTAATACTCTTCCCTGTATCCTATTTCACAATGTTATGTTTGGTATCACATGTTGTCTTACACTGGTGTATATTAAGCCTTTATTGTACGTTATGTATTATTCACTTCTTTGTTAAATAATTTCAGATAGCCATCATTTAAGTTGTATTACGCTTTGCTTTGAAGTTCTCAAATAAGGGCCTTTTGAATTTCTTGCCTAATAAAATATGTTGCATAAAGCAGTCTGAAGACACTGCTAAGAATGCTTTACTGTACGTGAGCCTGACTAGAAAGCTCAGTGGATACGAGGTTCTCTCTCACAGCGGCCACACTTCGTACGTACTGACCAAGTTCAAGTCGCCAGCACATCCAGCCACCACAGTTTCAATTCCCTACACCTCTGTCTCTCTTCTACCCCCCTGCCAGGTACCTCCAGACAAGGACAAGAGGTAAGGTGAGCACTAGGAGTCACAGTTCAAAATTGAAAAAATGCTTCCGGGGGGGTTATTCGGACAATGGCGGGTGTTTTGTGGTCGTCAGGTGAGGCCCGGGTGGATGCTCTTGGTCAAAGTGCCCTGCTTCTAGGAAAAGGTACAGGTGCCGGTTGCCGGGGCAACCGCAGTTTGGTCAGCTGACCGGAAGGGGGCAGGGCCTGGCCTATATAAACAGCCCAGGCTGAGGCCAAGCAGGCAGTTCCCTGCCCACATCCCAGGGTGGAGGGGCTCTGTTGGAGCAAGCAGTGTAGAGAAGCCTGAGCAGCTTCAGTTCAAAGATACCGGGTGGAGAAAGCCCTGGTAGGGACTGGGACGATGATACGCTGGGTGGCTCACAGACTGCATTTTAGCCAGGAGGCTTAGTTTGAGTTATAGCCGGTTGGCTCGTGTTATTGCGTTTGTTTGCTGTTACACCAGAGGACCGGGTGAGGCTAATAGGGGTTGGAGGAGGCCTCAGAGGGGCTCCACAGTGGTAGGGACCCCGGTGCCAGAGAGGGCACCGCATTTAGGGGTGCACTGACCCCAGCCCTGGGAAGGGGCACAGTGCATTCGGGGCGAGGTAAGGCTGAGGCCACCTGAGCCCCACAGGAGTTGTGGACCCGAGGAGGGGATTTAGGGGCCAGGCATGGCTATGGCCACCTGAGCCCCAGGGAGGGTGCACAGGCGAGACCCAAGAGGGGAATTTGGGGCCAGGCATGGCTACGGCCACCTGAGCCCTGATCGTGAGGCAGGGCTCCAGAGCGGGCAGGACCGAGAGACAGAGAGAGCCCTGGTGTGGGCATGGCCGCAAGGAAGGCCGGAGAGCGTCCGCGGGGAGCGCGTAGAAAGGCCCCAGTGTGGGCGATTTGAGACGAGCCCAAAGGGCATCCGCAAGGGCGCGGGTGATAGTAAGCAAGCAAGGGGGCGCTGTGAGGGATTTTGACAAGACAACGTCCGGTACATCTGAGAGGCCTGGGGCGTGGTATCAGGGGTGGTAGGAGCCATGCATAGCCCTTAAGGCTTTAGTGCACAGGGCCAGCTGAGACGGGGCACTGACCGGGATACATCAGGGGTACCGTGTCCAAGGGGTTGAAAAGACAACCTCCCGTAACTCTAATACCATCAAAGACGTGGCGGGCAAGAACAAGGGTGCATTGACACCAACTTGGCACAGTAGGGGGTGCTAGGAGAGATCACGGCCGCTCCTAGGTCCCCGCCCCGTGACACTCTTGTAAACCACTTTGGACAAAAGTTTATTGCATAACTGCTTGTAAAAGCAGGGGACTGGACTAGATGGCCCAGGCAGCACCTTTCAGCACACTGAGTGTTTTTACATGTGCTCCAGGGGGCAGCACTTCAATTAGTGAACCTCTGAGAGCTGCTCTAAAAATCACCCCGAGCATCTCGCATATCAGCATCCCCGTGCTTCAAAATGGCAGCAGGGGCACTTTTTCTAAAACTTGTCAGCCAAGCTTTAGTTAAAGCACTCTGCCACCATGTTGAAGAGCAGGGGCGCTGATACATGAGACGCAGAGCCTGGCTGGAGTGCAGTAATTCCCATGCTCCAGCTGACTCAATTAATCAAGTCTGCTCTAATATGCTGTAATTACAGTGCCTCGGGGCAGCCTTCACCCTCAGGTACAGGTACCCTCTGTTCCTTTGCCTAAATCAAAGACACCAAATCCTCTGTAAATCACTGTAAAATCGGCAGCTTTGGGTTAGTTCCTCAGCACCAGCGCCTTTTGCACCTGGATGCATCTTAGGAAGAGAAGAGGGTCATGAAGGTGTTTTGTTGCCACCTATCAACACCTCTCCAATCCTTGGGCCAGTTCTGAGATGCAATTCAGGATGCCTCTAACTTGCATTACCTGGTTACTAACACCAAGGAATGATTGAAGCAGCCTGGGATTTAGAGACACCAGCCGTGGCCCCTCTTGCCAGAAGTGTGTTCTAGGTCAGGGCCAGGTGGGGGAATGGCAAAATCCCTAGATAAGCAGATCTGGACTGGCAGAAGTGTAAGGAAGCTGAAACAGAGTAAGAGCTGACCTTTACATGGAAGGCAGCGCACTCGAAACTTCAGATGAATCATCCCATTGCCTTCACTGAGAGCAGAACTGGGCCTCTTGTGCAAATCAAGTTGATCACATAAATAAAGGGATTCAGATTTGGCCCTTTATCTTGCTTTAAGCTCCTGGCTTGGTGCAACTCAGAAACTTAGACTAGGAAGAAGGGAGGTAAGGGCAAAAGTAGTCTTAGGCCATCTCCATCCCTGGTCTAAAATCAACTGACTTGCACCTGCTTATCCCAAGCCTTGTACATATCTAGGCTGATTTTTTTTTTTTAAAGTCACATCATGACATGCTTTCATAGCAATCATTTTAAATGGATGCAACTTTTCAGTTTTAGTCTAAAGCACTAAGCAATGACTATCTGCTCCTACAAGAGTATTTTTTTATTATGGTAAAAAGGTTGAGCAGGTTAATAAAAGCAACAAGATTTGTGATGAGAAGAAAAATGGTGTAAACTTCTAAAATCACTGCTAGTTCCTTAACTACAGCTCCTTGCTTTCAGCTGAGCTGCGACAATTGATAGCAACAGGGTATCCTCTTTGTGTATTAAGCGTTTTTACAGTTGAAGTAAGAGGTGAACGCGCTTCGTAGAGCCCTTCTTCTCCAGGGCCCTGGGTGGTTGTTTGTGTAGACCAATGCTTCTTATCCAAGAAAAAACGCTGGATGCTAGACTAAGCCACAAGTGTGGGAAGTTTCTGGACCAAGGTTGTATCTATCATTTATAATTACTGGTTTTATGTCTTATTAGTTTATTGATCCACTTTTCTGTGGGCAGGGTCACAAATTAATACGCTTCCCTGAACGCTGCTTCTTTCATTCAGGTCTCTTAGCTAAAAGATTTGTTTTTAAAAAGCAAACAACAACAACAAAAGTCAGTCATCTATAAATATTCAGGAGCACAAGCTATTCCAGCAAAATGACTCAAAAAGGCATATTCTGTTATTTGCCTCCAGATATACCTCTTTCATGTAACATTTAGCTGATACACAGTTTTCTTGTAGATTCTCAAATCATTTCACAAAGCAATGTATTGTTCCCATTTTATAGATGGGAAAATGGAGCTGCAGGGCAGTCTAGTATAAGTTATACAGCAGGCTAGCACTAGATCTACAAATGGAGCCAACGTCTCCTGGCTCCCGATGCCATACCTTATCCACTGCTCGTTCAGTGGCATAGCAGAGATGCACACCACATGCTCAAACTCAGGCTGGGTCCAGGGCTATGAGGTTCCAGTAAGTTGTGCCCTTCAGCTCATTTTCAAAACTGAAATCATTTTAACTTCTGTGTTTCAAGTGGCTCCATTACTATCACACAAAGTGGAGAGCTCGGAAGATGATGCAAGTGCCGTAATGGCTAGTTCACAGCTTTAACAGAAACACACAGGGGAAGCTTGTTATTCACAGAGCGGTCCTGTACGACATGTGCTGCTGCTTCCTTTTAATTCAGTGTTTGTTATATTGGTAGGTGATGGGGTCACCATTAAAGCTATGGATGAAAATAAGCTTGGCTGGACTAGCACCAGTGTAAAGCAGACGTTGATCTGCTCAGGGGAATTTTTCTTCTCTCCCCTAAAAGTACCAAACAGCACTTTAAACACGTGAAACACATATAGATTTTTAACCTGGTATTTAAATGAAGGTAAAGGATCACTGCCTTGTTTCTCACACGACACTCCCACAGCATACAGGGGTCATAAGAGGCCCAACAATTTTCTGGGAGATAAGCCCCTGGGAGTGTGCCAGGACAGGGGCGCCACGGCAGGGGTCTCCATGCTCCCCATTGATGCAGGAATTCCAGCTCACTCCACCCAGCCCGCAGGTCACTGTTGTAAGGCTGCCATAAGTCAGTTGACTGGGGGAAGAGGGGAGTATGTCTAAGAAACCAAAAGGTGACTTCACCCCTCTTACTCCTGTCCTGGGGCTGCTATCTCTGTGCTGCACCTCAGGAGAAACAACCCTGGGTCAAATTCTTATCTAAAGAATTAGGAACAAATAATAGAGGCAGTTCTCCACAACATGGTTTCTTCCAGACAGCTCCCTGACGAGGAGTACCTTTATGCATCTAAACTTCCCTTAGTTATGAGAAAAAATGGAAAAAAATTGTATGGGTCACAGAACCCATTACTTCAAAGCAAACAAAAATAAGTTTAGTATGACTAAATATAGTGACATACTATAAAAGCGCCTCTGTGTTCTTAGATGAAGAACATTAGATCAGGCATATGTTAACACTAGCAATCATCCTTTGACAATGGCATTACAAAAACCCTTTTGTCATCACCCCTGCTTTCTCCTTTCTTTGCGTGTTGGGTGGGTTGTACATAGTTTTCTTAACACATCTGAATGAGTATAATACTATAGAGCAGATTCAGCAACATGACTGCTGTGGGAAGCTGTGCACATCACAAGAGACCAGAAAGAAATATGTTTACAAAAGCAAGACCTATAGAAAAAGAATGGCCTTGTCCTGGAAAGCCATGCGAGACATGCAAGGATTTCAACAGAGACTGCAAGTGCAAGGCCAGAAACATGTAACACTCTCAGGAAAATCTGTATTAGGATTTTGAAGGTGGCAAGGTTGCTCATGAAAATGCAGGGCGTCACAACAGTTACAAAATTCTGACATCATGAAAAAGTTGGTCAATTTTACTTATATCTGATCCACCCAATTGCTTTCATGCTGAGCCCTTGAATTTAGAGGGCAGAGCTGACTACCAAATTCTTGATCCTATTTTCCCCAGGCATGTAGCACTGCATGAGTACATATATTATTCGCATTTTCCACCTTCATCTAAAGCAGCTAGCATCAACTCCTGCTGGAGACAAGATGACCAGATTACAAAACACTGGCATATTCTGCTGTAGCCACAGAAAGTCATACACTTAAAGGAAGTGGAGCAGAACCTCAACTGTGGTATGTTATCATTGCTTGACCAACTAGCACCTCACCCAGGTAATTCTGTATTGCCAGATTTGCTTCTAGTTTTCCGAAGTGGAAGTATACTAAGGAAGGAAATTTTTCTGCATAAGGCTATTTCTCATTTCTCATCATTATACAGTAAGCATGCAATATGTCAAGTTGTTTCTTCCACTGATGAACAAGAGCAGCTTCTGACAAATTTATGGTAAGTTATTTTTCAAAAAAAAGGGAATTGTCATGAATTATCCCAAGATGCTCTTCAGTTCTTTCTGGAGTCCCAAAATCTTCTCCCAGAACTCTTTGCTTGTAAAAACTATTGCATTACATTACACACAGAAAATTGAATCAAGCCCCTTTAGCCACAAATACAAATAAACACAAAGCTCCACAGCAGCTCTAAGATACCCATCAAGAAAATTAGACACAGGACAGCTCAACTCCCCTGCACTATGAAAAAAAGCTCCATATGTCCCTATTAGTGGGAATAACAGCCAGTATCCATGGATAAGCATAATCATCATTGGTCTTTTACTTTATTACATGATATGTTCCCTACCATTAGTCTACTCTTCAAGAGAGAAAGCAAGCACTTTCAAATCAGGAGACAGAGTCCTTTCTCTTTCCTTATAACAGGTATAATAAGCAGCATCACGGCACTCTCTCAACACACTACAGATATAATTACCAGAGCTGCAAAAGTGCACATTAGGACTATGTCACATCTGAACCACAAAAACAGAACTCATGGATCTGGAGTTGTTCTGTAGCAATACTGCAGTGGGGTGTTCTCTGTCAGACTAAGCAATTTAAACACTGAAGTGGATTAAAGCCGAACAGGAACAAGGCTTACTAGTCCAGAACAAGAGTGTTCACACAGGGAGTGCCTTAGGAATAGTTACTGCACTTTAAATTCACATCCTGTGGTAAGCTGAATACAAGCATCTGCAAGTCTTTAAGCTTCCTGATGGACCTTAATTTAGGCTGATCAGTAACTATACAGGTGAAAGCAGCCAAGAGCTGTGCAGAACGAGAGTCATTCACATGCACCCGCTATATGCCTTCCACCTTTAGGTTTGCTTACTAAAAATATGAATCTTAAGGGAGCAGCCAACCAACGTATTTTAGCTCTTGTTCACCTTTCAAAGCTGCCATATTGATGCAACATATTCCAAAAGGGCCATTACAAGAAAGGAATCATTACTGGAGACAGTAAAAAGGTGTGCCAGGAAGAAGTCGTTCCAAGTGGCTATGCATAAATTTGGAGAAGAAAAAAAATGGCCCATTAGCATTCATCTCATTCAAGCTTCATATTATGCCTTGTGAGGATTCTGTGATCATGGATTAAAGCTGCATACCGCATACCAAGAAAAGCATGCAATTAGGAAGGCAAGAGCTTCCTCAGCCATTAGCATACAGCTGTGAAGCCCCCCCCCCAACCTTAAGACTGTTCTTGCTATAAATGCATTTAACCCATTCCCTACTAGCTCAGTAGATCATCATCAGAATAAAAAAAGTAAGGAAAAAACTAAACAGATTTAAAAATGATCTGGTGCTTGGCTTTCCAGAAGACAGCAGATATGAGAAAACTCTTTGCCTTTTCATGGGATCTTCCACTCAAGGAACAGACTGTTCTTTTACAACATCAATAAACATGATTTTGATGACTTTATACAGAAAAAGAAGGATCACTTCAGTTTTCCCAAGAAATCAAGCAGAGAGAAAAAATGGCCAACCAAAGGCCAACCACTGGCTGAGCATCAAAATTAGACCTCTAATCTACAGTCCTAGCCTCAGTCATATTCCTTACTCTCGTTAGGGGCTAATGCCTATATATTTTCATTAATCTGCTGATCTGCATCTGCTTGCTCTTTTAATCTAAGTATCTGTGAGGCAGGGAGCCAGTAGATGCTCAGAAAGGACTTGTTAGATGCAGCAAAAACTTCTACACCGTCTGTCCTCACTGAACATGCTCAAACCTCTAGGCCTGACCACTGTGTGCATACACCATCCCCATCAAGTAAATTGCTTACTGCTTTCTAGTAAGACTGGCACGGGACAAGGGAAGAGAGAAATCGGTGATTGGAGACGGGGGCAAGGAGACTGGAACTGACAGGGAAACAGCAAGTGGCCCAAGATCCTAAAAGCCAGTAAGAGTCACTGAAGTAACACAAGAAGCTGAGTTAACTAAGCGAGAGGCTGGGAAGGAGACGCAGCTGATAAGTTGTTGGACACAAACTGGAACAGTCCGGGCAGTGAGACCTGGACAAGGAGCTACGGTGATGTGAAAGGGAGAGACCAAGACTGCATGAGGAGCCACAGAAGGGAGATGGGGAAATGCAAATCAGTGCACAGGAAAAGGGGAGAGAGAAATTCAATAAGAAACAGGCAGGAAGAATTGGCAAGCAAGGAGCCTTAGAGTGCACCTGGAGGGGAAGAGTAATTGAGTACTGGATGGAGGGGAAATAAACTTTAAAAGCAAGTCAGAAAGGTTGAATAGGACGGCAAGCCCCAACATGCAGGGACATGCACTTGCAGCAACAAAAGCAGTAGCACAAGTTGGTGCCGCTGCTTTTTTGCTGCTGTGCATGCTCCTGCATGTGCTGTACTGTGGGGCAAAATACCCTGCATCAGGAAAAGTGCCCTTTGCACAATCCTCCTGGCTCTGGCATGCTGGAGGAGCCAGGGCAGGACTAGAGAAGACACTCTGGACAGCAGCCAGAGCATCTCCCAGGAAGGCTGAGACTCTGTGTATACCAGCACACAGTCCTGTGGTGTGCACCATGCTGCTTGTGTGTGTGTGGGGGGGGGGGGGGGGTCTCTTTTTTTTTTCCTACCAGGAGGTCCCAGCAGCATATTTTGCCCCCATGCTGTAAATTTGCAGCACAGGGCACATTTTAATGTGCCAGACATATAGTTTGTAGCACCACAAAGAGGTTTGCGGTGCCACAGACTACACGTGGCAACACATCTGAATCCAGCCAGAGGGGCTGAGCAGGGAGAGTGACACTTAAATGAGAAGCCTGAGGGCAGAGGAGAATGGGATCTGACACCAAGGGGTAGGCACAGAGAACAGACTGGACTAAAACAGTGCCTGGAACAGGGCAAAAAGGGGCACATTTGGAAAAAAACAAGCAAAAAATTCTGCACCCACTATAACCCACTTTTCTTCAGAGCCTGAGACAGACTCAAACGCTCCAGAGCCTCACTGCTCCTCCACTGTCAGCAAATGGATGTGAAACTCACTGCCAGAGCACACGTCCCACCTCTGCTTCATAGACAGGACATCTACTCATAGGCGGATTAACACACAGGCTTGTGGCACCTGGGCCTAGGGCCCCTACCAAGCAGAGGCCCTGCTTGTGGCTCACTCCTCATCCACAGGGAAGCAAAAGCCATGGTTTTAAACTTGCAATCATTTTTGTCTCCCCACACATGGGCAGCAAACAGCTGGGCCCCTGGGGCAGCCCAGCCAATCAGCAGCAGGGAGACAAAAATGGTACCAAGTTTAAAAACCCAGCTTTCACTTCCCTGCAAATAAATGAGCCTCAAATGGAGCCCTTCCACCAATCGGGAGGGTGGGGGTCCAGGGGAACCTGCAAAATTAAAGGTACTGACATGCATATGGCCTGGGCAGCTAGCACCCTGCAAGTAAGTCGGGGGGGGGGGGTATGGGGCAAGGAAGGGGCATGGGGGTGCAGATCAAGACCCCCATACTGAGAGAGGGAGTGGGGGAGGGCCTGGGGCAGGCATTGGCCAGCCTGGATGGTGAATGTGACCCTGGGGCTGGGAGCAGGGTAGAGCCATGGGAGACTCATCCAGGAGATGTTGGGGGATGGAGAGGAGGGGGCGGCTCCCTGCCACTGCGTGCAGCCCCAGGCAAGGCATGAGAGGCATGTGCCCCCCAGATTTATACATGGGGTGAGGGCTGGCTGCCCAACGCAGGCCCCAGGCCAGAGGCTGCACCGGCCTCTACCCAGCAGGGGGGAGGGTGAGGGAGGGGAGATGGGCTGGAACAGACAACAGCAGTGATAGTAGTGCTGCGGGGGGTGGCTACATGGGGAACTACAGGGAATTTTGGGGTGGCTATAGTCCCCCAAGTGCCCCCTAGCACCACCCCTGCTTAGGGCTATAGTCACCCCAAAATTGCCCAGAGCCCCTGCATAAGCACCCCACCCAGCACCGCTGCTGCCTACCCCGCTGAGCCTGGCCCACTTCCACCCCTAGGCCCAGCCCCCCCCATCGCACCCCGCGGAAGAAGCTGATGCAGCCCCTGGCCCTTGGCAGCTCGCCCTTGCCCCACACAAATCTGGGGGGGACATATGGCTCAGTTCCCATCCCAAGCCCCAATCTGCCTGGCAGATGAGAGAGCCTGTTTCGAGCTTCCCCATTATAGCTAATGGGTGAAAGGTCAAAACAGCATTGAAACAGCCTCACTGTTTTGATGAAGCCAAACAGAGCAGCTGTTTCAAATTGAAACGAAATTCGAAACAAAGCAGGGCTCCATCGAAACCTCAGCACTCAAGTCAAAAAGGAACGGTGCCATTTCGCACAGCCCTGGTGCACAGCCAAAGCGAGTGGCAAGCGTGAAGCCAGGAAACAGGAAATCAGAGAGATACAAAGTATACGAGTCACTATTAAAAGAAATGGATTTTTTTTTCTTTAATTCCTGTGAACAACCATTGTAATGACTCTGGCATTTCTGAGAACAGAACACCGTGACACAAACAGCTCTTCTTCTGAACAGAGACGGCAAGTTATAGCGCTGGCAAAAGGCCAAACAGTCTTTACAGCTTATTTACTGCCTCTACTATCACTGGCTGTGTATTATCGTAGCCACTTGCTAAAGACCTTGGTTTTTGTCACAGTTCATGTTGTGCAGCATGTACCTGGGAATGCATTTCACAACAGGGGCTTATAATATAAAGCTATTAGGATTCATGGGGGCACCAAAGAAATTTTGAGCACTCTTTCTACAACTTGGATGCTTCAAAAGCCCGCATGAGAAGCTCATGCTAGGAAGCAAAGACAAGTAGGAGAGACATTGCCTTGTGGGAGATCTACCTCCATGCATGAACAAATCAAGGCTTCCATGCAGGCAATGAAGTCTGGGCATACAGAAGCCCTCCCGTGCTTTTGCAGCTCGACTTTTGCAAGCTTAGTAATTATATATATTTTAGTGGTACCTGTTATGCTGTAATCAGTCAAGCCAGGCTTTGTCATAGTTGAAACTATACCGTATTAGACCATTTAAGCAATTTATTTTACAGTGTGATACAGACAGCTATTTAGAGATATTCTTACTATTCAACATAAGAAGGATGCAAACTATGATCTTAAATTAAGCATTGGATTTTTATATTTCAATTCCTGTTCTCTCACTTTTTCAAATTGTTGGTCAGATGTCACACAATTCCAGTGGTTTGGCTTTTCTTGCTTGTAACTGCACAACTGGGATTACCTATACTCTCCTGGCAATCACATGTCCAAATTAGCTGGCCTGAATGGGTCATTTGATGGGAGACAATTGTGGTAACAGACTGCACAAAAAAGGTCAAATACCATTACAAGAAGCTGGTCTTCAGACATCCTGCTCTTTGCTCTTGTCAGTGAGTTTCATCTCTAAACCTTGGTAAAGGACTCGTAAAGAAACTGAATTGAGGTACAATACTAAGGTTCATTTTATGGTGATTAGCCCCTAAAAAGTGAGAAAAAAAGGAAAACATGTTTAAAAATACTCAAGCAAAAGAGGGAATTCTTGACAATTGGAGAATAATGTGAATGACGTAAAGTCTGTCACTAAAAATTGTATCTGTTATACTGAGGGAAGGAAAAACGGTTTGAAGCAGGAGGGTTGGGGGGTTTTTTGGAGAGAAGAGATTATTTGTTCAGGGAGCAGAATAGGAAAGCGAACCTTTCACCTCTAAGTTGCCAGTTTGGTTGGTAACGACCTAAAACGGCTAGTTCTTCAGAGGACCGCATGAAATAAGCTACATGTTAGCTCCAGTTGCCAAAACCATGTAGCATGCATGATAAAACCGTGCTGCCTGAGGGATACAAGTGTGCACAAGTAATGAGAACATGAGAATGATACTCACCAGAAAGATTCAAAAAATCTTATGTATTTGCACCATAAAAAGATCAGACCAACACCAGTGGCATAGTCAGAAGGAAAGAAACCTATCACCCTCCATTCCTTCTGATATGAGGTAATGGGAATTGTTTTGCTGTACTCATGAATTCACACTTGCCTCTCGCCACGTGACAAAAGGCATGCACTTCCACAGAGGCATAATCATCTTATCTTCTTTTCAAGGTCCAAGTATCTCCTCGATTTGTTTTGCAACAAAACAGCTTGGGAAGCTCTTCAACAATCCTACACTGGGATCTAGGTTTGTGCTCATCTTCACTGGACTGGACACCATGTGTAGATGCCCAGCTCTCAACTCCCAAAACAAGCACTCAGCTCCCAGCTTAGTTGCAGCCTGAGATCTCACAGTGGCCAGAGGAAACACTAAAAGGACACGGTGAAGGCATCTCTCAAAAGCTGGGAGGAGCTGGCTGCTAATAATCTCCAGTGGTGCTACAACCTCAGCCAAGCAGCAGCCTGCATCAGGGTTAAGTGTTGTGCCCTTGAAGCAGAAAAGAGAGGACAGAGGAAGAAAAGAAGACAAATCCCAACCCGCAGCCTACCCTCCCCGGCAGAACTTCTGCGAACAGGTCCATGGTTCAAAGATTAGACTCGTAAGTCACCTCAAGACCCATCAATGAGCCATAGCAGAGATCATCCTCAAATCAATGAATTGGTCCTGACAACGTGGATCCAGAAAAAGAAAACAAGATATTTCAGGTACTAAGTAGCGATTGTCCTTGCTTATTTTAAAACTTTAGGGCATCATTTAGGGCAGATGTATGTGGTAGCTGTCCATTTACATTTCAATTGTTAAAGTGTTTATGGAGGAATTGATCTCTTTGGTTGATGGACTATCTGTGCTCTATGGTGTGCACTGTTTCAGAAGGTCCACAGCATGAGCAAAAGATTGTGCGGATGATAACCCTGTGGGTATAACAACAATGCAAACAATCTTTGTAATTCAGTTTCATTATGAATAATATTCCGTAAGAAAAGCTACCTTATTATTACTACCAAAGTACACGTATCCTTCTGTTGTTCAATGCATCTTAAAGTGAAAAGAATACAAAAGACAAGAAATAGTTAGATTATAATATTTGCAAAAAGTTCATAACTCTGTGAAAAACAGAAATGCAAGTCGAGTGCTAAGAGAGATGGAAATTACATTGGAAACAAAATGTTCTTTCACATATCACCATCAGAATGACTTGCTACAGAAAGGAGCCAAACTGCTGGAATTTCTTCAGCCAGGTAGTAATTAGTTTTGAAATCCGTTAAAATGAAATCATGCACATGTGGAATTTTTTAAAAAGATAATGACAGCATAAAAGGCAGGTGCATACATTAAAATAATTATATATTCTTAACAAAAGGAAAGGTCAGAACTTAAAAACACCCTCTCATCTGTCTTTCAATCAATAGTTTTCTTTTCTCATCTCATGATATACTCACAAGCAGTGTAGTTGCTCAGACTTCTGCCGCTTCTGTGCATTCATTTTGCAGAGTCTCTATTAACTGAAGTGTGAGAGTGTCTTTGTATTTTTGACGTTTCTGTCTAGAGAAAAAGGGGGGTTTGCTGCCTTCAGGAAATACAGATGCCAAAATGCAGTTAAAAGGACCCTGCGTTGGATATAAATATCCAAGGACATCCATACAAATAATAACGTGAAAACCTGAAAAGTAAGTCAGACCAGGCCTCTGCTAAGAGCTGTTCATAATGTACTCATCTAGATAAAAAGCTTCAGATCTGCTTATATGAATTAGCCTGCAACTTCTGCTGACTTTCAACAGACAGTGGGCACGTCTACACATTCATCAATGCACTTTCCCTAATGCGTGTTCAAGTTTAGTACTTCTAATGTGAGGTACTAAATAAATGCACATTAGGCTGCCTTACTGTGCAGCAGCAAAAGCGTATGCTTTTTTAGTGTCACTTAATGTACAGTAGCCTATTTTTACTGCACATTAGCATGTTAGCATGGTTTTTGATGTGACCCTTTAATGCGCATTAAAATAGGCTACTGCATATTAAAGGATGTGTAGATGTGCCCGCTGTGCGTAACGTTCCTCAAGGCATTGTTTTCCAAGCTTTAAGGTGCTCTGCTTGCCCCCTTCCAAAGGGAGAGGCAGCAAAAGTTCCTACTGGGGCCTGAAACTGGGATGACAGCAGAAGCAGCTGATGCTGAGGGCAAAAAAACTGGCTGCAATGGGCACTAGGAACTGCAAGAGTGACTATGGCAAAGCAAAAATCCAAAAAAGTTTGGGAACCGCTGCCATAGGGAGTTTTGAAAATGCCACCCAAATGTTTATGCCATCTACACTTCCATATCCTTGAGCAATGAAAAGATCCCATATCTTCACTGCACAATCATTAGCTGAAATACTGGTAATAGTTAAAAAGCAACCAAGTCCACAAATATCCTTAAAAAAATGCCAGAGCCTTTAGAAACTGATGATAAAGTCTTTAATACTGATTAATACCTTGGGCTGTCAAGACCAAGTAGCAACACAATTGAACTATTTAAGTTCTAAATTGTGTGTGTTTTAATGCTTACTTCTGGAAATACACTGAGCAAGATGAAGAAAAACTCATTTGCTAATCGAATTGCTCATATGAAATGGTATATGCAGTCCTCCACAGCTGGGTTCTAATGATTTCTGTTTGATAGCTATAATTAACTGGGTCTTCTTGACCAGCACACTTAGGAGGGTGAAATTACTGAAAACATGAGTTAATAGGAGGTACTCAGAAACAGCTCATTTAATGTGCAAAACCAAGAAATGAGTATTAGGGGGTTGTATGTACAGGCAGTCCTCAACTTACAAAGTTTTGAGTTACAACGTTTCTACACTGACACCCTGTTTCAACTTTCTGACGTCAGTTTTGACTTGACAACACCTGATCTGATGTGACGCCATGACAGCCAAGAGCCCAAAAAGTCCAACCAAGAGCCCTTCAAAAAATCCAGCAAAGTCACCTCAAATAAATCCTTCCAAATCAATATGATTGCTATTTACATTATGAATACATTAATGTAGCTATATTACTCATCTATAATTGATTAAGTACAAAATTCTGGGGTATTTTTGGTGAAAATAGGGTATTGGTATAGGTTCAGGAACCAATCCCCCATTTATAACATTGTTTCCTATGGGAAAATTGGTTCCAAGTTACAATTATTCAACTTAAGATGCCGTTTTCAGGAACCAATTGTGTTGTAAGTCTGAGGACTGCCTATACAGTGGATATTTAACATGCACAAGTAAAGCATGTGTAAAACTGTACCACTAAATCTGAATCTGATATATGCCACGTCATGACTCCATACTGGAGTATACTAGTAATAGACGTAGAACCTGATCCGAAGCCCACTGAATCAATAAATCCCCATTGACTTAGTGGGTCATGGCTGGAGTTGTCCAAAAAACTGATATGCTGACTGGCCCAAACAAGACTGATGTTGGATTGAACAAAATGAAGCTTTTCAGATAGGGGAAGGACTTTGTAAATCAAAAATAAGGGAAATTTAGTCTTAAAATAATTTTTATTCCCAGCACTGATGTGTTTTGTCTTGAGAACATTTACACTGTCCTCCAAACATTTGTTTCCATTTTCTTTTTCAACCCAAATTAAATTTAGCAAGAACCTGTAATTTGTTTGTCATCCTGAACCTGTGTTTTTCAGCGATTCAGGATGCCTAGCTCCAATCAGTACGTCAGACAACCTACTCTGCTAGGCTGCACAGGAACACCAATAACATCCCATATTAGCATGCACTGAATCTTGGATTAAGACAAGGGAAAGAGTGTTTTTTTGGCGGCTTTCCCTACTTGGCCAACCCTTCACTCAGCTGGACGGCCATTCCTCTGTAGGTCACAGGATGACCTCTGAAACCTGCATTCTGATCTGTTCCAAAGTTAAACCCACGTTCTAAGCCTGAGTTGGAAGAGCCCTATTGATTTGGGTGGAACGGGAGTGCTAGAAAGACCCAAGTCCCACTGGCAAGATATGAAATCAGGCCCAAAGAACGGCAGTAAAGGACTCTCTGTGCTATAGCTGACTGCTGCCTATACATATCACAATCAGCCGATTAACATGCCACCCGCTTTCAGAACTTGAGCTACTTACAGAACACAGCGGGGTAAGTCTCCAGGTTCAGGTCTTCCAACATTGCAGAAATAGGCAGGGAGAATCACCAATTCTTAGCTAGTCAACAACCAAGTTGAGAGAAGTAGAGTATTTAGTTCAAAGACTTTTCAGGATCTTACAACAATGTGATTTTCTTTAAAGCTAAGTATTCACTTTGGTAGCTACCACTAATTAAAAAAATATCCTAATGCACTGAGGTAACACTTTTCTTCTATGACAGTTAGTCCCTATTTGTTTCATAATGACGGTTATTTTTAATGGAAAATAGCTTTTCTAAACATGCACATAAATATTGCTGTTTAGCAAACAATACACCAACATTTGTGCTTTAATAAATGACATGAAGGCTGTATTGCTTGTTCCAAGACTCAACAAAACAGAAGTGCATTAAAAATCAGTTCTGTAGACAGGGAATTAATGGTACCTGATCAAAATTTTCTATATTGTCCCTCAATGAAAAAAAAAAAAAGCAGATATAGTTAATAAAACTAATAATACTAAGTGTACTCTTACATAAAGCTACATACATCATTGTTAAACCATCTTCATTACAAAGGACAGTACATTGGAAGCAAAAAGTTCCAGCTGTAGGAACACAAACAAATACAACTTACAGACATTTCATTATAAAGAAGCACTGTCATTACCCAAAAAATGCATTTTTGTCTGACGAACTTTGTACTTACTGTAAAGAATTACAGAGTATAATTCTAACAAAGCACTGAGAAAAAGTTCTCCTTTTTATTTGTTTTTATTGTGAATTGGACCGTATTATATCAATAGTTTTCATACCTGTGTAATGAGGCAGTTCTGATCCATTAAAGCAAGAGCTGAAGAAATTCCCATTAACTATAATTGGCTTTGGATCAGGACCTCAGACAGGCAGTTTCTCCTTGCAAAGTGATGTTTGCATGTATGAATTGACAAACTTTAAGATTCACAAAATATTTTAACTATGTTGTTCTAAAACTCAAGACATGCTGGTCGGGCGGTATATAGAAGAGCCAGTTCCCGCAATGACTAGCAATTATTTCCAAGTCAGTTTCACAAATATTCAAGTTGACAGCACCTCTTCAAGCACTGATTATGGCTCGACTTTCCACTTGTTTGAATTCAGTGAAAATCATATATCCATAGGTCAATGTGAATTTGAAGAAATAAAGTATCTTTCTTTAAAACTCTACATACTTATTCAAATATTCTCGGGCTTCATAATCTTTCTATCACAGCAATTGATTCATATTGACCATCTATGCCTAGACACGGTTTGTTTTAAAAAAAAAAGAAAGAAAGACCACATTTCAAAAGGTACAAGCCTAAATTGTACTTGCTGATTTGATTTTAACATCACAGGCACCGTGCCTGCAATGCTTCCACTCTGCATGACCATACCACAAAACTAATAGTGCGCATTTCAAATCAGACTTCTAATAACACACTTTGTTTTCAGCACACACCATGCAGCGCTGCATCCCGAGTCTCTATTTGCCATGGCTGCAGGAGCTCAGACCAGCTTTTGCCCAATCCACAGAAACTCAGGGAAAACCCAGGAATTCTGGGAAATACCCAACAGCACATCTACCCAGCCTGTTACCCAGACCACTTCACCCTGTCCGTTTTGTCTTCTTCCTAATTTGTATCATGCTTTTCTTTCCCTGCAAGAACATCTGTTCCATCAGCGCACCCAGCCGCCTTGAATTAGAGTTCGGAAAATGAACGAGAATAGCCAGGAACTGAAAACCTTTTGCTACATCGTTCAGGAAGCTGGCATAAAGCAATAGAAACCATGAGCAGTTTAGTTAAATGGTCTCAAGATCCCACGGCCTTGGTGTACTTCCAACCTCCCTGACAACTTAATCTCATTGCTGCTTGATTTACTTTTTTTTTTTTTACTCTGTGGTGATTATAAGTAAATGCAGCACATTATTGTACCTGAAATATTTAAAAAACATAAAAGCAGGCCTTCCCTCCGCTTTGCCAGTTTAGGCACTTGGTGTATTGAAAGCTTTTTGGCCAGAATTCCCAAGAGTACATTTGAGCCTCAAGCTGTCAGAAAAATATGTCCATTAAGGAAATAAGGGAAGCCACTGGGTGCAGACAATTCAGACTGCTGCTTATGCTTGAATTTCTGTACCGAAGTTTATTCGAGAATCCAGCCCCTTAGGGCACCCTGCTTTAGGGTCTGATTTTCAGAAAAGCTCGATGCTATTTAAGGACAAAAGGGATTAAACTTCCAAAATACAGTCCCTTCACTGAGTTTAAAGCTGCAGTTTAAACCCTCTGGCATGGCTTGTATATGTAAACCATGACTCCATATTTCCTTTGGTTTCCCCAGATTGTCAGAAGTCAGGCTCCTTTTAGACAGGTGAGTGGTTATTCAAAGTCAGCCTGACAATAGGCACAAGCTGGCATGCTGCAAAGAAGGAATCAGTGATGGATTCAAGAAACACAGAGCAAATTTGCAGAGGGGACTGAAGCCTGAGAGACCACTACTGCTGGGCCACCCCCTCTGTGTGATCAGGAACATTTACCAAAAAAAAAAAAATGCCCTGACATTTCTGACATTTTCATGCAATTTATATTAATAAATTGTGGGAGGAAATAGGCACAACGAAGCACAACATAATTGCCATGGACAAGTATTGCAAAACAGCCAATTTGTCTGTGTATCAAGTGAAAAATGACTATTGCTCAGCCTTTGTTTACCATCCTCTGTCAGTGCCTACTCTAATTCACATTCCTAGTCCACAGAGAGGGGATTATATTGCACACAGCAGGCAATCCTCAGGCCAACTCAGTGGCTGTTGATGGCTACAGAAGTGTGGTACGTGATTATTGCTCCCGCAGTTTAAAACATGGGATGGCACTGAAGCTACCAGCATCCAGCTTCCACTGTCAACTTGAACGGAAAAATCAGCCAAGGGCTCAATATTTTCATCTTGGCAGACAAGAAACTTTCTGAGGAAAGAGAAGTTTTGTTGGTGCATATACTGACAACACACATATGCAAGAGGGGTGCCGGCATGCGAAACAAAAAGTTCTTTTCTAATTCATTAAAGTAATTCCCAACACTGGCCCACTTCACCACAGTCCAAACCTGAACTACACAGAACAGGTAACTGGAATAAACACTATGGGATGGATCACTGAAGCTGCCCATCAGGTGCTGGGAGGCCTTAAGCTGTGCTGGAATGAGTGGAAGTTGAGAACACCCTGGTCTCCTAAAAAGTTATGAACCATAAGCACGTTGGTATTGTTTCCTGAAATTTCATACACTTGCACAGTCATTGGTGAAGCTCCCAGCATGCTAGCATATGCCAAGCAGTCACTAGTGGTTTCACTACCCAGTTCTCTAAACAGGTGAATTATCTGGATAGACAAGAAACACCCACAGTCGTCGCACACAGTCACCGTGCGACAGCTCCATCAACAACGACTGGACACTCAATGATATGTCCCAGTTTAGAAACAGCCATGGAGCAAATGGACTCCAGAAAGAATATGTAGTTAACAGGAAAGGGAAAAAAAAGACAGCACATTCCCACATTGTAACCAATTCTAATAAAACCGAAAGATATGAAATAATAACTTCTGCAGTCACATTCAAGACAGCAAAGCAGGTCTTAACCCACAATTCCTCACTACCCGATTGAGATGCTAGCAGATTTGTTTTTCTATTAAGTGTAGAAACTGCTTCAAGCATGACTCATCCAACTGCACCACTTCAGCAACCTGCTAATGCACACCACTTCAGCAAAAAAAAAAGAGCCAGAAATATACTGAAGCATCTCATCTAAGCCCATTAAGAAGCTCTATCAAAGGGGGGAAAATATTCATAATTAAATGAATATTCCACAAAAACTATTGACATGGGCAGAGCAGTAATACTTCCCTAAGTTTCATCAACTTCAAAGATCTATCCACCCTGAATTGTTATAGGGGCTGTTCAATGAAAAGCTCCTGAGACCTTGTTATTCGTTAGTACTGAGGAGTAAAAAGCATTTTCATGAGAAATAATATGCTTGTCTTCATGACCACACACAAATAGAGCTTCAGTTTAAAATTCCCTGGTTTCATTGTAGCTAAACACCTATTTGCTCTTCATATTCCATTCTTGAAGGGTTTTCCTTACCCGGTGCAAGGGAGACAACAATTGCAGGCCTTGGATCTACCAAATGCACAGGGCTCTCTTGCCAGCTATTACAGGCACATGAAATTATGGGCCATAGGGCTAAATCTGCTCTACAGTCTCGGAGAGTCTTGCCGTTGCCTTTCAATGGGCAAAAATTACATTGGTCTCCATTCAGGCACCCAAAGGAAAGCTAAATTTCCAAAAGATCCCATCCCTGGGAAGCTCCCTTAGTGATGCAAAGAGGTTTCCAAAGTGCTCTGTGCATACCTGTGAACTCTCATCTGTAAATCTGGCCACACATACTATATTTTGGCATGCAAATGGGAGATGAGCGTGTTTTGTAAAGTCTCCCCTAGAGAAGGAGTTGGGCCCTTCTAAAAATTCCAGCCAGTGGAAACCGGATTAGTCCAAAAAGAAAAACAAGAGGGGGCATCCCTTGGGGGACCCCAAATTGACAGCAGTGCAAGCATGTAGCCTAGGCCACAAAGGGCTCTCCAAACCTGGCCGTAATTATTTACAAGTTGGTTAAAACTTAATTTCAATTTTTAAAAAAATAATAATTCTTAAAATAGTTGGTCGATGTGAGCATTTGCTGAAGGTGCCTATGGAGAAGGCAGGGATGTGTTTCCTCAAGGTAATTTTTTCCTAGAGCAGGTTTCTTCACATCTAATTGCACCTGCTTTAAAGTTCCCTTCAGGAAGTCACGGAGTAGAGCAAGCAGCAGACGAGAAAAGTAGGAAAAACTGTCAACCCCTGCCTCCCAGCAGCTGGTTTCCTACAGGGAGGTGACAAAGCTTGTCTGGATTAGCTGGTAGAAATCAGCAATACTCTTTTGAAATCAGAGGACTGAAGTCAGTGGAGTTCTGCTTCATGTAAACCAGCATACTACCCTCCACAGAAGCAGGCAGAACAATTTTATCATGTGTGGGCCTCTCAAAAGGCCTTGTCAGCTTCTGCAACATACACAGAAATCATATTTTGCAATCTTAAGCCTCCCAACAGTGTTGGGTCCCCTGCCCGAACCTCAGCTCTAGGCTGCAGTCATGTACAGCACAATGCTGGGGTTGCAATACGTGTTCTTGATTCTGCTGTGCTTGTTAGGAGAGGAGTTGTTTAATGGGCAATATTCTCTTTCTCTGGGATGGCTCTGCAAAGCAAAAAGCAGATGCTGTGAAAACAGTTGGAACAACTGGGGGGAAAATTTCTACTTTCTTGTCAATTTACTCAAACTATGCCAAGATGCACTATACACTTCTCTCTGAAATGTCCTCTGAGCGTGATCAATGCCAGCTGCCTTGGGGAGGGTGTTGGTTTTACATTGTTTTTCCCTCCAGATAATTAAAGGAAGAAAACTGGCTGACCTGAAGGGAGGAGGCAAACTGATTTCTGGAAAGAAAGTAACCTTCCTATGCTATTTCCCAAACAAGCATTCATGTGAAATGGTAATGTGTTTAAAAATAATTACACAGAAGAGATCTTGAAATTGCAAGCAGCAATTACAAGTAAGTATAGCTGGTGGAAACAGAGGGTTGGCAACAGGACATTAAACATGGACATCAAGGTCCACGGTACTTTAACACAGTCAGTCTGCAAAGTGTTCAAGATCATTCAGTGTTTCCAAGGGCACTTATTCCATATCCAATTCCAGTTTGTTGTACAATAGGAAGAGCTCCACAGTGCCCAGACAACCAGTCTAGATAGCTCAGCCTTAAAGCGAGGTACCTTGCTGGGCCAAGGGCCTATGACTCTGACTCAACCTCATTTCTCAGATCCAACTGGGAAGGGGTGAAGCATTTTCTTTAGAGGACAAGGACAGCTCAGTTGAGAGATGAACTGGAGGAAATATGGTGCCTAAGGCAGGTGCTGGAGAAGAGGGAAAGGCACAAAGGGAACAACCTGTGCCTGCAGCCTGGTTATTTGGAAAAATAATCTTGCTTGTGTTACACTGCAAGTTTGCATTTTGTAGCCCAGGTAACTCAGGTATATACTCCCCTTCTCCAACTGAAGGGGATTGTTGGCTGGCAGGTGTGCTGTGGGGGAATTGCAGACGGCTCAGTTTCCCTCCATCCCTATAGCACCAGGCCAGGACAGTCAGGGGACTTAACTATATACACATTTATTTACATTAACTTATCACAAGGAAAGGAGATATGGATATAAACATATGTAATATATATATATTTATAAGATAGCTAAACAAATAGCATAAACAATACCCTCTGGGTAAATGCCATTGAACCTTATAACAGTGCTCCAGATACAGGTAAGTCACAGGTAAGTATCAGATCTGAAACTGATAACCCCCCAAATAAACATAGCTAGCTAACAGATAAATTCTAGATAAGTATGGGTGAGCAATAAATAAGCCACGAATAAATACAAATAAACAACAGGTTAAATAATAACAACAGGGAGCCCCAGCAGAGCCCTAGGACTCTACTCATCTAATTTACAAACATGAGAGTTCACAAAATATAAGGCATGACATCACACCACTTATGGTGCAAGAACCCCAAAGATAAACTTAATCCCAAGGGGAAACCACAATGCCCCTGGGCTTTTCCCAAGCCCTGCAAGGAAGCTGGTAACTTTAGTGGTGCCCTCTCAGTAGGACCTCCACTCTCAGGAGCCCTTAACTAACCGGGGGGACTCCCCCTCCCCTGTGGGAATCCTCTTTTCCCTGCAAGTCATGGCTCCCAGGCCTGGAGGGCGGCCCTCGTCCTCTGCACCAGGCTGCTCTCTCACCTGCAGTGGGTTTTGTGGGGGGTCGCTGTCCCCTTCAACAGGGCTCCACTATGCAGGACTTAAGGGGCCTCTGGCTTTGCCCTGTCTGCTGGCTCAGTGGCCCGAGCACCGTCTGGCTCCCTGGACTCAACCTTTTGCTATGGGTCAGAGGCCTGGGCTGCCTCATTCAGCACCAGGCTTGGTCCACTCCCAGGCCCCCATGCAGCACCTCCTGCACCGAGCTCCCAGCCTTGTTCTGGGGGTTGAGGACCCGAGCTGCCCAAGCACTCCAAAAAGCCTGCTCCATGCACCGGCCTGTTGCAGACCCGAGCCACCTCATGCAGCTCCCAGGGTCTGGACTCCATGCTGCGCACTGAGAGACTAGCCGCTGGAGCTGTCTGCCATTCCCCGCTGATGGAAGTCTTCGGGGCGCTTCTGGGCTACTGCTTCTCCCTGCTGAGCAGCTCTCCTCAGCTCTTCTAAGCCCCGCTCATCTCTCTTCTCTTTCCCAGATGGGTTCTCCTCCTGCTGGGCACGCAGCGCCCCAGGGCTCCGCCCCTGAAATCTTCCAGACCTGACTGTTGCAGTCTTCAATTGGGTCCAGGAGGGGAGGACTCCTCTCCCCCTCCCCTCAGGAAAGGGGCATGACTTAACTTCTCTTGCTGCCTCCTGATTGGTGGATGGGCTCCACCAATCAAAACAGCAAGATTTCAAGCCTGGGACTCAACCCAAGCTCCAAAAGATAAGCCTGCTACAATTTGAATAAGCAAAGGGTTATCAGATTCAGACCTGAAGTCCTTGCTTCAGCTCTTAGCAGTCCTTGATCATGGGCCCCTTGGCATTCAGCACATGCTGAAGTGTGGGGCTAAGAAAGGGTGGTGTGCCAAGAGCCCGACTGCAATAACTTCAGGCTACAACAGCCAGTAACAAAGCTCATCTGATTTTGGTGTTGTCAGGAGAAAGGCGTACATACATAGCGCCGTACATACAGAGCACCGTACTTCTGAGGCACTCTCCGTGTCATGCTTCCACTCTGGCAGTCACTTTGATAATGTAATCTGAAATGAAGGACTCTACTTTGAAAGAGATAACAAATGTCAGCAGCTGTGTCCCTACTTTCTTGGCATTCGTTTACAGCTGGAAGTCAGGGTTTGGGCTGCACTGATGACCAAGTGAATTTCAGGACTCTTGCCAGTGATGCCTCCAAGCCTCTTCAGGCCCAACGTAGCAGCATGGACACTAAACCACAGATAAATTACAAAGAGGCCCTAAATGAAGATGTAAATAAGAGCCTAGGATTATCCTTTTTGCTCTGGCTGAGTCGCTTGTGCCATTATTGCCTAGAGAAGGGGAGATGCTCCATATGCAAGTTTGAGGCAAGCCAAAATGGCACAAGGGAAATTAGAACGTATGTGGCACAGGCAAGAAACTCAAGCCTGGGTTTTCCTTAGTGACCGTGTGAATAACTGTCAGGTTCAACGAGGAATCCTCCAGTCCCTGGAAATTATTCACTAGTAAGTGTCCTTCATTTGCAGCTATCCCAGGAAAAAGCGTAGTGTGAAATGTCCAGCCAGTGGCGCATTATCAGGCTTGTAGTTATTTTCCAAACCACATCAGAACTAGAAACAAACAAAAAACGACTGCCATACAAATTTAAGTAAATATTCCTGGCAGTTGAGTTGCATTATACAACATGAGGCAATTGAGCTCTGTTATATACTACCCAGACATCTGCAGACCAACATTTTGGAAACAAAAGTCAAATACTACACCTCCCCCAGGTCTTTTAAATCAAGCCCGAAGTTTCATGTAATAATGGTTTTTATTTTCTGTGTTGGTGATATACCACAACAGCAGGCCATAGTCCAAGCTACATATAATAGTCACGCATTTAATTTTTTTCCAGTAACCAGTTCTCCTGGAAAAAAAAGTCCAGGTAATAAGCCTGGTTAAAAAGTACTAGGGACTAAAATTTCTGCAATTAGTCCAGAATGCAGCCAATACAACCAATATAGAAAAATGGATTTGGATTTGCAGGTTTTCAAGCTGCCTGCAGGGAAACATTTAGAGTACTTCAGTTATATCATTAAGCTACAAAAAAAAAAAACCTCAAAATTCAAGAGCACGTCATGGCCGAGTTAAAATCATCCCTTTGATCATACAGATACACTCCCATCGGAGCTACCAAGGCTTCACTGGTGCAACTGAAAAGGAGATACAGGGAACTTTTATTCCCTGCTGAATGTCAGAATTGTCAAGGGCTCAAAAATGCCAATATTAAATAAATAAATAGAAACTCAAAACAAAGTAGTTTTGCAAAAAGAAGCAAAAATAAAATGGAGGCCAAATTACTCCTTTGACTTAATACCTAGCACCACACACACACACACACATCAGTAATAGAACAAGTGTGAAGATAGTGCAAGTCCTCCTCTGGTTCCTGTTGGATCATTAAAGGTGGTTCCTCGCTCAGCTCGACTCTCCAGAGGCAGGCCACATTCTCTGGGGAGATGTGATAGCTCCACTTGGACCGAGTAGTTGGAAAAAAGTTCTTAGCAAGCTTTTGGGTGCAATCACTCTTCTCCTGGCGCATTGTGTAGGGAGTTGAAGCAACTCACTTGGGGCTGCAGATACCTCTGTGGGGACAGACATCAAAAAGTAAAATGCTGACGCTCAATCCTTTTGTGGAACTGTGCCTGAGTCCTCAGTCCATAAAATGAGTCTATACCACAGGGGTAATTTAAGGATGCCTTCATTAAGGACTAAAAGATTCTTTGCGGCTACAGTAATGGAGGCCATAAACAGAGACACGGTACCAAAGTCACTGGCAGGGAGTTGAAAATAAACTGTTCTTTTTGCTTCAGTTACTGGGGGGAAGGGACAGGGAAACACTTTACCCACTTAAAGTTTAATTATTAGACTGTATCCTTAATGCACAGTACCAAACGACTTTCCTTTCATAACTAATCAATACAGCATTTTGATCAAGAGGCCAGCTAATTCAGCCCTGGGTATTTTTCTATTAGTTTCTTGTTAAATTTGATGGAAGTGTAGGGTCTTCCTTGATGTGATGACTTGTGTTTGCATGTCCAGGCCTTTCATGCCCCCTTACACATGTGAGTAAAGGGATGATGATAATGTTCAGTTAACTGTATTGAATGGGACACAGTCTAGTACAGCTATAAAGTCACATGTGTAAGGGAACACGAAAGGCCTGAACATACAAACACAAATTGTCACATTGATTTCAAATGCAGTAAGTTAGCTGGTCCGTACAAAAGAGTTGATCAGAATAGCTATTCCAATTTAACGACGAAGGCAATCGGAAGTCCGTGCGAAGCAGTGCCTTATAGGACAACTAAATTTAAGGAGGCATAAGCTTTTGCAAGCAACATTACTTCAGATTCATAGCATCTGACAAAAAAGCTGTTGCTTATGAAAGCTTATGCCTCCCTGATTTAGTTAGAGTGCCGCTCTGTCTTATCATCTGCCCGACTTCAAACTAACACAGCTAACTCCCTCTCTGGAAGGCAGTATTCCTCCCTCTCTTCTCATGACACAGACATAGCTTATACAAGCAGAAAGAATTTCTTGCTTGTGTAAAACCTTTACCAGGGAGCCTGAACAAAGCAAGCTATAGCTTCAAAAGCACTTTGCTACTTGTGTAAATGAGTCACATCTCCAAACCCTACTACAGCGAGACTCTAATGTAGACCTCACCAACGTATTTTCAGCAGCTTCACCGATTCCCTTTTGTTCTCTCCATTACACGAGACAAGAATGACAACATTGTAGCTGATGCTATGTTGGTGAAAGGGTCTGATGTTTTCCTAGTTAATTTACTGCAAGAGAGCATCTCCATTGAAGGAACATGGTTCACACCAGAGACCGTCTTTTTTCGTTCAGGAAATGACTTACGCTCAAGCTATTCCCAAGCAATGCAGTCAACTAATTAATAGTCTGAAACACAACACACTCACAATAGCTCTCTAATATATTTTCACATCCTTTTACCTCTTTCAGTTTTCTTGTCGTCTTCCAAAAATCCAAGGGATCGTATTCACCGGGGGTATTTCTAAAGAAGTCTCTAGAAACTGAGCCAAGTGAACAGGGAAGTTACACAGATACCATTTCATATTTTCACAAAATTAACATTAAATAATTTAATAAAAATACTTCAAAATTAAGAGAAGTTATGCACTGAAGATCATTTCACCAGACGCCAGAATTTCGCTTTGATGTTAGCCTTATGTTTATGTGTCTTTTCATGACTGATAAGTCATTGGTGAAGAGCCCAGTTCTGAGAGGCAAAAAGAGCTTCTTGCAAATTGCTAAATAGCCTCTAATTCTCCCTTAAGTCACTTGATTTTGCACTCATACAATATGCTGCAGTACATTCATTCAGAAGTTAGTCTGTTGTGGTATGTCTACTATGCCCATTTGTGATGGAGTGGAATGAGCCAAGCGAAGGGCTTGATTTAAATATACTGAGCCAGTCTTACAGACAGCTCATGCCAGCTGCTTTTTGCAGCTTCTCTGCTCATTCTTATTCAAAAAGGGGGGAAATATAAAGGACTGCAATGTTCCACAGCTACAATATGAAGGAGAATTATTTAGAAGGCAAGTGCACAAAAGCAGTGTGCTCCATAGTCCAAGTGCCTTGAAACTCGCTGCTGAGAAAAGTCAGACAGCATTAAGAAATGCAGTCATCCAAAAACGATTCAGTGAAAAGCTGCCAAAATCAATGAGTTCCACCTGCTTTCCACCCAAAACACTTGAATCATCTTTGGAAATTCAGTAATGCTGTAGCTTTCTACACCCACGTTTCAGCTTTAGGGTCCAACATTACCTCTGCTAGCAAAACCCCTATTGATTTCCATGAGTGCAGGGCTACATCTTAGAGAAGGTATGCTGTCCCTGCTTTGAGGTTTCACAGAGGTAGAGAGTGAGCCATTTTCCATATGATTGCATTGAAGCTGTCTTTATTATTTTTTGTTTTGTGGCATGCGTTTTCCAATTTGAAGTTCTGTCTTTAGATTGGCTCGCATTACAGTAACATATATTGAGCATCTCAAGGTCTGTAAGATTTTTATCCTCACCGCTTCACTTTGAAGTATGACAGTGCTATTATCTCCATTTAACACCGAGGAAAATCGAGCCCCAGAGAAGCTAAAACTATGCACCCAGGAAGTCTGTGGTAAAGACATGCACACTATCCACTGTGATAACAACAGGTTCACTTCAATGACTGAAGAAATGACAAGAAGAAACAAATCAAAGACGACTTAACAACATAGCTACCTCATTAGCTTCCTTTCCAGGGCACCCAGCGGTCATTTGATGCTATACTTTTACCTGGAAACTGGGATAAAGGAGAGGATATATATTTTTTTAGTATATGGAGAGAACATCAGGGCGAAAACACTTGGTGTTGTCATCTAGCTAGATTATGTAAGGGGGGAGGCAGAAATTGGAACACAATCTTGTATCTCCCTGACCCCCAGGCTAAACTCCATACAGCTGAGAAATCCTGATCAGCTCAATAAGGTCTACAGGAGTCACTGTCTTGTAATCCATACGCATAGCATTAGACCAGAGGTGGGCAATTATTTCAGGCAGAGGGCCACCCACAGAGTTTTGGCAAGCCATCGAGGGCCACATGACAGGCAGCCAGGGGCAGATAAATATTAATTTTCTAAGTTTTTTAGGGACCCGTGGGCTGAATAGAATGGCCTGGCAGGCCGTATTTGGCCCACGGGCTGCATTTGCCCACCCCTGCATTAGACTGTAGCCACATTCCAGTCTGGGTTAGGCTTTCAAGCAGTATCAATAAACCTAAAGGAACTATGTTGTTGTTAGTTAGTTAGTTAGTTATGCCCCATTATCCGTGTTGCTAGGAGAGGAAAGCAAGACACTCCCCCATAAGCCAGCTGCATTCATAAGGAGAAAAAAAAATCCTTCTTGACCCTTACAGGAAACCAGCAGTAGTCCAGAGGCATGGGATTCAGGCAGCCACCACACTCCAAGAGATACCGCCAGACCCTAATTTACAGATTGCAAATACATCGTTCCATATGTTTTAGATAGGTAGATGTCTTACAGACCTGGGCCTGATTGATTCACCCAGTCATACAGAACAGGAAACCAGACCCTGGTCTTTCAGTTCTTGGGGCCAGCTTCCCAACCACAAGGCCACTGCTTGCTTCAGGGGTTCAGTGACACCACAAAATGTTTGCAAAACATTGTCAGCCTTTTCAGTATTTCCCCATTTTGGATTGTAACAGGTAGCCAACAAGAGGAGGTTCAATGAGTCACAGTTTGTGTACAAGGATTGTTATGTATGCAGCACCAGAGATTTCCTAAGCAACAATCTACAAACATATAACAAGACAAGCTCCTTGTCTTAAAGAGTTTAACTAGAAATTATGCAGACAGGAGATTGGGGGGGAAGGGAGGGGGATGTGACAAGTAAAGCAAAGAATGGAGAGAACAGCCGTACTCAGCCACACACCCCGTGGTTCCTCACTTTGGGGCATTTTTAGGGATGCATTTTCATTTCTTCAGCCTTCAAGTCATGGGGATGCAAGAAGTTAATAGACCTTGCAGGAGAAAGGAGGCTTAAGAATAGATATGGCAGTGGGGGGGGAAGAGAGGGCTGTTCTTAACCTGTGCTGAGAGCACTGCAGAAGAGTTTTGTGGAGCAGCATCTGGCTCATCCACCCCTCAACTATTATCAAGAATTACATTCAAGTGACTGGTGAGAGAATAAAAATTAGCACGAGTGCCTTGGCAGCCCTGTCATTCCTCCAGTAAGAGCTTAGGGCTGAACACTTTTATTTAGTTCAAAGAGAGCTCCTGCAATCTGTCCCCTTACTTAGATGCCAACCACATGTATCAGGTGCCTCCTTCACAAGAGACAAGGGGGCCGCCACCAAACAGCAGAGCAAATTATCCCAATCAGGCTCAGAAAATGAGACATAATGAAATAATAGAAATCTGCCAATCCAGTAAGGATTGGCAGATTTCAGGAGCACTCTTCCTGAAAGAGTGCTCATCACAACAATTGTTCACAGGATCAGGCTCTTGGAGGCAAGGGTGGATTTGCATTCATTCAAATTTTTCATGTAGTCCCTAATGTTATCAAGGCTCATTTTTCCTAGGTCTTAATTCATTTCTAGCCAGCCCAACTTACTTCATTGCCCTGATGAAAAGACAAAGACAGATTTAATAAAAGGAATAAAGCCTGGGATTTCAGCCTGGGTGTCTTGTGACATTCATCCTTCTTCTGCCCACAATCTGTCTTCTATTCCCAATGATGTAGTTGAGAAAGTCTCGTTTATCATAGAAAGATAGGTCTGATCATTTAGTGCAATTCTCTGCTTAAGGGATCATCCGTGTCAAGCAATCCCAGCTAAGTGTTTCTCTAACCTGTATAACCTCCATTGTCTCTGACAACCCTCTCTGTATCTGAAGACAGTGGGGTAGCAGCCTCAATGATAAATCTTGCTCCTTCTTTTCACTTCTTCGAGTCAGTTTAACTAGTAGCAGTTACCTTCCCTTGACTTCCCTGAAAGCTGCAATGTACTCCTTGAGTCTTGTTTGGATGCCTCTAACCCAATTAAGCTTCTTTTTAATAATGCTGTTATTAACACTGTTTTTATCCTAGTTGTAAGAAGTGGGAATTTGGCTATCGACTTTCCCCAAGTGGAGGATAAATACACTTCAGACAATGATAAGAGCCCTCTGGACTTGCACAAAACCCAAGACTTTATCCCTGCAACCTGACGCTGAAAGTTTTGCCGCTGATGTCAGTGGAGGCAGGCTCAGACCCACCAGGTACAATGTTTAAAAGCTTTAACATTAAATTTATTATTCTGTATATTCCAATTATTTGTTTTTATGCAAAACAAACAAGCTAGAAATTTACTCAAACTAACTGTCTGGTCAATACCTGCAAAAGAAGCCATTGGTCTAACAAGCATGTAAAAGTAATTTACTGCCTAATAAAGGAGCTCACATAATAATCAGCAGGATGTGAACAAACATTTTTGATTTAACTCAGTGCACACATCAATGCATTTTGAATCGACAACAATTTCCTTGAACCCAGCCCAGAATTGCAATGATTTAATCTATATTTAACAAGGGGCTGTTCTCTTTCGCAGTTGAAATGGAATAACATATTCATACCATTAACAAATTAATAGTAAACACACTGCAAATCTAAAGGTGTTTCTTAGGACACAGATAGTAACAGAAGTATATCAAGAACTTGGCTAAAGGACTATCATTCAGTTTGTTGACAAACATGCTTTCCACTGGCAATTCATAAAAGTAGGGGTTTAATTAGAGCTTTTGTACTATGACCTCAGTTCAAACACATTTGACAGCTGTGTAGATGGAAATAAACATGTGTTCATTTTTAATTTGAAGGGCTCTATTACAAATGATGTAGCTTCCTATTCCAGTCCTTACCTTTGCCTCCAGTGCAATAATGACATATTTCATATTTTTTCTAACCACAAGATTTTGCAGTAGATCCCTCGGTAACTCTAGCAATGATAATGCACTTTGTTGTGCATCACCATGGTAACGCTTGGGAAAACAGCTTTGCTTTAGGGGTCAAGCAAGATTATGCCTTTTAAAAATAGACAGTGCTGAAATGTCTTGATTTAAACCTGAACCTATAATGCTTTCATTCATTTGAATTCATGCAAGAGGCAGTGTTCTGGACAGAATTTTTGAATGATAAACCTCTGACAACTCCCCAAAGTTTCACACAGACTATTATGCATCCTCATCAACCTTGTAATTGAAAGCACTATAAACGTGCACAGGTTCCAGCATGATCTGTGACCCACGTGACCCACCAGTGATCTGCAGACCACATTAGGGAACCATTCTTCTAGAAGAGTTTTGGATTGGCGTGTCTGAATCCTGGAGGCGTTTTATAAGTTGGTGGACTACTTCACTGGTGTATTGGTGTGGGAGAAAGATGCAGTTGCTCAAGAATTTAGATACCTGGAAATTTGAGCTGACCTCCTTAGAAAAGCAGTAATTACACTATTACTTTGTACTTCTTTGTTATCCCTCACATAAGGATTTAAAATTGCTTTATGCGTGTCTTTACTTACAGCAGCTCAGTGTGTATGATTTTTTAAGCTCATATTAGAGCTAGGTACACAGACTCACCCTGACATTAAGTAAAGCAAAGTAGTAGCATATCAGCAGAGGAATGCTAGCTTTCCTAACTTAATCCCATAAACTCAATGCAAGGAACAATTGTTCCTCAGACCCACTGCAACCTTGACCATCCTGAAAGAATATCCATAATCCTACATGCATAAAATTAGCTCTGCAAAGCATTTGGATATCCAGCTCAGGATGCTGCGCTTCAAAACTGATCCCCACATCAGAATGGCAATATCTCTATTTTATCCAAGACATTGTAAGATATACAATAAACCTGAAAGACAGTAAGAACATGAAGCAAAGAGCAAGAGAGTTGCAGCTATACAAGGAGATGCTCTGACACCGTTCTCATTAGATACCTCTCAGCCAAGCCCAGATAATATAGTGCAACATGTAACTCCTGAAGAACACTACACAGGGTCTTTCTGTGCAGCTCCTCCTCCTCAAACCCTCCAGCTTCGATGTCTCCATAGGCCCCAGTCCCAAAAACTGTTCCAAATAGGTGGTATAGCCAGTGAGGTCAAAGGGCTCCATATGAACACAGGGATCCACCCGTCATAGAACCACTTCCATGGGGGCCACAGAGATTATTGATAAAATCCCAATCCCAATAAAAAGCAATGGGAGTAAAAAGAAAAAATCTTGCCCCCTCCATCCCTGTTAAGACTTCCAAGGCATTTAATCATGCAGTACTTAGTCAGAAAACATTTAACTTCAGGGGCAATATTACTTGCATTTAAACTACAAAACTGAACCACAAGTAAGTGGTGGGAGAAGGAGATAAAGGCACTTTCCCTTGCTGTCATTAACTCTTACAAGTAAATGACAGACCACAGTTTCATAGTAGGCAGGGCCAGGAGGGACCTGAACAGATCATCTAGCCTGACCCCGTGCCGCAGGCAGGAATGAATGCTGGGTTCACAAGACCCCAGACAGGTGATCATCTAACCTCTTTTTGAATTTGCCCAAGGCAGGGGCGAGGGCCATTTCCCTGGGAAGTTGGATCCAGATTTTGGCCACCCTAACTGTAAAATATTGCCTCCTGATCTCTAACCTAAACCTATTCTCCATCAGCTTATTACCATTGTTCCTCATCACCCCAGGTGGTGCTGGGGAGAAAAGGGCTCTACTTTTTTGCTGTTGATCTCCCCTGATGAGTTTGTAGGCAGCCACCAGGTCCCCCTCAGGCTCTTCTTGCTGAGGCTGAATAGATTCAGGTGCCTCAGTCTCTTCACCTTAGGAATAATTCTCCTTCAGGAGATGAGAAAATTTCTCTTTGTTGACACAGAAAATGGGACAAGACAAAAAAAACCCAGCACAATAAATAGTAAAAGGCAAGGTGCAAATATTATTTACAGAGGTCAACCCAAATCTTCCATTTCCCTTGAGTTAAAAGTGCTTCAAATCAAGCAGGTCATCTGTATAGGATTAATTTGCAACGGAATGAAACAGAGAAAACTGCAGAACCATCGGGCCACAAGCTTAAGTTTTCAAACCAACAGTCGTTTTTGGCAAGTGTTGTTTTGGCCATAACAAGCCGCGAACACAAACAGAGGTCTCCAACTACAGGTTGAGGTGGTCCAAACTACGAACTCTGACTCGGTATTTAAGTCGTGATTCTGTTTTTGGCAGGATCTTTTCCTTAGGGTTGTCTTATACCATAGGGTATTCGCCCAGTGGGAGTTGTAGTCCAGTAGTGAGGGCAATGGACTACAAGTCACAGGACCTGTACTTGTTCCTAGCTTTGCCACCGATTTGCTGCAATAAACTTGCACACATCACTTTACCACCACCTGTGACTTGGTTTCTCCATCTAAAGAAAAGAGAAAATGATTTTTCTCATTTCTGCCAACTGCTTTGAGATTTACCCAGGGAAAAAAATGCTGTATGTAATGTTATTATTTCATGTGCAAATTATGCTCATTTTGGATGCAAAAGCCATTTTCTTTCCTTGGAAAAATGCTGCTCTCCCTTCCATCCCCCTCCCCGCTTTATTTTTTACTTAAAAACATTGATGTTATGCAAGGTTTTCTATGAAAATGGATACAATTTAAATGCATAATAAATGAGGGAAACTTTTGGTTTAGAGTAGCCTTCTGTTTTCTGTTACCAGACATCTGTCGGTAAGACTCCGGTGTGCTTCTCCACCTGGTGGTTAGACAGGAAAATGCCCAACAGCATTGCTCCCCATAGTGCAGTACAGGCTGATATTTTCTTTTCTTTTTAATTTTTGTGATATTCCAGACAATAATAATGACAAAAAGCCAGTATTAACAGAGTTGGCTAGTAGGTTGCCTAGCAGATTACTGAGGGAGGAGGAAAAGGAAGAAATAGAAAGAGGGAGGAGGGAGGAAGGACACATGCATGCACACACCCACCCTCCTACCCACCATATTAACCTATGACTAACCATGTAACTTGAACCCTTCCCACCTCAAGGTAACAATTTAGTCTGGCTGCCAAAACAACCACGCAATTAGGCAGTAATATACCATGTCATTACAGAATTACATTGTTATCTGTACTATGCAAAATGCTGTGACACTTGATATGTTTTTATGACTAATATGTCATGGAATAACTCTCAGAGAAAAGTTGATGCTATGCAATTTTGAAGAAAGTCACTAACTTAATGGCTTTATTCTGATCAACATGGTTCATGTATTACACCCTAGGCTCTGTTTCTTCTTCTGGAGAGTCACAAGCCTTTTGCAAATGGGCTTGATCCTGTATTCTTCATTCTTATAAGCAGTCTGGGTCTCATCACAGAGCACACATACAGACCTCTTCCTTGGGCTTGGCAGCTCCACAAGTCATACAGAATAACCCCAGAAACAAAATATTCAGACACCCCATGCCCCTACCAGCTCATAGAGCTTCCCAGAGAGTTATGAGACTGAAGGGCTCTAGCTTCATGGTTAGTGGGACAACGTGGAAGGAAAGCAAAGACAATATACTTGGTATAACAAAAAGCACCGCCAGGAAGAAATTATGTGTAAAGTCACCACAGAGCTACACATCTTTGCAAAATATCAAGCAGTGCCGAGATGTACCCCTGCATATCCCAGTCTCACCCAGTCTTCACGTGTCAGCATTTCAGGTTAGCTTCTTGCCTCCTCTCCTTCCACTGCTGTCTTACCCCGGTGGTGACAGATTGGTCCACTGCAATTATTGAGGAACAGTCAATGGCACCAGATTGCTGGAGAACAACTTCTCAATCATAGCAATTCAACCATGTTTTGAGCACCCTTCTGAGTTTGGGTCTAGAATCCAATATAAATCACACTTACATTGCCCATGTCAGGTTGGTTTTCCAACATGTGGCATACCGTGGTAGTCAGGAAACCAAATGGAAGACAGGGCACAAAGTAGAAGCCATAATTTGATATGGAAATATTCCACTAGGTTACAGCAGCCATGCTTATTCTTGCGCATCACATTTGTCCAACAATGAAAAGGTTACTTAAAAAACAGTGGCGTACAGGTAAAGCAGTGGGCTTCATTCTCCTCTTTCTTCATTTTTATATCAGCTGAACACCACTACAAAGGAGGTGATCCTGGTTTACAGAAGCATGAAAGGAATACGGTCCTTTACAAAGGACGAATAACTAACATAGAACAGAAGGCCAAATTCAATACTACTGAAGATCAAGGTAAACCTAGAGTGAAAGTAAACCAGAAGTTATAAGCTATCTATAAACACACACAGAGAGAAAAAGAAGACATAAAAAATTAATGAGGTGTGGGTGTTGACTCTTTCTTAAGCATTTAAGAAGTTTCTTATGGTCTGTTCATTCATCAATACAATGAATTCTTGACACTGCTACTTTAACAACAATGTGATACCAAAGGCTCAGAAACACAAGCCTCTCTGTAAGAGCCCTTTTCAGGCAAAGCTCCCACCCACCTGCACATTATTGATAGTGTCCGCGTGCGAGGAGATCATTTATTTATTAATAATCTTCAAGGTGGTGTCATCTTCATAGAGAGCCTTGGGCCTGACAAAGAGTCGTCCTAAGAAGAGGACTGCTTGCTCAGGTCCTGAACTGGTTCCTCTTTCAAGTCAAGTTAGATGTGCAGAATACCAAACCATTAAGTACTGCTTCACTTTGCAGATCTCATTGTAAATGAATGGATTTGTCTGATGAAAAATAAAGGTTGACACTGCTGTTAAATAAAACATCCCTTTCTGGAACAAAAAAGGGAAAGTAAGAAAGCCTTGGAACTAATTTCCGGGGTCACAAACCATTAAAAAATGACAGTTATTTCAAAATTAAACTGATTATAGAACTACCAATCCATAGCTTTTACTTCTTGCTGTCCAAGATGCCAAGATCGTCATGATTTATTTAATTTTTAAACCAGATGCAGGTTTTGGATCATAAATTCCAATCTATCCTTCTAAAGATAACTCAGAAATACCAGCTGCTTTTCACATTTCTGTCTATTCAACATACCTTCTGTTTCATCATTTGTATCAGAAGACACATGTAACAGAATTTTTTAACGTGAGTTATAAAATCTTCAGCCATCAGTTCACACTAGCTGAGAATCCGATTTTAAGCTCATCTAAAAAGTCCAAATAATTCCATACTCTGCTATGGCAAGTCAAATATTCTTCTTCATTTTTTGCTTTTTGTGGGAGAGAAGGGAAGATAGGGAACCTCTTATAAAAATTAATGGGCAAGATGTACTAGTCCAGCCAGGCACCAGACATGCCAACTTATTTCATCTGCTCAAGGAAGGCAGGTTTCCACATGCTTTGGGCATAGCAGCCCCCCCCCCCCCCCCAAAAAATTTTAAAAATCACAGGAGTTCACTACCAGCAAACCTGGCCCAATATTTTCATAGGGTAAATTCTATGCAAAGTTTCTCATCACATGAATGTGTTTGGGCTTATACAAACCATGAAACTGCAAGAATTGAAGGACACTTTAAAGGTTCACACCATCTACTTTGCAAAATATTCTTAGCAACACGGTTTACGGAAAAGGCGAGCTCCTGCACGCTGCAGATTGCTGTCTCAGCATCTCCTTCCTACTACTGCAGAAACTTCTGGAAAAGACCTTGATATTGCTCTTGCAAGAAAGCAGCAAAATGGAAACAAAGATGTCATCTCCAAAGGATGCCTCTCGGGTACCATGTCTTTGTATGTTATTGTGCCTCTGACGTCTCCAGTATGCTGTGCAGAAGTGTGGGGTTTGGGTTTTTTTTGAAGAAAGTGTAAGGGTCTTTGTAAGTCTTGCTGGCTGCATCTACATTGACTGCAAAGTTGTTACTGTGCAGTCATTTAGTCATTGCATAACCAAGTACTAAACGGTTATGCAGTAACTGGTATTACTGCACAGTAGCATCCCCGCACGACTTCCAGGTGATGCGGACTGTGCAGTAGCTCCTTAGTACTGTGCAGCGGTGTCACGTCATGGCTCACGCCCTGTGACACTACTGCCCAGTAGTAACAAGCTACTTCACAATAAGTGTCTCATGTAGACATGACCACTATGATTGTGAATAGATCACTCTCCCATGAGATAGAACTGGACACACTTCCCCCTTTTGTGCACTACCTTGCACAATTGCATCCACAGCTGAAGCTCCTACGTGCTCCTGCAGTACAAATGAACACCAGCAATAATTCTCATTTTACAGACTAGGAACTAAGACAAGAGAAATTAAAGCCAAAATTTGCCAAAGCAGACTCCAATTTTGGTGTCCTTCCTGAGGTGCCTTCAGCCTATGGTCTCCACGCTGTAGTTTTGCAGTGATGCAAAAAGTGGTTTGAGCTGCAAAAGGACCAAGAAAGGCACAGAAGGAAGGAGTTTCTATAAAGAGAAGGGAAAGGATTTTGACCTTTTAATTCAGGTACAACAGGGATTACCTGGTCTGTTGCTTGGCTCATCATGCTCAGTTTATGAAGTGTAGCTTTTCTACGTTGCAAGATACTCTCAATAACCTAAAGCTCATGTAGCTGTGTGTGGCCCTTCAGATCCATACAACCAACAACCAGCCACCGGATTGATCTACTTAACAACCCATCTACATAGTACATTAATTGTTTTGGTGCTATGCTGATACCACCATAGAAAAATCCACAGGGAAATTAATCTTTTCATCTTCAGACCAGGGTTCTTAGAGTATATGCTAAGTTACCTCTATGGCCACACACCAAGAGGTCAAAATTCACTCAAGCTTAACAGCCTGCAACTAAATATAATTAAGGCACATCAGCCCTAGAGCCAACACTGCATAAAGGATTGGCATGTCTAGTATCACATACAACAGCCATCAGCTCAAAGGAGTAAGAACCTATCGACAGGTGGGTCAACAACATCCGTGCAAGCTCAGAGTGAAGGTTAGATTTGGGCCTCTAGAGTAAGATTCCTTAACTGTTCAGCTATCATGTCCCAAATGCTAAAAAAAGAAGGACAAAATGCTGAATGTCCACAAATGAAACAAGAGTCCTATGGAAAAAATACCAAGTGATCATGTAATTAAAGACAGGACCCACATGCACACAAACGTTATGCAAACTAAAGGGTACATGTGCGAACTTAATTCTGGAGTATCCCGAGTGATACATTTTCAAACTCTTTTTTCTTTTTTTGGAGGGTGGGTTGGGGGAGAGGCAGAGTAAAATCGTATTTACAGAATTGTACAGCTAGAGCATTCCCCATAAGTACACTTCATGAACTAGGACAGGACCATACTTAACAGCAACTGTCTCATGACCTTCAGCAAAACTCAGAATAGTTTTTCTTCTGTGCAACAAATTTTAAATTCTATTTTGACAGAATCCCAACTGCAAAGACTCCAGCCTCCAAAGGAAGTTTTAAATTTAACCTTACACTACTTAACGGCAAGTAGTATGTGTGTTGTTCCTTTTTTAATTATTAAAAGGACTTTTTTCATAAAAGTAAATAACAGCATTTTGCTTCACTTGGGAGCATTTTTAACCATAGCAATAAAAGTATATAATATGGGTTCTAATTTGTGAGTGCCTGTGGTGATTGTCTCTAAAATGCAATTCAGATGTGAATAATAAATTAAATATGTAGTAGATGTTTGAGAAAAAATTACTCCAATTTTTATCTTTAGTTGGTTCCATTTAGAAGATTTCAGGAAGCAATTTTATGCAGTTTTCAAGCTGTAGCATTTCAGGGTAGAGCACCTATTATTAGTTCTAGACAGAAAATGTATCTCCAGCTATCATTTTCCATCATCTTAAAGTATTATTGCAAGGCATGACTTTATGGCAAAGAATTTCAATTTGATCCATACAGTCTACTAAAGAACATTTTAATGAACTGATTATCTTCCATTAATAGCAGTCTGAGTCTTTGCAAAATAAGCAAAGTTCTGAGATTTTCCAAGCACATCCTACAATTCCAATGGACAGTGTAGGGCTCTGTGCATCTTCACGTTCAGTTTACCATAAAAAGCATATCTCAAAGCCTCAGTCCTGTGACCTGTCCTTAAAAACACTCGACTTCAATGGGAACTGTGGATAGGATGAGGATCAATATCAATCCCCATGTGGATCAAGATTCTGGAAGAAGATATTCTTCACTGCTCCAACAGCCAGCCCTTTGAACTTCAGTGCACAGAAGCAAGTCACAGTTAATATAAGCAAAGTCAAAATTGTACCTAATCAATGGCCAGATCTATGCAAGCCACATGCAAACAAAAGTACACCTTTAAAAAGACGCTTACCCATTGAGAAGCGTTCTTTGATGCTTATAGCAAGGATCCTGGTATTTGGGAAACAGCTGAATGGGATGGTTGCAGTTCAAGAGCCAGTCCTCCCTCATGTTGCACGTGTGAAATTATTTGTAGGTAGTTCAGGAAATTATCAAGACTCTGATAACCTGCTGACATTTGGGTCCACAGGACCCTGCTGAATGGGCTCTCTCACCATAACTAACCTTCTCAGGAGAACAGGGTATTGATAATCCAGACCAAATAGCATTTGAATATGCTAACAGTCATTCTCTTCTAAATGAGCTGCAGACTTCAGGGAGGACTATTAGAAAAACAGGCCAAGACTTAATCCAAAAATGTTACTTTGCTGCTCCCAGGGATTTTAATGGGAGTTTTGCCATTAACCACACTGGAAATAGGATCAAGTCCTTTTCGGAGTCGGGGTGTTTCTAAAGTTCTTGCTCAGATTAGTTTCCCTGTGTCTACCTTTTGCAGGAAAAGAGCCAGTCCAAGATCTCTCATTAAGAGTAAAATTGAAAACAAGGTTTGTTAGCATTGGTAGGGACCACATTTGATGTTCCTTTTAGAGCCTCCAGCTTTTAGGATATTTAAGCTAAATGCCATTAATCTAAGGAGCTGGGAAAAAGCAATTTATCTCTTGATACAGTAAGGCACAGCCCTGATTAGTTCTGGTTCTTAATAAGGTTACAAGTTTAGTAATAATATGCTAATGCTGTGCAGATTCAGTTTAGATCGCAGCAAGGGAACTTGTATTCTACATACAGTTTTGTGTCTGCATTTCCTTCTCATTATATAGGCTGTGGACAGTGAATTTCGCATGAACTGGCCAAGATGAGCATATGAAAGACAAGGAGAAAAAACACTCCCCTTATGAATTTCTGCACACCTTGGTTTACACCTTGGTGTAAAACACAAGTTTTTTAATCAATCATTCTCCAGTGTTTTACTGTGAAAAGAGTGATCTTTTGGAGATAAGGTACCTCAGCCAATACCCACTGTGGTTCATGAGAGATTTTCCCCTTAGTAGGAGTTGGATCAACTCCTAGATGCTGCTTCAGGAGGGATTTCAGTGTTTTGCCTGTCCAATTCACTGTCCACAGCCAATATAATGAGAAGGAAATGCAGACACAAGACTGTATATAGCATACAAGTTCCCTTGCTGCGATCTAAACTGAATCTGCACAGCGTTAGCATATTATTACTAAACTTGTAACCTTATTAAGAACCAGAACTAGTCAGGGCTGTGCCTTACTGTATCAAGAGATAAATTGCTTTTTCCCAGCTCCTTAGATAAATGGCATTTAGCTTAAATATCCTAAAAGCGACAGGGATTTTTATTTTTCTTCCCATCTTCCCTTAAATATTATTTAATAGACTTGCTAAGTGAATTGTGCCTACAGTCACATACATGAGATTAAGCACTATGGAGCAATGTCTTGAAAACCAAGAGAGGCTACATTGAAAAGCAGAATTCACATGAATTTAAATAAAGATATTTGCATTTGCTGATTGGAAGCCACATTCCGCAGAACTGCTCATTGCAGGAAAGTTTACACCAACAAAAATATATTCCCTGCTAAGTCCTTTAGAATAACATCCACTTTCCTGATGAGCTAAGTGAGAAACAATGAACTTCCGCATATGGTTGCTTTGTCAGGTAACACAGCCCGAGGGGCAGTGCTGTCGTGTCACAGAATAGCGAGACTCACTCCCTGCTTGGAAAATATGTTCAAGAGGTCAGCGCACAAACCCCAGGAATGTTTCTCCATGGTGCAGAAATGTCTTAGACAGCTATTTCATTTGTGAGTGCACATTTAGAAGCAGACATCTGGCAGGTTTGTTCACTTGAATGATAACTCTCAAGATACCTGCCGTCTTGTCAGCTCAGACATAATCATTTCAAACTCACCAAACAGTGGAAGAGCTATTCCAACACAATACCTCAGCAGAAGAGACGTAGCCACTAACCCAGCACTAGGAGGGAATTCCACTGTTTCCCTCAGTGAGAAAAGTATAAGAGCTCCTGCTACAGCAGGCAGTAGCGTGAGATTTGTGATTCCCACTCCCGGCAAAAGTTCAGGTGCAGATCAAGAAATTAGTTGCAATTACTCCCTCATTAGCCTCCCTCTTATAGAAGCTTTGTCTGTGGAAACAAAGTTACCCACTAACCCCACTGTATATTAGTGGAACCTGCAGCCAAAGAGGAGCTGGTTGCTCTTGAACTGCAATTGCAACCCAGAATAAACCACAATTCAAGTTCCTGAAACTGAGGGTAAAGCCTGTCTGGCCAGCTTTTAGGAGCCTGTCTGGAGTTCATTGGGCTTTTGCCATTTTCTGCTTTCACCCTGCAAAAGGAAAGGCATAATCAATGGGTGCTGAAATGCTGGGCTTGCCAGGTACCATGAGACGATCTGTATGTCACCTGCCCCATCCAGCTACGAGATGAAGTAGCTACAGGGAGAAAGTTTACAAAATTCCAGGAAGCGGATATACCAACATAAACCAACCATGTACAGCAGCAACACGCTGAGAAGGTGCTTGTACACGTGACAAAAATTGCCCTTTTCGTGTGGCTTATTGGCGACACACTTTACACGTACGTGAGTATTTGGTGATTTAAATGAGTTGCGTTGTCGTAAACTAATCCCCACCCTGATGTAGCTTAGTTTGTGATGAAGCCACTTGCAATGGTGCCGCCATTACTGTGTCACGTGTACGCAGTAACTCAGATGCTTCTGCTCTCTTAGTTTCACAGAAACTAAAAATAGGCGGAAAGGGCAAATAAAGCAAAAAATGGCATTGTGCTCACTGACTAAACACATACCGGGGCAGGGGGGAAACCCAGTATAGCCATCTGAATACATTTCAGACAGGTGTTGCTCTTCCTAGTGTCTTCCTGCCTGCGACCTCTAGCCTTGGTGGGGCTGAGAGTCAGATTTCCACAGCCAATAGTCAGTTTTAGCAGTTGCTTTATTTAAATCTAAACATTAGCATCTCCTGCTTGCTCTGTTGCACAAAATCCAGAAACCAGATATAACAACGAGAACATCTAAATGCTGCTGGTAACATAATTTTGCTGCATATCAAACAAGATATAAAGCGGATGGTGATGTCCTACTGTTGGGGTGAGAACTAGGCAGACAAGAGTAGTAGGTGCTTTTACTAGATGTTCTGCTTTACTTTGTGCAGCTTTGTTAACATTTTTTGGCACTGGACTTTCAGGCAGTTCAGCATGCAGTTGTGAATGAAAATTTTGCTTTTATTCTTTCCACAGCTTGGCATACAAATCAATAAGTTCTGCAAACAAAAATATACTAATGCATTTGCCTGATATGAATGTATCCCTGAGCCAAGCATGAATTAAGAGCACAACTGCCCACACCCACAAAACTGCCAAAAATTTGAAGCAGGTTTCTGTGCCTTAGTTTCCCAAATATAATTGATCTAGTAACAGCTTCCCAGACAGGAGGTAAGCTTTAGTTATCGAATAGCTGGGACACTCTGAACCTTGAATTGTGGCTGACAATATTTTATTAGCAATGGCTCAAGTGCTTGTGCAACCATCTTTGATACCCTAACCATAGAAAAGTAGGATTGGAAGGGCCCTTGGGAGGTCTCTAGTTTAACCCCCTGCTCATCCTAGACAAGGATTTACCTTACCTAGGGCCATGAGAGGATCTGGCCTGCAACTGGTTAATGTACAGCCCCCTGCTACCAGTGTAGCTGCTGCTCCATCAACAGTAGCTGCGGTTTGTGGGACGGACAGGAAGGCATGGTGAGAGGCCCAGTGACATCTCTGCCAACACGGCAGCACTAGTGGGAGGTGGGGGTGCACAGCTGCAGCAGTAGGGGATGCCAGGGGAGGAGGGAGGGACACCCTATCCAGATCATCCTATATAAATCTCTTGGCTATAGTAGACAAATTACAGTCAGCCCTGATACAGCCATAAGGCATAACACCCAGACCTGCCACAGGTACAGCAGGGGGGCCATGGTGGCTAACGTCCTGCTGTTGCAGAGATGCTTAGGAGATCCTAGGAGGAAGGACATACCCCCAGCTACAGAGGAAGGCAAAAACCTCCACAGTCTACACCAATCTGACCATGGGGTAAAATTCCTTCCTGACCCCAAATATGGTGATTGGTCTGACCCTGAGCAGAAGAACAAGACCCCCTACCTAGGAATATCCAAGTTTAAGGATCACTGGCACACCCCAGTTAAAATCCCCAACCTTGCCTGCAGCCAACGCCCAATGCTTCTGGGGAAGGCAACCCCCTGCTCCCCGACCCATGTAACAGCAAGAAATGAAAAAAATCCTCCCTAGCCCCCTGTGGCAACCAGCAAAGCCCAGAAGCATGAGACAGCTCTAGTAATAAAAAGGGGGAAAACAATAATTAAAAGAGCAAATTGTTTTAAAAATGGTTTTCCATAAGTGGTCACAGACTTTCTTGGATGCTGCAGGGGATTCAATCTGGTTTTCCACCCTGGGTTTTAAAGATGAGTACTGGAAAGCAGGTGACAGTCCAAAAAATAGGGTCATGGTTGTTCCCACAACAGGACAAAGCCTGTGGCAATTTAAAGTAACTTTATTTAGTTTTCACTGGTCCACAAAGGATCTGGTTCTGCCATCTCTTTTTCTTAACCAGAAGTAGAGAAGAGACTGGAGAATTGCTGAAAGCTCATTTATGCTTCCCTAATGCATTTCTTCTATCATCTGCAGTGTCTCTTTCCTCCTTGCTACAGAGGTGAATGACAAGGTGGCTGCTTAATTCCCACTGAAGTAAAAGCATTTTACAACAAAATGTTCCTGGGCATGTTTTAAACCCAGCAGAGAGCTACAGCAGCTGCACACTAGGCAGGCAGCTCCCCGAAGCCAGCTGAGCTGTAGAAGATCCAGCAGTGCCATCCATTGACTCTGTGTTGTACGGCATGTGCTCCTTAGTGCTGCAGACAGGGAGACGTACCTGTTGGGGGGCAGATGCTATTTTCCTCTTTTTTTCCGATTATTGCAGGTAACATACCAAAATGAAGAGTCACAAACCTCACTTCTAGTAGGACAGAGATCCCTGTACTGCCTGTTCTTAGCCAGCAGCTGCCAGCTGTGTTACAAAGCACTGCTCCCACAGGCAAAACATCGCCATCCTCACATGTTCACTCATGTGACTATTAGAAAGAGTGTTTGTACCAGCTAATTAATGACACAAAAGGAACATGACAACTAAAGGGTTATCACATGCCTACGGCAAAAGAATGGGCTCCTTATTTTCTCCCTGTTGAGAGATGACAGCACCAAAACGCATAACAGAGCCAGGTACAGTTAACATGGCATTATTAACAACATCCAAACTCCCATTAAAATTCCTTTGGCAGGGTGTAAATGGTTAACAAGAAGAGAAGATGCTCTAATAAATGATATTAAAGTGCTTTCCCTGTCCAATTCACTGTGATAAATCAATTGTTATAGACCATTAGAGTGACCATCAGATCAATAGGCTGCTTATAACTACCCGTAACACTTTCTACCAAAGGGCTTTTACCACATGGCTCCTGTCTGTTATATGCTTATACCAGTTAAATTTTAAAAAGTGACTATTAAGACCTATTGCAAGTTTGTGTCCATTTCACTTTTGGATGACTACAAAGATGCAGACGGCATCAATGCTCAGATCTAAATTAGGAAAGATCTTCATTCTGCAGCTCTTCCTTCAAATGGGTCTGCAAGGTAAAAAATCAGGCATGAGAGCCTTGCCAGCTCAGCTCTGCTGGAGAGGAGACACACCGTGCAGCAGGAGGGTACAGGGACTCCACGCAAGTGCTGACCTCTTGTCGAATTGCAGAGATGTCTGCGCACTTTAGGGGCTAAAATTCTGACCTGGTCTGTGGCAGGGCAAGGCCAGCACCATCGATCTGAGGGGTCCTGCAACAAAGATGATCCAAGAAGGACGCTAAATGCTCTTTTTCACCTATTTTCCAAAATACTCTACCCAGTCTGCTCTACTCAGTGGACTGAAGAAAGGTGCTATGGATGGGCAAGGTCTCTGTCCAAGCCTAAGGTGATACAGCAGTCCTTACTAGGCCCTTCGTAGACAGCGAGGTACGGCAGCTCTTAAGACATTCGAAAATATGCCAGTGCCTGCTTTGGCTGAATCCACCTTCCTCGCATCCCAGCTCTCCTCTCCTATGGTGAATGTAGACTAGGACTGAGCTCTGAGTCAAGACAGTTGGTCCACACTCCAAACACCGTCCGTGCAGCAACAGGCAGAGGTTAAAGACAAAGATTTGCAACTCTTCATCATCTGTAGTTCTGTCAGCCAAGTCTTGAAGAGGGCTAGATGATGTGTCCTACAAATGTTTATTGCTTTTCCACAGTTTACAGGCCAGATGTGCTTACAGTGAAGTCCCAGATGGACGTCACAGATTTCAGCTAATTGATGCACTTGAGTTCTTGTTACAAATTCTTTTTCATAGAATCGCATTACCAGGCCCCTCTCTTTTTGCTAACAGATATGCAACAGCCTCCTAAATGTTCTCTAAAGCCAGCAGGGTCTTTTCCCCCACATCCTTTACTTCCTAATTTTTTTTAAATTACACCGGTTAGTGCTGACATTTTAGAACATTTTATAGGAACAATTTCCTCTCAAACTCAGTATTTCCTGCAGCTTTTTAAATAAGTAAAATTATCTCAGAGACTGATTCTCTTAAATGTTTCTCTATAGTTTTCCTGGACCTTTTGAAAGGTCTGACTGTCAGAACTAATTATGGTTCAGACAATTTTTAAAGATGTACATGTTAAGCAAATGGATGAATCATACCTCAGTTACTAATCTTCATTACAGTGTTTCTTCATGTATTCATTTGAATGATCCCTCCTCTCTGTTTGGACCTATAAAAAAGGAAGTCCACACATGATATTTATTTGCTTGTGGAATGGTCTTTTGAAGACAGTAATGGAAACCACATTTTGGAGACATAAAAAGCCATCGTGGAGTCAAGGCCCTAACGGCTGTACCAACCTCCATTGTTTCCTGCGTTAGACTGGACAAAGGGCTCCCACATGTGGAAATGGGGCCCTGGTGTGAAACACACTGGGCACATCTACACATACAATTAACATATAAACTCCGGCTCGTACACACCTGAATTTATTCCTCTGGGGAACCGTGTTTGAATATGTGCCTGGGACCACCACAGCATGTTGAGCCACGTTGGAGCCTTCCTAGCTGGCAGGGGGCCTGGGGCTGCTCTGTCCTGGCTCATTGTGCTGTGGAGGGGCTGGCTGGGGCACAAAAGGGCTTCAGTATGGGGCTAGCTGGCAGGCAGTCCCTGCACTGAAGCACCCTCGTGCCCCAGCCACCCTGGTCAGTGTCTACACGTGTGTTGCTGTGGAGTAAAAAAACCCACTGTAGGGTAGTACTTGAGTTTACAAGTACTAACCTGCAGCAGAGTTAATTAGTTTGCCCCATCCTAATAGCACTGTACATGTAGATAGTGAGACGTTTACTGCACAGCTAAATATGCAACTCCAGAGTAAATGTCTCATGTAGACGTGCCCATTGAGAACCACGGGCTTTTCTTCTTTCTAACTTTCATTCATAACCCAACAATAATGGAATCATATTTTCTACAATTAGCGAGCCTTAAAATCATGCAGGCTAAATGCCCCATGCTTACTCCTGTTACAAGGAGAGCATAGAAAGTGTAACACAATCGTCGCTTTGCACTCCCTTTCTGCAGATGCAAATGACAACACAAGGGGTGAAGCAGGTGAATCGGGTTGCCATTATTCTACAGAGGCAGAAGGGACCACCCTGTCTTGTAGGACTGGTATCTGTGCTACAGCCTCTAGTCAACAGGAGCATCAAATGAAATCTAGTTCTTATGACTGGTTTTGTAGTAAGCCATTGTATGCTGGTGTGTGTCTCGAACTCCAAAAATATCATTAGCGAACTAGGTCAGTGCTAACAAAAGCTGACATTGTTTATAAACATTCAGGCAAACTGAGATTTGGTCCTGAAATGTTTCCTAGCTAAGTAGAACACCGTTACTTGTAAGAATACAAATGACATGATCCGGAAATGGAAATTTTTGTAGTTAGTTTAATGTAGGAACAGAACATGAGGATGGAAGTGAGGACTCCTGGTTTTCACGAGCATGCCCGAGTTATTGCCTCCTCCCTGCCTCAGTCTCCCCATTTGTAATAATATCTACCACATCTACCTCACAGCAGTTTTGTGCCACCTAAATAAATTTGTGAGCTTTTACGGTACCTTCTGAAGAAAGGCAATAATAACCATTTTATCATCTATTACTTATATTAAATAGGTAAAATCCTGCACTTGTAAGAGAATAGGAAAAAATGTAGGAAGTAGTTTTATCGGTCTTAATTTTTGGGGTGATTTCTCAGAATCAAATTCTTTAGAGCTAGGATGAAGCTCATGGTAGGATTATTTCTTGATGGCCTATAACATCATAACTTACAGGGCTACACCCCGAGTGGATATACAAAAGCTGAGAGGTATGCTCGTTAATCAAAGCATGTACAAGAGAATACAGGTTGGCAGTATTATTTACCTTTGGCACAGTTTTAAGTAATATCTTCCACAGTTGCAATGTCGCCAACTTAAAGCCATAGGAGCAATGTCCACTGACCTCAGAAAAATGTGAGCTAACACGCTGACTATTGATAATATTTAGCCACACATGTCAGACACTCTTAACCCACAGGGGAAGACAGCATGTTTCATACATTTCATAGACATTAGGGCTGGAAGGGACCCTGGAGGATCATCGAGTCCAGCCCCTGCCCCGGGGGCAGGAAGTCAGCTGGGGTCATAGGATGCCAGCAAGATAAATGTCCAACTGAGTCTGAAAGGAGTCCAGAATAAGTGCTTGCACCACCTCTGGTGGCCGTCTGTTCCAGGCCTTGGGGGCTCGGACAATAAAGAAGTTCTTCCTTATGTCCAGCCTGAAATGATCTTGGTGGAGTTTGTGACGGTTCAATTTTGTCATCCCCTGGGGTGCTGTGGTAAACAGGCGTTCCCCCAGATCCTGGGGGACACCCCTTGTATACTTATAGGTGGCCACCAGGTCCCCCCTGAGCCTGCGCTTTTCCAGGCTGAAGAGCCCCATGGCGCTCAGCCTGTCATCGTAAGGTCTGTTTTCCTGACCTCTGATCATGCGCGTGGCTCTCCTCTGAACTCTCTCAAGCTTCTCCACATCCTTTATAAATTGTGGAGACCAGAATTGGACACTACTCCAGCTGTAGCCTCACCAAGGCCGAGTACAGTGGGAGGATGACATCCTAGGATTTGCTAGGGAAGCATCGATGGATGCAAGCCAGAGCTTTGCTCACTTTGCCAGCTGCAACATCACATTGGTGGCTCATATTCATTTTGCGGTCAGTCATGACCCCCCAAGTCCCTTTTGGCCGTGGCTCTCGGCAAGCGTAGCACTGCCGAGCCTGTAAGCATGCCACGGGTTTTTCTTCCCAGGGTGGAGTACCTTGCATTTTTCAGTGTTGAAGGCCATCAGGTTTTCGTCTGCCCATTTTCTAAGTCTGTCATGTTGTATGGTGCTGAACAGTTTGACCACAACCTCATTAGGTTGTCACACAGTGGGCATGTCTACACGAGGCATTTACTGCAGTTGCCTAATTAGCTCTGCAGTAAACATCTCAGGATCTGCATGTGCAGTGCTATTAGGATGAAGTAAACTAATTAACTCCACCATAGGTTAATACTTGTAAACACAAGTACTAAGCTAGAGTGGAGTTTTTCACTGTGCAGCAATACGCATGTTGACACCAATGGGGCTGACTGGGACATGAGGGTGCTTCAGTGTAGGGGCTGCCTGCCACCTAGTCCCACACTGAAACACCCTCATGCCCCAGCCAGCCCCTCCACAGCATGTTGAGCTGGATCGGAACAGCTCTGGGCTGCAACAGCAATGGATACTCAAAAAGTTTCACGGAGCAGTATTACTTTGCATCACTTTCATGTGTTATACATGTGGACCAACAACATCTAAGTTTTGTTGGGTTGAATAACTTCCTCCCTTCAGAAACACTGAGTACAGTTGTTTGCTTTTCTCCTGATTCGAAGATCTAAAGATCATATTTGAAGATGTGGTTGAACCAAACAGCAAAATAGGACGTTGAAATCTTAGCTAAAAGGCCAAATTAGATCTGAATAAAACTTTCTGAAAATCACAGCAAATTATCTTAAGCCACAGGCGGAAAATGGAAATTTCTTCACGGATGTCATGGTGGCTACCAAGAAAGGTCATTAAAATTAACTCTAAAAACCTGTTCCTGGTGTAGATGACTAGATGCTTCTGGGCATCAAAAAGAGGGATTTAGAGCCACTTACTTCATGGCTGTTGCTTCAAAGTAGCCCATATTAACAGAGACTGAAAGATATCAGTAGGTGGCTCCTTGTTGGCTTACACAAAATGGGAAGGAGTTAGCCACATTAGTCTCAAGTCAGGTAGAAGTCTGCTGCTTATGAAAGCTTATGCATCTTTGATTAAATTAGCCTGTCTTCTGTCTTACTTGAAATGGGTCTTGATAAAATATCTGGATCATCAAGCAATTCCACAGCTGACAATAATGCTTAACGCACTGGCCAACATTGGAGAAATGAAGATCGGACTGGATGTGGAGTCTGAACTGCCCTCCAGGTCTGAGGTGAGATAGAGTGGGAGGAAATTTGCACTGGCATTGCCTATGCTTGTTCTGTTCTGTGGATAAAGAAATCATTTCCTTTGCTTTGCTAGGGTTATCAATTCCACACATAGCCAGAGCCCCTAAGACTGATTCTCACTCACATACGCACAAAGTGACTATATATCATCACACCCTCCAAATGAAAGAGCTACTCATCATTAAAATGCTACAGGGGATCTTCACACATAAAAGGAACCTAAACCTTCTCCCCTATCACACCAATAAAGCAGAAAGGAGACAGCAGCAGGGACTAGCTTTCCTCCCCAGTACAAATGACTTCCTACTCAATAAAGCTGACATTTCGTCCCACCCACTTGCATAACTTGCAACTGGTGCAATACTCTGGTGCTTTTCCCTTAATTTTAACTACATGGGACTGATGAAAACTCTGCTCAAAGAGAAATTCACCCCCCTGCAATAGACCAGCAAGAAGGCCCATCCATGTGTCATCCATAGGAGTATTTATGGCCACAGCTCTAGTAGAGCCCCTGCTGCTTTGGCACTCTCTAGGCTGCTGTTTTTTCAGGTTCAGTGTGCCTCTGCGGCAAACTTTCAGAGTACACACTCATTTCCCCTTCACTGAAATGGACCCTACAGCCCAGCTGCCCTCAGGTACCAGACTCTCCGTTGCTTAAGCACACTGTTTCCCACAGCTCCGATCTTATGGGCATCGAGGTTTATGGTTCAGCGAAGGCTGGTAATTGGAGGAAACAAGCATATAGAATGGGTTCCTATTTGAAAAGGTTCAGGTATATACAAATAAAATGATTTTGTCAAATTACCAACACATTTTCTGGTCTGCCACTCTTTAAATACCTTTGGGCTGCTCTCAGAATCTTTACCTAAATACAAGGTGCTTTAGCTCCCATGCCTGGCTTCTCCAAAGCACACAGACTCTCCTGCTCAGTTAGTTTTCTATTTCCTCAGCTTGGTCCCATGGTTAGTTGGGACCCCACTGTGAATCTAAAGTTATTTTCTATTAAATCTGCTGATGTCAATGCATGTGCACTTTTATTTTGTCTTCACAATATAGTCTGTACCTGCCAGTCTAGCAGCACACCTGTGGCAGGAGTAATTAATTTATTAAGGTCCTGGGACAAACATCCCTGAATCGCTTCTATTATAGGGATGTTTCTTTCCTGCTTAACCTTTCTGTATCTATGATTTGCTCTGCACCTTTCCAGGGTCACTAAGTCCAGTTTCCTGCAACTCAAGCAACCATCCAACACATACCTGTCCAGAATGGTCCACAGGGCCTGTGCTACACATCACCAAGCACCTAATAATACAATAAAATCTACAATAATCCATGGGGAGAAAGCAGGGTAGAGGAACCCCCAACCTTAATCCAGCCCCTGTCTTTGCCACTATGATAGCTGGGAAATTGAGCATATTTTACCTAAAAGGTAGGTAACCCCCTGTGCTACAGAGGAAGGCTAACAAACACCAAAACCAACAGTGCTCCTGACTGAGTGGGGGATTCCTTCTTGACTCCAAAACCCTCCAGCCAGGTACCTGCTTGGAACCAAGAGAAGCAAAAATATTTTTAGATGCAATTGTTTTGCTATTCTGTTTGAGTATTTTCCGTTCTCCAAATCCCTGCTCCTGAAGGCAAATTTGACTGAACTGGATTCCCTGGGTTGCAGCCATCACATCCTCCCAAGCCAAGGTGTTTCCAATTCCACTTGAATGGAAACTGTCGAGCTCGAATACCCTCCCACTGTTCCTAGTCTGGGAGATATGTGATACAGCCCTGACAGCAATTGCTAGATTCCACACACACAGAGCCACGGACTGATATTGCACTTCATAACATTAACCAGAATTCATAAATTGTACACAGCCAGATTTCCCCCATTCATTACACAGGCCTTGCATCATGTGCTGTACAGAGACAAATTTCACCCTCAGTGAATTGGTGAATATTTCCTTAGCAACAGGGACTGTGTAACTCTCCCACTATCCTAATTACACCACCCCCACTGCTCTTTTTTCCCCCGCTTTCTTCATAACCTAAGTCATATTGGAACCTGCACACTCTAACGTGAAAAACAGGGGCACTTAACCCTCTTAAAAAATACCCACGCTCCTAATTTACTATGCTACAGAGACTCTGTCTTGCCTTCTTTTCTGAATGAGGCTCATGATCAGTTCCCAGTTTCCCTCATTATATTCATCACACATAGTTTAACATCTGTAATGGTAATAAAAGATACAGCCTACATCATGCATATGTAATCATATCCCACTTATTTGCAGGAACTATTACTTGTTCATTATAAGGCATTATATGTTGGACTGATCAGATTCTCAATTCCTAAATTATTAGCAAATGAAAAGCTTTATAAAATGCAAAATAAATTTGCTGCCATGCATTTACATGAAACAAAGGAAAAAAAAGACCTCTGGGCTTTCCTCATTCTGCAAACATCATTCTAATTTGACTGGGAACATGGTTAATGATGATTATGGACTATCAAAATAAATGTGGATTAACTATGTATCCATCCTCACAAAATCATTCAAACTGAGGAACAGGTTGAAAATGTTCAAGTTAAAAGATAAGCACTAGTTAAAAGACAAGAAACACTGTGAAACTGAGGAAGACACTGTGTGAAAGTTATTTCGAGTCCATTGATGCAAAAAAAGTAGACGAAAGCAACTCTTGCTTGGGAAATGAGTGAGAAGACAGTTTGGCATTGGGGCTGAAGAAGTGGCCTGGGACTTACAATACCTATATTCTATTTCTGGCACAATCTCTGGTCACTTTGCACTTCTCTGTAAAACAGAAATAATCTCCTTGACTCTCTTGGAAAATTATGGAAGAGGAGTCTTATATAACAACTAGGTAATATTATTGTGGTTGTTATTGTTATTAAGGTTCGCTGAAAGAATTTAAAAAATAGATCTTATTAAAGATATTCTTATGTTGCTTGATGAAGCACTTGATTATAAATGTATTTCTCCAGTACAAAGAGGAAGACTATTTCTAAGTCAAATTAAACAACCATATCAAGAAATCTGACCCCATGGAAACTGAATTTTACATAATGAATCCAGAATTTCACGCTGGGTTTTCAATGTATCCGGCTCTCTCTTTACAACTTCCTTTATTTTTACTTAAGATAAATAATGATCCCTGATAGTTTAATGACAAAAATCCAGGTAGCCCACCCCTAGGCCTGCAGTAGTTCCCCCCGCCATGTCCCAAGACAGACACAGTCCCACAAGCACCCATGACACGAGTTTTGCCTGTCAGCAGGTAGAGGTGCAGGGCCCCAGAACCTGGAAGCCCCGCACCGATCTCCTGTTTGGATGGAACGGAGCTCTTTCAAATCGAAACAAAATTTGAAACGGAACACTGTTCCGTCGAAACGCCGAAATGCCGGTCGAAACATAAGGCTGCCGTTTCGCACAGCCCTATTGGGCAGTACCTCGTGACTACTGCACAGTTGCATTATATCATGCTTCCTGCCATGCGAAGCTACTGCGCAGTAGTCAAGAGCTGTTGCTACAGCACCACATGTAGACGCAGGTCTGTGATCACCATAGCCCTGCTACATTCCCAAAGACAGCATAAACGTACGTAGCATCAGATGTGAGATCTTAACTTTAAAGCCATTTGATATTCTTTACATTGTCTATGTGACCGCGTTTCTTTGATTTTAAAAAAAGGAAACACCGTTATAGGTTTGTATACCTTTTTGCCTTCTAGAAAATTCTGTTAATTATATCACCCTAGGGAGATGACATTTGAGCTCATACCAAGAGTGACTCAATCTAGCTGTTAAATTAATATCTATAAATCATCTGTATTGACATATGACCAAATCTGTGCCAGAGGTAGACAACACTAATAGAAATGTCAGTACAGTAAATCATAGACCTTTTTGAAAAGCATAGCACTTATTTGTTATTATGGAGTACGTATAATATTACTGAAGTATCACTCATCACAGAGCACAATTTTCCTATAAAACCCAGAGGAATATTTAGTTCTAGAGATGTCTGTAATTAAAAAAAAAAAAAAATTGGTCTGAAAAAGGAAAAATAGCCCATTAAAATAGTCCATAAATTCTGTGAATTTTAATCAGAATTTACGTGTAGATCATTTTAAGGCATTGCCAATATCTTTATCAGAAAAACTATGAACATAAAAAGTTAGCTGCAATTATGTAGCGACTACATCAAGTGATCACATGTTTGGTATGTATCTAATAACATCTTGGTCTCATTTGTATGTTTAGGAAGAAGTTAGAGAGCTGCATGATTATAAGGGACACGTGTGGAAATGCCAACATTCATATTACATCAAAGCAGCAAGCCAAATCTGAGGTCTTTTTGTAAATCTCAGAGAAACAGAAATTACTGCCTAACCTTGGATCTGTCTACATAAAGTGTTACAAAGCCAACAGAGGTGTAGGAACTGACTTATATTCACAGGGAAGACGATCGTGCCTAAGACAAACCAGAGAAATGAGTCTGTCTTATTTACATTCAGTAGATATTTCACTCACTGCAGTGAATATAATTTCAAGCTTCCCCGCTTGGTACCTGTACTGCTAACAGCTAGTAATGCTTCACAAGTTCAAGGAAAGTCTTTCAATGTACAGGACAAAAGCAAAAGTTATAAACCAGGATTAAATATGAATGAGATGTTACTGACAACCTGGTGTTCAGAAGCATAACTGAACACAGCTAGATCAGGATCAGGGCCTGTGTGTTTGCATGGCTGTGGCAAAGTTTAATAACAAGATAATAATGCAGTTTGGTGCCACACCCATAAAGTCAGCCAAATTGTAGAGGGCGATTCTGTCTTCTAGCATGGTAAATTCTTCTGTGTAGATAGACAAAGATTTATTTCCTTTGCCAGATGTTCTGTAGCAGTACCAGAAGAGCTGGTAAAGATATGCAGTAGAACTCCTGAAAACTGTTTATATTCTAGGTTCTCAGAAAGAGACAGATTTATGGAGCAAGGACTACATAAAGAATGAAACCCTGGCAGTGTGTGCCCTGCCCATTATGCCTGAAGCAGATGCTCCTTTAATGTATGCAAAGCTCCCTGACTCTCTTCCTTCAAGAGACTCCTTGAAACCCATCTGTTCTGCGGTGCACCCTGCACTGCCCATCACGCCATTTCAGTATTGTTTCATTCTGGGTAGCCCTGTGTGGTTCTGGCACGTGTGGCTTGTACTAGAAGCCCTTCCCAGCAGGAAACCTCCTGTTTGCTAGACACAGTTCTCCTATTGTATAGGGCAGTGTATGCACACAGCATTACAAACATACCACCATAGGAAAGAGAGGAAGGATGGCTAAGTAAGGAATGAGGAGGAAAATATTTGCATCCAAAGCTTAACATTCAGATAAGTTAAATGTTCATATACAGCTTACAGTTTGGGCTGTGCAATATGCAAAATTTCCCCTCTCTCCCACTCCTGAGAAATACTGTGTGTGATCACAAAAGGTCTGGAAATGGCTGAAGTCAGACACGAATCCTGCAATATTCCCTACCCTTCACCTCGCTGCTGCAGTTATCTGTAAAAGTCAACGATATTTTGGGAATCACCTGCATATAACAAATTGCTGCACTGAGCCCGAAGGTTCATTCAACTATATGACGAGATGGTGTTTTTGTTTCCTTTTTTCCTTATTATGTTTGTAGCTTAATGTATAAAGAACTGGATTGTTTACCTGACTTTGCTGGCCAGTCTTTAAAAATGTCAGGGACACGGTAAGTTCTTCTGAGTGAAAGGAAACTGTGGGGTTTTTGCTCTGCTTGTCCAGTGCCTGATACAAAGGGGTCCCAAACTATGCCTGAAGCCCCTAAGAGGGCCACAGACCAGACACACAACAATACGGGTAATCAAGTGCAGTGTGCCTTCTCAGAACTGAAAGCCTTGGTGCATTCAACATGTTTGATGTGGGGCACATACGTTGAGCCCTGATGTGGGGCACATATGTTGACCCCTGGGCACGTCACAGCTATGTCACCCCAGAAAGGGCAGCAAGCATATGTCTCTTTTGGTTGCTTTCCTAGCTCGTAAGAAATATAGCTGGTTAGATGGAAGGAGGCTTAATACACGTTTATTTTTGCAGCTCAGCTGGAAGTGCCATGTCTGCATTAGAGTGTAACATCACCTGCACGGGCACAACACACAACTCGGAGACGTGTTACTGCCGCCCTCGGGCCTTACTTCAGAGAGCACGAGGTCCCGTGGGAGCCGTTGCACCATCTTGTCCAGCCACTCTGGCAGCAGAAACCTTGTCACTGGTGAGGACCTGTGTATCAGTCTCTTGAAACACCAGAACTCCGCTGGATTTCCAGCCACCGGTGACTCTTGGAGGTGACATGATGTTTTTAAGCCTCCCTCAGAGGCGCTGGGTGTTGGCTGCAGTAAAGGCTGGGGACTTTGGCTGGGGTGTGCCAGCGCTCCTGCTGGGACCAAAGCCGGAGGCTCCTGGCTAGAGGGTCCTGCCCCTCCGCTCAGGGTCAGACCGATCACATGTATGGGGTCAGGAAGGAATTTTACCCTATGGCCAGATCAGTGCAGACTGTGGGGGGTTTCACCTTCCCCTGTAGCAGGGGGGATGGCCTTCTCTCCGGGGTCTCTTGAGCGTAGACTGACAACATGTCATAGAAGCAGGACGCTGGCTGCCGGGGTCCCCATGCTTTCCCTGCGGCAAGTTCAGGTGTGAGGGCGGTCTGCCTTGTGTCAGGGCTGCCGGTCGTCACGTGTAGAGGTTAGAGTGTGGGTGTGCACAGGGAGGTCTGCACAGGGATGTTCCTGCCCCAGGGGTAGGCGTGACCCCTGCAGGTCCCTCCCAGCCCCACTCCTCTAGGATCGATGACCTGATCCAGGGAGGAGCCCCGGCACTGCTCCGCCGAGAACCCGACCTGCCAGGCCCTCCTTGTACTGCAGAAAGAAGAGGGGAAAGGCCCGGGCCCGGTCCCTGCCGGGACAGTCACCTCCACGCTGGGGCACGCACCAGGAGCTCCATGAAGTGGGGGGTCACACACACCGTGAAGCCACACACACACGCACCCATAAAGTCACACATCCCCCCCGCATGAAGTCACACACACAACCATGAAATCACACACACACATCCATCAAGTCACAAGCACACCCATGAAGTCACACATACACGCACACACACATGCATGAAGCCACATGCACACACACAGTGATGAGGTCTCAGACACACACCCATGAAGCCACACGCACAATGAAGCCACACGTACACACGCATGCACACCCATGAAGTCACACACACACACAACCATGAAATCACACGCACACCCATGAAGTCACGTGCACACACACACACGAAGTCACATGCACACACACTCATGAGGTCTCAGGCACACACCCATGAAGTCACACGCACACATGCGCACACGCCCATGAAATCACACACACACATGCACACCCCCCCCTCCATGAAGTCTCACAGACACGCCCGCCCCATTAACTCACCCCCCATGAAGTCTCACACACGCACACACCTACCCACGGAGTCACACACATGCGCGCGCACACCCGGGCGGGGCGGGGCGGGGCGGG
>NW_017728942.1:3706159-3722086 GCF_001723895.1 Crocodylus porosus
AAAGCTTTGCGCCCACTCAGATTTAGCTGAGTGATCTTCCCACGAGATGTCCGGGTAATTGAAGTCACCCATGACAACCAAGGTCCTGGAGCATGCGGCCTCAGCCAGTTCCCGGGCGAACTCCTGGTCGAGCTTAGGAGTTTGGGTGGGAGGTCTGTAGTAGACTCCCACCGTTGTGTCCCCTGTGCCGTGTTCCCCACAGATTTTAACCTAGAGGGTCTCCAGTCGTCCTACCAAAAATAATAGGAGAAGGTGCCTCAAGTTCAACCAGCAAATTTTTTAATTGTCAACACAAAAAAGGTGGGATGTGGCTATACCTGTGCTTTAGCAGGAGTCTCCTTGACCGTCTGGCAAGCACAAATACTATTAAATTAATGGCAGAAATGAGAGTCCTTCTCCTATGCATCCTCAGTGACTGCCCAGTAACTAGTGAAAGGTTCCAAGGTCTCTGCAGGGGAGGGGGAAGTTGTTTTTTTTTTCTCTTCCTATGTCTTGGGCAACATGTGTACTTTATCTAATACAGAACACCAGTCAAGGTGGAGTAAGGGCCAGTACTGAAGACATGCTAGCCGCTCTGTTTATCTGTACGGTTGGTTTCAGCTTATACTGAAACTGTTTTTTTCAGCATTCAATTTTACTTTAAATTCATTATTCTATAGGCCCAGCACAAGGAGAAATGCAGTGGATTTCCTGCATGCTTTGACAGAAGCTTACTGGAGAGATTAGGCTGCTAAACGGGTGCTTATGTTTTGCTTTTGCAGCATTTTACAGCAGGAAAAGTACTGCGCAGACTACTGCTGTAGCTTGGTAGCAATTCCCAGATTCTGCCTGTTTGTACCCGTTGCACAACACGTGGTTTCTAGGAGCTTAAGCTGTTGGTCCTTTTCCAGCAGCAAGTTATTTTCAGCCTACATCTCTGCTTCTGAGGTGTCAAATGTGCTTCCTTTATTACTGTGCTTCTCAGGATCCTGTAGCAGGGGTTCTCCACCTTCTTAGACTCGAGGCACTGTTTGGAAAATGCCAGCTTTTAGCTGCAACTTTACTATAGAAGAAGAAAAAATAATAGACTAGTTCTTACGTTGCAAAGAAGTCAGAAAGATCACAACTAACTGTGGATCTGTCTGAAATCTCTGGGTTCATCTTGTGAATCATGTTTGTTAAAACAGTGCTAACATTGTGTTGCACCCTGCAACCACTGAAAAGATCTCAAGGCACCCTTTTTGAGAATCATCCTCGTGCATGAGGATGAATGCTGAGATGCATAGCAAAATCACTCCCATATGCAAACTCGGGGGCTGGCCCTGAGGGGAGTGGACTATAAACATGCATTGGGTTAGGGGCAGAACTGAGGCCCAATTAATTAACAGTGAAACTCAGCCCAGTGCAGAAGCCCATACAGAGCATTAAGCTTAAGGCAGATAAACGCATTTGTGTTATGTTAATTCCGATATGGGCAGATTTTATCTTAATGTACACGTTATGTTTCCATACTGTCCAAAGTGCCTAACAATAACGTTGCAGACAGATTTTTTTTAGTTTCTTGACGTGTAGCTGAAGACCACTAACTGGGAAGCTGTGTGCAATATGAGTATTTGTTCTGAATTGTCATTTTCTCTCTATGTAGGACCCAAGAGGATCCCTTGAATCTATAGACCCCGGTGACAAAGACAAGAAACCTGACAAATCCCAGCACCTGAAAAAAGTTTTTAAGGAATATGGAACTGTTGGGGTTTCATTCCACATTGGAATTTCATTAGTATCTCTGGGAATATTCTATGTGGTTGTTTCAAGGTACTCTCATCTTTGTACCCTCTCTGCTTATTGGTAATGTTAGGTGTCTACTAAGAAAAGTGTTCTCAGCAAGTGTGGATTTGGGGTAGTATTTTGCTTCTGGAACTGGCTTGGGGTCTAATGCTGAGTCTGTTCCGTATGCAAAAGTCTCATGGACTCCAGCTGGGATTGCATGTATGGAGCAGCTAAGTATTTGAGGCTAATCTCTAACAACAGGAAAAATGAGGATGTGCATTCATTAAATACCTTCCCTCTGTCCAGGTGCACAGGGGAATCTGAGTATGGGGCTGAAGCTAGAGCTGTTTATTTCTGAAGTGGGGGTAAGGGAGAGAGTATTTGACTTTTTATATTAACTTTAAAAAGGACAGTGGACACTTACTGGAAATAATTTACCTGCTCTTTTTTCAAGTGTAACCAAAGGCTGTTATGGGTTTACAGAAAAAATACTGCATTATGTATTTAGTGAATAGTTAGTATCTGTTATATGTTACATGGACCTTTCACCATTTAGAAACGGATGTCACTGAATGATGCAGATCAGCTGTGCTGTGATGTCATCGCACAGTCGATATACTTCTCTGGGTGAAATTCACATTGCCTCTCGTCCCACGTCATTAAGGGCAGGACAAGGGGCAGGGCCTTAGGGTTTCATGATTTACACAGAAAAGGAAAATGTCAAATATTCCTTCTAGGTCCTGAAATTTTTTCCCAGACCAAGTGTTGATCAGTGGGGCCACCCCACATTTACATTGCTCCATTTAAAATTTATCCATAGTGCAAGATCAGAATTGGCCATGCAGTGTAACTGAGTTTTTAAAAATAATCTGATGAATGTTAACACTGTTACTATACGGATAATGTACAAATACATTGGAGACTGTGAGAAGATGCAAGTAGTGAACTATTTTTTTCAAACCTGAGGAAAATGGCACAACTTTGCTTTTTATCTATTAAAAATAATCCTTTTCTCTTTTTCTTTCCTCAGTGGTGTGGACATGACTGCAGTTCTCTTCAAACTTGGATTCAGTGAAGCAGTGCTGCAATCCAAACTGGCTGCTGGTGCAAGCACATTTGTGCTGGCCTATGCTATTCACAAATTGCTTGCTCCAGTTCGGATCAGCATTACCTTAATTTCTGTACCATTTATTGTCCAGTATTGCCGAAAAATTGGCTACTTCAAGCCTCCATCCCCATGATGCTATCCTGATGTTAGGAATGCTTCATACTCATATAGCTTTTAAAATTGCTGTGCTACTGCAAAAAACCTCTTTGGACCCAGGTTCATACTGGCTTGGGCTTGCATTTTTGACTTTGTCTTTTCTGGAAAATGTTGACATCCATCTTTCATCCCCTTCCTTACCTCTCCGTTGAGAACTCTGGTAAAATGGTATCTGGAAACTCCTGCTAAGAATAAGCGCTTGACAATGAACGAGCTGTCTAGAGCAGACTTGGCATACATATTTCAGTATCCTTACAGCTCGCCCTTTAGGCCTTACTCTTCTCTTGGTGAAATGCAGTTGCTACAGTTCACTATTTATATATAATGTATATGAAGGACTAAATGAAGATAGATTTTTTTTTTCTTATTGCTACAATTATCATCATTTTTCCCTCTCCTTCGCTATTACCTGAAGGAGATACTAAATTACCATGTCAGTTCCCCTTTTGAAAAATATAAATATTAGGAACCCAGTTTGTATATCTGGAACTTTTCTTATTTTAATATATTGACTCATTCTAAAAAGACCATTGACTTGTGCTGTACTCCCATGTTTCTGATCTGAGCATGGACTCTGAGCATCAGTTAAATTTATTGCTCTTGTTGATTAACAATTGGCCTTAAAGAAATCTTTCCGTTTAGGCTAGAGCTCTATAGACTCTGGGGAGAGGAGCCCCGAGTCCACTGAAGTCATGGAACCGCTATTTGATCCTGTATGGGCATCATTCAGTGAAAGTCATGGTAGATTTGCACCCATCCTGCCTTCTGCTTGACTTCAGACTATAACTTTGTCTCTCTCATCTTCCAGTGTCTATTGAACTTAGTGACAGACTTCCTTTGTGCTAGGCTCAGGCTCTGTAGGAAATGACATACGCACAACTGAAAATTAGCAGTAGGTCCCAAAGAAAGGAACCTCAGATACATTTCCTAAGTCTATGCATTAAAAATGTGGCTGCCTGCTGAATGCATCTGCTAGTCACTTGGTTCTTTATATTAAACTTTCATAAATACTTGCTGTGGAAATGCCCTTTTAATATTTCATTGCTCACTTCTAATGAAGTCATAAAAACTCAGTTTAACCAGTAATATTTCGATTGTCCATCTGGCTTTCTGTTTACTGCTCTTATAGGTCAATGTGATTCTGTACAAAAATTACAATGGTTATAAGTTCAAGGCACAATTTCTAGATCCCCATGACATCTAATGCCATATTAACAACTTGAATAGTAAATAAAAAATGTTTAGTTCAGATCCTTCAATTCCAAAGACTGATCAAATGGTGACATTTCCACACTAGGAAGCATTATTATGAAATCGGTGGCATTTCTCCCAAATGAACACTTAGGAGAAATTTAGGCACCAAATGTAGGACTTTTTTTCCTACTAAATCTAATAATTGACTCCTTCCCCCCCTCCCAATTGCTTTATCTGGATGTTCTTTAGCAGTTTAGTAAAAGCAGTGGTGCCCCATGCCCCAGTGAGAGAGGACTACAAATTTAATAGTCTATAAATATATATTTCTGTTTATAATGTTAGAAATGCTGCTTAAAAATCTTTTTCTGTATGAAAATGTTCCTATCATACAGCCAGACAGCACCCACAAACCCTAAGAATGCGTTCTGAATAAGCTGTTCTACCACATATACTTGGGGCACCTTGGGAGAGAGCATGTAGTTGCATTACTCTAGCAGTAAGGAAGGAGCTATAATGTGATTGTAGTATGGTACCTGCTTCTCCCTTATCTGATGCATGTGAAGCATTGTTATGCTCCTTGCTTGCTTGGCTGGTTCCTAGGGATTGGAAGCCTGTACAACTGTGTGGAGTGGGGAGAAACTGCCACTTAGTTCTAACTTTCTCTCCGTCATAACCTCTGGTATAATTAACTTGTGAATGGCCCTAAAGAAAACACCTTGTAGCCAAGCACAGATGTGTAAACTGGAATATAACTGGACAGTCAGGCTGTTGGTTGTAGGCGTGTTCCTCTAAGAACATAAGCAAACAAGGTTCCTTGGGTAGATGTGATTTCTCTTATTAGACCAACTAAATAGTTGGAAAAATTGTTCTTTGGATAGTAGGCTAATTTCATCATTATCACAAGCATTTTAATTATTGGGTGGCTTTAACTTTTTAACAGAAGTTTTTACTTTCTGATATTGGGAGAGGTGGAATTTATAACCACTGTACTTGTAGGGGTGACTGTACTTCGAGAGAAATCCAGTAGTTAGTTCAATGAAAAGGGAAACAAACCTTTTTTCTGGCATAATTTTTAAGAAAATTATTTGTCTGGGTACTTGATGGAGAGTCTTCCACACTCCTGCATGTTAAGACATACAGATTAAGATGGTCATGATGGACTGAACTGTTGCTTCTGATTCAGTATGTTGTGTATTACCACTAATAAGAAAGCAAGTGACATTCAAGTCTATCAGAGTTACTTCTTATAAAAGCAGTCATGATTTAGTGGTTTCTTTAGAAAAAAAGTATCCATCTGGAAAGTCACCAACAGAAAACAGACATTGTATGACTAAACTTTAAATGTAGTTATTTTTCCAATTGAAATTAAACTGACTTTGTTCCTCTTTTTGCTCAGAATGAAATGTTTACCTCATAATCATATAGTGGACTGTATAAAATGTTCAGTCTATCTAGATCAGTGTTTTACAAAGTATATTTTGGATTAGCTTGACTGTATGTTCAAATATGCATCTTTACCTGTAAGCATAACTATAATTAAAATAGGCTTTTTCATACCAACTTTAGAAGAAATATAATAAATGGGTTAGGGGGGGATTTCTAGTGGTTTCTTTGGTATTTTCCAGTAGAAAGTTTTTTAAATAAGAATAAAAATTTTTCACTTAATTTGAGACATTTGATTTCTGAAAGTGTTAATAGTCTTACATGCAAGAAATTACATTGTATGCCATACAGCAGTAGCTTAACAGTGAACTTCCACTCTTGCACTTTAGAAAAGTGAAAGCTGACGCTAGCAGATACTAGTGCCTGCATGAGGCTCCACTAGAGTTGATGAGGGCACAGCTGGGGTCTGTCTTCTGTAGTCAGACCTTAGACCATCACTCATTTACTTAAATTATTCGTATCACATCCTGCATCTGAAGTGCTTACATGTTCAAATATAGAAGGGGTTGAACTTTAGCTGTTAGCTTTAACTAGTTGTTGCATCTTCACTGGTGCAGAATAATTTGAACACCCCATCCCCTTATACATGCGCCCACACAAAAGAACTGCTGCCAGCACGTAACCAGAGTTTATTTATTTAAAATTTCAATTACCTCACCACAGGAACAGGACTGACAGTTAAAAACAAGAAAAAGAAAAAAGAAATTCAAACATAATTGTTATGACAATTGCTAGGAAGCATGTTCATGTTTCATTCAGCTTCAGATCACAGCGCATTCATGTTTCAGTCAGCTTCAGATCACTGCACATTTCAGAGACCCATAGCAGCCCAATAAATTAAAAAACAAAGACCACAGGCATCTCTGGGATGGGTTATTGCACTGTTCGTTAAGCCATGACTTGGACTTGGTTGCATGATGAGCACAGTTACAAGGCTCTCATTTTGTTCAATCCTTTTACGAAAGGAGGATCACCACCTGGCTAAGACTACGTTCTGTTGTTAGCTTCGCTCTTTCGACTGCCCGCAGCCTCAGTCGCTCTGCTAGCTGGTAATTTTGTAGAGTTCTCTCTAATCCATGGATGTTCAAGAACATCTTTAAGTGGTAGTCTGTGGTATGGATTATGTTTTAGAAGCTTTGAAATTAGATCTTTAGCTCCTTCTGATAAAAAGGGAGGAAATCTGAATTCAACCTGAGGGGGAAGGAAAAAATGTTAATTTTCAGTGATTAGCCAGACTTAATATTTTTTTAAGTGTCAGATGAAATAAGGCAAATAGTGACAATCCTAAAAGCATGACTACATACCTCATCTGCCTCAGAGGGTCCCTGAAGGCAGAAAATATACAACTAAATGTCCCACTGACAGTGTAGCTATGGATTGTAGTTACTACATGCAGGAAGCTGCAACCCCCCCCCCCAAACAACTAAAAGACTGCAGGCTCCTCCCCCACCAAGAGAGAGAAACATTACTACAGACAAAGCAAGTATCCTGTTCGGTAGGTAGAAATGCTTGGAGGGAAAAAAAAAAAGTTTTAAAAGGCATGAAATCAGTCTAGTTCATGAAAGCAAGATAAGTAGGAAGAGATTATTTACTACTTACCTTTGAAATGCATCGGTAAGTTTCCTGATATGTCTCTGCCTCAAAAGGAGGTTTTCCCACGAGGAACTCATAGCACAGAACCCCCAGGCTCCAGATATCCACCTTTTCATCATGTGTTCTTCCTTCAATCATCTCAGGAGGCAAGTAGTCAAGTGTTCCACAAAGAGTGGTCCTCCTAAAAGCGAAAACATAATGGTTTCAGAATATCTGTAGTTTTGTCTTGGTGGGGTAGCGCTGTCAGCTTCTAAAGACTACTGCAAGTTGTTTGTTAGCATCAGCTTCTACCCATGTCCAGTTTTGCTTAGGAATGCAAGAGCTTCCCAGGGTTAATTTTAGACCCTTATTGTGAAAGTGACTCCCCGTGAGCAAGTTTCAGGGAAATATAAGAGGACGTATGAATTATAGCACAATTCACAGCCCTGACTTGGGTAGAGGGGCTTCTTATACAATGCATGGGGAGTTAGATGCCTCTATAAAACAACAACTGCTCAGGATCCTGTTTAGAGAACAACAGTATGGGGAGATGAAATCCAAAGCAGTGGGGCCTAGATACTTTACTCTGGGTAGCAGAATAGTGTTGGTTCCCCATTGCTGAGATGTTGGAACTCTTGCTCATCATGTGGGAATCCTGGGTTAGGTTCCTCAGATGGGAGAACTCAAACCCATATTTTCTAGGAGACATTTCTGGGGTGGGAAGGAAGTGGGAGGAAACCCACTGAAATACTAAAGTGGAATAGTGGTATCCCACCTTTCAGGTGAGCATGGTAAACTTTTCTGCCACAGCAATATTTTAAATTATTCTGTGAAAAATTTAAGCCATGTGCAATCTTGTACTCTGGCCTAATGAACTGGAATTCCCTCTTGCAGAGTGCCACAGCTTCAACAGAAAATCTAAAAATCATAAAGAAGTGCTTTCTTAGAATATAAAAGCAGGGCTGGAAAGTCACATCTAGTCCAACCCCCCTGCCTGAAGCAGGACCATCTCTATCTAAACCACCCTATGCAAACTTATTGTCTAACCTATTAGACAAACTGGTCAACACAACCACAAGACAGTACCCTAACCTGTCACAGGTAAAGCAGAGGGTCAACATCCTGCTGCCGCAAGGGTTAAGATTTGCTTGAGGGATCCAAGAAAGATGCCACACCCCCTGCTAGAGACTGCTTGTACCAATCAGACAACCATGGCAACATTCCTTCCTGACCCCAAATACGGCATTTAGTCTGACCCCGAGCTTGCCCCTCCAGCTAGAAACTTGTAGGTTGAAATCCCCAGCCTTGGCTGCAGCCAACACCCAATGTTTCTGTTGCTTACCTCTAGAGCCTCACCAACTTCTCCATATCCTTTTTTAAAATGTAGACCTCAAAACTGCACACAATACTCTAGATGAGGCCTAACCACTACTGTGTAAAGAAGCACTATTAATGCCCATGTCTTGTGCCCAATTCTTCTACTGATGCATACAAAAACTGCATTCTCCATTCAGCTGCACCACACTGCAAACTTGTACTGTATCTATGATCTAGTTCCTAGATCCTTCTCTGTAGTGCTGCCATCCAGCAAGGTGTCACTCATGGTTTATGATCAGGGATCTGGGTTTTCCATTTCCCCACAGAAACACAAAGTAAAACATGGATTATCCCATCTTACTGAGGGGAAACACAGATTTCTCATTTTAGCAGAGAAGCCCACTCATGCAGGCTCGCAGCCGCAGGCAGCTTTCTCCACACTGCCCTGGTGATGTGCCCCCTGCCTGCACGGCAGCTTTGAGGGGCACAACCCCCCCCCCCACTACCCTCACTGCAGTTGCGCATCACCAGAGTAGCACAGAGCACCCAGTGGCAGGGAGCTTTTCTGCTCAGCTCTGCTGTTCCCTGCCACTGTGGGATGTGCCCACTGGGGTGCACAGGCCCTGGGAAAGGGCAGCAGGGTGGGAGTCTGAGCCCACAACTGATGCCTACCCCCAACCCTGCCCTGTACATAGCACGCCCCATGGCAGGGAGTCAGCCCCACTCCCAAACCAAGCCTGCACCAGGGGACAGCTGGCCTCCGCTCTCTTGCAGCAGCTGCCACCTCCTAACAGGGGCAGGGGACTGTAGACCCAGATCCCTGGCCCTGTAGCCCTGGCAGCTGGGGGCACCTGCAAAGCTGGTGGGAGGGGGAGGAAAAGAGTGCGAGAGGCACAAACAAGGCTGGGGAGAGCTGTGGGAGGGCTTTAATTTTAAATCACAGATTTTGGTGTTTCTAATCAGAATTTGTGATTCTTTAAGCAGAGAATTTGCATTTATTCATTTATATGGGGGAAAACCAGGATCCCTGCTTATGATGCATCAGAACCTCACTCCAGAACTCAAGGACTTAAAAAATAGTTGGGCCAGTAGTTGGGTCCACTAAGTAGCCAATTTGGTGGTCCTTGCATATTTCCAATCAAGTTAGGTTCTCCCATGAAAAGAACTGTAACAGTAGTAAATAAACAATCACAGTTCCTTAATTCAGAACCACAGAAATTTTGTACTTCATCATGAGATTAGGTGAGCAGTATGCAAGTTCTTACCTAGATGATGGAGCATGCACAGACCATCCAAAATCTGCCATCTTCAGCTCTCCATTTGAGCCAAGAAGCAAGTTTTCTGGTTTGATATCTCTATGAATCACACGTTTTGAATGACAGTATGATAGAGCATCTGCTAACTCTGTGATGTACTGTTTAAATAAATAAGAAAGTAAATTAGTGGTAGCAACTCCTTCAGGATGATTTTAGAAGAATCGGATAGCTTCTATAAAGCATTTTCTAGGTATTACATCTAATCTTACAATGCTAATTTCTGACTAAGTCATTTTGTCATCTTAAGCTCCTGTTATTTGGTAGTCACTTAAAGCAGAAGGAGGAGGTTGTTGTATCTCTACAGCAGACACTTTAAAGTACCAAGAAGCAATGAAAGGCATGTCATTATGCAATACTGACAAGCCTCCCAGAGCTCCAAGTTTTGGATATAAATCCAAATTTAAAAAATGTGTGTGTACTTCAGCATGCTGATAAAAATTTGGTTTCAAGATCAAACTTAGTATTTCAATTATTTGATATATTTGCAGAACAAGTAAAGAAAGAAAAAAGTTAAAAGGGTGTAGAAAAAGAGTGCGTGTACATGCAAACTAGAGCAACTTACGTTAGCAGTTCTTTGCTCATCAAACTTCGTAAGCTTCTGTAGCTCTTTGTAGACTTCTCCACGAGGTGCATATTCTAGAATAAGGTATACTCTTGTGGCATCATGAAAATACCCATACAGTCTGAGAATGTTGGGATGTCTGCAAGAAAGTTTGAATGTCTTTTCAAAACAAAAAAAAATATTAACAGAAGGAAAGCTTTTGCATCCATACGCAAGCTATGCATGTTAGCACTTCACTGAGTTTCCAACTACTCCAGTGTTGACTTGAGTCAGCAACAATTGATACCATGTAGGTACAAGCTAGCTTTAATATGAAGGGCTGATGAAATTGAATGCGTTTGTCATTTCATATCCCCCACCCAGGCCTCAAGCTTACACAAGACATCAGCTTACAACATACTCATCTAGATAAAGAGGTTTTACCTGCTACCTCTAAAAAGATTCTTTAAAATTCTCCAATGAGACATTTAAGAGCATTTTTGCCTAGCCAGCTTCAGTATTTTCTCTAGGGTGTGGGTGTGTTGTTATTTTCTTGAGGAGGGTCCCCATGCATAAAGAAGGTGGGACCCCTACCCACCCTCCAAGCTGTAGAGCAGGGGTTGACACCATTTTTGGCTGGAGTGGCAAAAACACCTCAACCCTGACCCCACACCCCCACTTGGCATGCTAGGGGCAGACCACAGGGGAGCCGATCCTCTGCTGACAGGAGCTGCATGTGCGTCTCTGGGCAGATGGTGGGGGAGGGGTCTGGAGCAGGACAACCCCAGCTCCTCCCCTGCCATCTGCCCAGAGGCACAGGAGCAGTCAAAGGCTCTGGAGCCTTATGGAGCTGTCTAAAGCCCTGCCCCCCAGCTGCCAGCCACAGCCAGCTTGGGTTTCAGGCAGCTGCTACCAGCCACAGAGCCCAGGCTGCTTGCAACATGGCTTGCAGCTTCCCAGCTGTCTGCTTCGAGTAGCCCATGGCAGCTGCCCAGAGCCTGGGGCCAGCTGTGACGTGCCATGCAAGCCATACTCTGGCATGCATGCTGGGGGTTATAGAGGGTCTTAGGATGTTATTGTTAAAGATACTTTTCATTTTGTAAATTGGTGTTCTTCCTTATATCCAGATTTATTCAATAGGAGAGATGCCATTTGGAAACAACACTGCCAATGAGAAAGTCTTCTCTTCCTCAGCATGTATAAAAATTGAAGCATTTTCAAGTACAAAATAATTCACTGCATTATGCCACCCATTATCTCACACTGTCACTTTGCCTAGCAAGTCAGAGGCCAGACTCTGGTAAGGTTAAAAGAAAGTTGGAGTTGCATCCTCTGTATTGTATCCTTCATAGAACAGGATATAAAGACTTCCTCCCCAAACCATAGTTCTTTTAAATTACTCCCTTAAACATGTTTTGTGTAAAGTCCACTCTAAGTTAAAAACAGACACTATTTTAAGGGATTGCCATGGCAGAGTATAAAAGCATAAAGATTTCTGTTATATGTAGATGAGTTCAAACTTTGTTTTAAGTTGATAGAATTCAGGAGGCAATAAGTTCAGCTGCTTATCCTGCTTGAAACAACGTATCTTTAACTACAGTTCTAATAAGTTGGGGTTTGTTGGTTGGTTTGTTTTTTTTACCTAAGATGAGACTGTATTTCTACTTCTCTCCTCAGCTGATGCTCTACTCCAGCTTCCTCCAGCTGAGATTTAAACAGCACCTTCAGTGCCAGAATAAATTTGCTTTGTTTTTCACGAGCCAGATACACATTTCCAAACTTCCCTTTTCCCAGAGGACGGCCGATTTCAAAGTCATCAAGAGACCACTGCCTTCTAGGAGAGGAAAAAATAAATATAAGTTAAACTGCTAGAATACAAAAGGTCTGGAACTCTTTTTTTTTTGGTATAAACATCCATGGAGTTATTCTAGGTTAAGATTTGTATCAATTTAACCAAGATCAAGATCTGGCCTCCAAATCCAATATAGTTAAACTAAAAAACAATTTTTCCTACTTTTTTTATCTTTAAATGCTAAACGTGGAATTCTAATCCAGCTGGTATCACTGACAAGCATTTTAGACTTCTGGGTCTAGGTTCCCACTTAACACACACGAATACTAGGAATGCAACTTACTTTTTAGTCTCTTGATTTTTTGGTTTAGAAGTACCACCTTCTTTTTCAGGTTGGCTTGCTGCATACAAAGAGAGTTTCAACACTGTGATTAATCAAACCCATAAAACACAATTGCCAGAACTGTCAGCTTTTACCATGCCTTTTCCAGATTCCAAGTTTTGGGTAGGATGATACTTCTATTATTATAATATTATATCTATCAGCAAGGTTCTTTACCATCTGTGGCTGTTAAATTTTAGTCACTATTCTACTATGTGGACAAGCAGGTAGCAAGCACCCTGCTAGTTGGCCAGTGTTTTTATTCCAGAAATCATTCTGTGTAGGTTGATACTACCCATTTCAACCATCTTCCTATGTGAATGTGATCCTCTTATACAGCAGAGTCAGGATTTAAGATAAGTTACTTTCTCTAGATGAGGTTTATGTAAGTGTCAGGTCTGTCAATTTGCTGCAGTCAACCAGTTTAGTGATCAACCTTTGAAAGTCTGGGTGTCACGTCAAGATGAGATAGATGTGTTAATGAAACTATTTACCAGGTACCGGGACATGATGAGGCTTTTCATTATTATTTGGAGCTTGAGGCCTAGATGACTGAACTACACATGTTGGCTGAGGCTGCTGCATCCGCTGATTATGAGATAATTTCTGATTAGACACTGCAGCCTTTAGAGCTTGTGATGGTACAGGAACTCGCTGAGCCAAGTTTGAAGGACACAAGACACGCTGTGCTTGGGCTGCACCTCCAGGGACTCGACTCTGAGGAAGCTGAGAGATGGGCACCCGTTTTGGGCCATCCCCAATATGGGCTGGAATCTAAAAAGACACACAAGACAAGACAGAAGCACCAATTATTGTACCGTAACTCATGTAGTTCATTTTCCACCCTTGCACAACCTAATTTAGCTGTATTTCTCCCCATTAGTCTACCCATGGAAGGTAAAAACTTAAAGCAATCTAAAGTGGGGACAGTATCACATTCTCAGACTGTTTTAAGAACAACATTGGCCTCCATAGTAGACCTATTAACTCCTCTGCTACACATTACATACATTATGCTGCCCGGCCTCATACACAGGCAGGGTGAACCACTTGGAGAAGGTAGGGGGCCTTCTGTGGAGATGACCAGAAGGAGTTATTGCAAACAGAGACCAGGATAAATTGGTAAAGCAAAGAACAAGGCCTTTTACCTTGGCGCCATGTGTGGGCAGGCCGGGGCGGTTCTCTTTCCGGTTTCTGTCCATGCTGCCTGAAAAGAGAAAGAGTTCAAATACAGACCAGCCTGGCCTGAAGGCCCAGAGCAACCTCTCCAGCAGACCCATCTGCCCCCCTCCAAGCCCATCTGCCCCTCCCCCCTCTCTCCAGGCCCATCTGCTCCACACACGGGGCTCCCAGGAGCCCTCCCGATACCCCAGTGCCCCGCACCACCTCCTCCCCGCAGCCCGCCGCAAGCGCTGTTTGAATTCAAACCTCCCACCCTGTAACAGCCTTTAAAACCGCCGCTGCTCCCTATTGGCCCGCTTCCCACAGTGCCGGCGTTCTGATTGGCTCCTGCTCCACTCTCACCGCCCGCCCATTGGCTCTCGACTGCTCCCGCCCCCTCCCGTCGCTCTCGGGCAGTACGTCCCCAGGGCGCCTGCGCGAGCGGCTTCCCGCCCCTAGGTTGTGCCGACGCGACGCGCGTAGGTGACGTACCGCCCCTCGGCTGCTTCTCCCCCCCCCCCTCCGGCGCGCGCTAACTGCGTAGATCGGCGAGACAGTTACGTCGGCTTTTCCGCCAGTTCTCGGCCTCGGTTGGTCTCTCCTTACGCAAGTCGCGTAAGCCCAGACCACCCACCCGTGGCAGCGATGGAAGTGCCATCCCCACCGCCCGCCGCCCCGTGAGGCCGCGGGGCGGGCAGTTAGCGGGGGAGGAAGTGCCTCAGGTCAGTCCTGCCCCCTGGCTGGGAGGCGGCAGCCCCCGGTTCCTGGCAGCGGGGAGGTGGGGGGGCTGCACTGCCCCCTCAGGGGAGGCAGGAGGGCACCGGGCCCGGGATCTGCAGGCCACACTGGGCAGCTCTGCTGCAGGCTGGCGTCGAGCACCTGTGCGCAGCCGTGATACGAGCGCCACGAGGACGTGCAGAGGCCCAGCCGCAGCGTCGCCCGCTCGACGTCTCCTGCTTGCGGTGACCTGCGAGTGGCGCCGGGTTCCGCCGGCCGCCGTCGCTCAACGGTGAGCCGACCCGGGGTGAGAGCAGCCGCAGAGGTAGGTGGCGGCTGACAGCACCGGGCGACCGACGGAGCACGGGAAAGCGACCCGGTGCTGGCAGCGAGCGCCAGGATGTCGGGCCGCCGCCTCGTCCCAGCCTGCGACAGACGCCCGCTGCCACGGGGCCTGGGGAACATGGGCTCCCCCCCCATCGACCCGCGGGCCCTGCGCCTGCCCTTCCTCGAGGCTGACGTGAGTACGGCTGTCCCTTGAGGCGGGCGGGGGGGCGCCCAGGAAGACCCTGCGGTGCCTGAGACTTTGCTACCTGGTTGAGGTGGGGAATCAACTGGCGCTGCCATGAAACTCAGCAGGAGCCCACGTTTGCCCGTGGTGTCCCGCTGCGTCAGTGGCATAGCACCGAGGGGGCAGGGGCTGTGCCCCTGAGCACTGGCTGGGCTCTCCAGGGGTATTCGGTCCCCTGGCCACGCTTCCTGTTTCGCCCCTGTTGTTTCTGGGCTCAGTGATTGCCCATGGACAGGAGGGCGCAAATGTAAGCATTGGCCCCTGGGTGCTGGAGACCCATGCTACGCCACTGCTTTGCATGGATGCGTGGCGGGGCAGACCCCGTACAGGAGCACCCCGCAGTGATGGCCCTAGGGGAGGGCAAATGGGGTGACTGCACTTTAGGGGACCCCGAACATTTTGCAACCAATGTCTGTGCTTACAGGTCATCCAGATTTAAGCCTCTAAGGGGCCCCAAAGGACCCTCTGGCCCGGGGCCCCAACACCCCTGAAGCCACCACTGCACCCAGGCAGCTCCCTGAGACCCCACCTGCCTGCAGCAGGGATCTGAACCCACCCCCTTCAGGCCTGGGCTGCCCAGTCCCCCACTTGCTCTCTCCCCAGGAGCCACAGCAGCCTCTGCTGCCCTTCATCCATCTCCACCAGATTCCCTTCACCCGCAGGGACCATGAGACCCCCCAGCCCAAGCTGCCCCAACCCCCCAGGATCGGGCCCGCGTGCTGGACGTGCTGGGGGAGCCCATGTACGGGTCACGTGGCTGCCGGGCGCGGCGGCCCGCGCGCATGCGCGCTGACGCGGTCGTCCCCTCCCTCCAGGGCCGGCTCCCATCGATGTGCGGGCGCTCGATGCAGCTGCCTTCGCGGCGGAGCCTCCTGCGCTCTCGGCTGCTGCTGCCGCCGCCGCCGCCCCCC
>NW_017728942.1:3722186-3769693 GCF_001723895.1 Crocodylus porosus
GCCCGGCCGCGCTGCCCCGGGAGCCGCTGGATGCGGCTGCCGCTGTCCTGGCGGGCGGGTTTTCTTTCCCCGCCCTCCTGTGCCGCGAGTCTCCCACGCCCCCTTCCCGCCCGCGCGGGCCACGGGGCCGCGGCCGGCTTCCCCTCCGCTCCTGGCCCCGCGTCCGCCCCGTCCGCGGAGCGAGGTCCTGCCAGCACCGCGTCTGCAGGCGGCGCCGCTGCCCTTTTCCTGGCCCTTGGCGGCCTTTGTCAGCCTGGCATAGCAGCCCCACGCTTGCTAGTGGCCCAGCGTGCTCCTCTGCTGTCACTGCCGTCGGGAACGACTTCTTGTCATCTCTTTTGGCACCTTGGTTTTTAGCCTCTAGTTGTGGTTGCCAGCTGAGCATTTCTTTTCCCCCTCTCCCCCAGTATATATAATATCTTTTTTGCCCTCTACTTTTGATTGCAAGCTGAAAATCCTGCCCCATACAATATGTTTTTTAATTGACTTTATCTGCATTAAAGAACTTTGAAAAATGCCATTTGGTTCACTTTTCTATGAAAGGCAACAGTGGTTTGGTTCAACTTTATTTTGTGATTTTTTTTTTTTTTATCTTTGTTTCAGGCGCCTGCAAGGCAATCCTTGCTCGCAATGTATAGAACAAAAGTGAGCTTGAAAGATCGTCAGCAATTGTATAAACTGATTATTAGTCAGCTGCTGTATGATGGATACATAAATATTGCCAATGGCCTGATAAATGAGATAAAACCACAGTCAGTCTGTGCACCCTCTGAGCAGCTGCTGCACTTAATTAAACTAGGTAAGCTGTAAATTATAATGCCAATAAATGAGGAATTTTGAAATTCAACTTTGGTTACAGTGCAGGTATACAGTGACCTCCAATCTCTCATGCAAAAATCACTCTTAATGATGCTCTGTTGTTAGTGTCTTGGATGGTGTTGATCCTGCTTTGATTTAGGGTTTAGATTGGATGATTTTCCGGTGTCCTTCTATCCCATTTCTCTGGTTCTGTTGTGGATAGAAAATATTAAATGTAAGGCTTTCAAAAGCAGTTTGGGCTTTTGCCACGTACAAAAATGCTTATAGAGTACCCTGAATGTTTTGAAAGCCTTTGGGATCACAATACATGGGTTCATTGGATGTACTGGATTAAAGCAGATCATGTGGTAATAAAGGTCATAGAAATTGATGTAATCAGTTCCATATGAACAACATAAGCTGTACTCAGCCCACCTGTCCTTGCAGAAAGTGGACAACCCGTGTGTCCTGTTGTGTTTTGAAGGCTGTAAATGTAAACTGCTTTAAGGATTTTGGAAGGCAATGGAATCCAAAGGTCTAAGGCCCCAGAAGAGGCAGTCCTGCCTTTAATGACATACGTGCACCTAGACTATAGCATGGCATCAAAACAGCTGAACTATTCACATCCCAAAAGCAGTTTAGCCATAGCAGCATGGAGTTCTGCATTGGTTAATTTACTGCAGAATGGTTAACTGGAGAGATGCACCGTTACATCAGTCTGATACTGGATTAGTACTGATATAAAGAAAACTGGCTGTATTGGAAATTGGCTCAATGTGGCCAGTAATTTGGCCGATAAGTGCTCATGTATGCGTGTAGCTGCAGTGCAGCACTAAGGCAGCGAGGAGCAGAGCTGCTCGCAGCTGGTAAGTCTGATGTGGTGGAAGGGGCTTGGTGGGGGGCAGATCAATGCCCACCCCAATGGTGAGGGAGGGAGTGGGAGGGGCACACGACAGCCACAGCTCCTCATGGTGGGGGGAAGGAGGGGGTGGCTCCTGCCACTGCTTGCACCCCAGGAGGGCATGTGCCCCCAGATCTGTGCAGAGCAGGTGAGCTGCAGCTGCAGGCTCTTCTCTGTGTGAGCTGGGCTCGGGGGTGGCTACAGAGGAAGGTAGCATCCCATGCTCTGCCCTGGCTGGGCAGCGCTTGCCCCTGCCCTTCTCTCACCATGGGTGGGGGGGCGTTGATTTGCCCCCCCCCCCCACTTTCCTCCCCTCTACCACAACGGACTTACCAGCTGTATCGGAAATTGGACTGATATCAGCTGATGCGCTTTTGGTATCGGCCCAGAAAATCTCTTATTGGTGCACCCCTAGTTAACCGATTGAACTTGATCTTGTATACCTTGTGCTATATGTCACAGGAAGTATGGCTTGAGGAAGGGCAGGTAGGTCCTAAGTCACTTAGGGTCTGCTGGAATAGGGGCATTGCATACCCTAATGTTGCTTATCAGATCAGCATTCAAATCTGCTGTAGTGCGGCCTGGTTGACTGGACAAGACACAACGTGACAGTGTACAGCATAAACTTCATGTTTGGCAGCAGGCACCAAGTAATATCTGCATTGGAGTATGCAGCGTAACAGAAAATTTCTTATAGAGATTGTGCTCTAGTAGCAGTAGCATCTAGAAGTCTCAAGGCAGTGACCATATTTTAAAAATAGCTTTGATCTGGAAGACTACCATTTAAATAAGCTAAGCAGATAGGTCAGAGGTGAAAAAAACTAGGAAAGAGAGAGTAACTGATGTATCCTGATTTCAAACCAAATCGGTAGTGGAGCCAGAAATAAAAATTCAAGTGTGAGTCTCAATCTACTGTTTTGACCACTAGACCATACAGTTCTAGTTGCGTCCAATTAGAAAGAGTGTTAGCTGTCCTTTTCAGTGCCGACCTGACTCTTGCCTTGCCAGTGTAGATGCATCCTGCAGGAAAAGAATCTGAAAAATGTATGTCATGCATGAAGAGGATTAGCCATTCTTATCAATGGTACTGCTTTATTGTGGATGAATCTTGGTTTTCTTCACTGAGCCCCAAACAACAGTTCTATAAATATCTCTTCTTCAGTCTCTTCAAACATCCACTTATATGCAAGCAATTTTTTTGTTTGAAAAGGTGACTATAGATGTAATCTTGGCTTCTTCATTGCATTGTGAATACTAAAGATTTTTTTTAGCTCATGTTAGGAGGTGTGGTTTTTTTAGTATACATCCCATTATAAGTAAAGGGGATGTCACTAGAAGTGGCAGATATGTGCTTTACATTTTACAGGCACTTTAAAACTATCTCAGTGGTCATAACAAAGTTTTTTTATCTCAGATTTGCTGATGTAACTGCATCTGTATTAGGAGCTTCTGCTAACTGTCTTGAATAGGGATCACATCTTTGCATACTTTTGTCCAGCATCACTTTGTTGGCAGAAGACTATATTTTGTCCTGGCTGTGGTAAAAACTTTTGCAAGGATACCTGATATGTTTAATTTCTCTTCTTTCAGGGATGGAGAATGATGACAGTGCAGTTCAGTATGCTATTGGGCGCTCAGATACAGTAGCTCCAGGCACTGGAATTGACTTGGAATTTGATGCAGATGTACAGACTATGTCCCCTGAGGCTTCTGAATATGAGACCTGTTACGTCACTTCTCATAAAGGGCCATGTCGTGTAGCTACCTACAGCAGGGATGGTCAGTTGATAGCTACAGGATCTGCTGATGCATCAATAAAAATTCTTGATACAGAGAGAATGTTGGCAAAAAGTGCCATGCCCATTGAGGTAATGTATTATTTGAATCATAAATGATCAATAAATGCTTAAAATGCTACATCCTTATTAAACTGTTTCATCAACCTGGGATGCCAGTACTAGGAACGGTATATTTTTGTTGAATAGAATCTGTGAGAACTAGTTGTAGTACACATTCTTCATGTTATCCTGATCAAAATTAATGCAACTCTGTGATTTTTTTTTTTTTTTTTTAATTGGAGATGGTACAGTACCATAATTCAGAGCGACGTAGTGACAAACTGACCCTTTGAATTGTATTGAATTGGCTTTTACATTTGATCTTGAACAAGTTGTTTACTCTTATATGGGTCTGGTTGCTTCTCTGAATAAAATATTTGTTAAGTGAAAGAATGATTAGTGACTGCCTTTTGACACAAAAACCCCTGCGTGCTTAACTTTTTTTTTGGCAAATCAGGCAATTTATCCTCTATAAAATAAGTATTTTTTATACTATAACCATAGCTTTAAATTAAATATTTGATAGTGATTTCTTTCATTGTCAGAATCATGCCGTCTTCTAGGCATCTAACTCATTTCAGTGTTCTTCGTAGGTCATGATGAACGAGACAGCTCAGCAGAACATGGAGAATCATCCTGTTATTCGAACTCTTTATGATCATGTGGATGAGGTTACCTGTCTGGCTTTTCACCCAACAGAACAAATCCTAGCCTCTGGTTCAAGGGACTACACGCTCAAATTATTTGACTATTCAAAACCTTCTGCAAAAAGAGCTTTCAAATATATCCAGGTAAGGTGTTATAGCCCAAAAACAAATCAAAAAAGGAGGTTGAAAGCTTTCAGGCAAACAAACAAAATGCACAATAGCAGTTAATTTAATATGTGTTTGTATGTGTAACTTCCAGACAGTCTCCTGTGATAAGGTAAACTAGGTAAATAACGTGCTTTCGCCTGACTAACTTGATTGCCTTCTTTGAGATGACTGGCTCTGTGGATGTGGGGAGAGCTGTGGATATGATATGCTTTGACTTTAGCAAGGCTTTTGATACAGTCTCCCACTACATTCTTGCAAGCAAGCTAAGGGAGTACTGTACTGGTAGGTAGAAAAAATGGACTGCAAGGTAGATTAAAAAAAAAAAAACTGTCTGGATTGTTGGGCTCAGAGGATAATAATAAATGGCTCATTGTGTAGGTGTTGGCCAGTATCAAGTGGAGTGCCCCAGGGGTCAGTCCTGGGGTTGGTTTTATTCAATATCATCATCAACAATCTGGAAGATGGGATGGATCACACCCTCAGCAAGTTTGTGGTTGACACCAAGCTGGGGAAAGTAGTAGATGTGCTGGAGGGTAGAGGTAGGTTTTGGAGAGACATTGACAGATTGGAGGATTGGAACAAAAGAAATCTCATGAGGCTCATTAAGGACAACTGCAGTCCTTCACTTAAAACAATCCCATGTACTGGTACAGGCTGGGGACCGACTGACTAAGCAGCTGCTCTGCAGAAAAGGCCCTGGGGGATACAGTGGACAATAAGCTGTATATGAGCCAACAGCGTGCCCTTGTGATGAAAGCTATTGGTATATTGGGCAGCATTAGCAGAAGTATTGCCAGCAGATTGAGAGAAGTGATTTCCCCTCTTATTTGACACTGGCAAGGCCACGTCTGGAGTACTCTGTCCATTTTTGCACATCCTGCCCCACTCCCTCTGGCCCCCCACTACAGAAAGGATGTGGGCAAATTGGAGAGAATCCAGCAGAGGACAGTGAAAATGGTGAGGGGGCTGGGGCACATGACTTCTGAGGAGAGGCTGAGGGAACTGGGCCTATTTAGTTTGGAGAAGAGAAGACTGAGAAGGGATATATTAGTAGGGCTGTATAAGCTTCGGTCCCTGATTCAGTTCAGTGGCTGAATCTCTGAATCAAATCGGAGGACCCTTTAATCTTCTGGAGTTGAATCAGAACCCTCCAAATTGATTCAAACAGATTCAGCAATTCGGACATAGACACAGCTTTAAATGCTTTTTCTACCTCTAGGTAGCAGGTGGCTCGTGAACACTGCGATGCTGGGGCATATAGAGTGTCCCACAGGAGTGTGGAGGGCTCCCCAGTGCAGTCGGCATCAGACCTGGAAGCAGACCAGAAACAGTTCTGGTCCACTTCTGGGTCTGCCAGGGAGAATACGGGGGGGGGGGCTCCCCCGTACTCCCTTCAGCTCGGTGACAGGTGCCTCCTGAGTCTGGTCCACTTCTGGGCTTGCCGTCAAGCATGTGGAGGGCTCCCCCACACACTCCTGTGGGATGCTCCATCCACCCCAGCATCGCAGAGTTTATAAGCTGCGCTGGTACTTTGAGGTATGTAGAAAAAACATAAAGTTGTCCGTCTGAATCGCTGATTCTGTGAATCAGCATCGAATCTTCCAATTTGGCCGAATCAAATCGGGGACAGTGATCGGAATCAATGACTCGAATCACTGTCCCCAGTTCGGGCCAAATCCAAATCAAATAGGGTCTGTTTCACACACCCGTGTTTAATAGCAGCCTTCATCTACCTAAGGAGAATGGAGCTGGACTATTCTCAGTCGTGGCAGGTGACAGAACATGGAGCAGTAGTCTCAAGTTGCAGCAAGAGAAGTTTAGGTTAGATGTTAGGAAGAACTTTTGTATAAGACCTTGCTTGGGATGATAATACTTGGGACTGGTCCTTCTTTGAGCAACACTACGCAAGATCCCTTCCAGCCCTAACTTTTTTACGATTATGATCTGAAAGTCTAATGCTTTCCTGCCTGCTTTTTAAAAAATAGTCAGTTTTCAGAATCTGTAATTGTTAGTTCCCGAGTTTCTAGCACGCGTTTTCTGGAACAATGAAAGTTTTATTGTTTGTTTGGCTGGGAGTAGAGATTCCCTGGCTGCCCCTTCAAATAAGCTTTGAAATCTTCTTCCGCACACTGCCCATGCAAATGAGATTTGAAAATTGATGTAGGGCTGCAAGTAAAGTTTTGGTATTACTGGCTGCTTGCAGATGTTAAGAAAAACCAAAAAACTTGATTTACCAGAAGAAGCAGCATGTTACTTTGACCTGGCTGCATATAGATCAGACGCTTCAGCAAGGCTTTTTGGCACTTGTATCTAAAGCTGATTCAATCAGCTATTAGATAAAAGCACCAAAAAAGCTCCACTGAAGTGCCCAAACTATACAGATGTTGGGCAAGTTGGCCCAACTAATGTGAAGCCCCTTCTGGGCCTGTGCTGGAGTTGGCACTGGGAGCACACTGAGTTTAAAGCACCACTTATTTATTTATTTATTTATTTTAACATCTGCAGGCAGCCTAAATAGGGAGAGTGCGGGGGGAAGAGATTGGTCTTCATTTTTTCTGGCCTAATTATTGAACGCTGACAAATCTGAATTATTATGTTTTGCTATTAAAAATATGTGTTGAATTCTAAATTGACAATCTAACCTAACCACATTTCTTTTCCCTGGAATTTTTAGTATTTATATTAATTATGTATTTCTGATCAAACAGGAAGCAGAAATGTTACGCTCAATCTCTTTTCATCCTTCTGGAGACTTCATACTTGTTGGTACCCAGCACCCTACGTTACGGCTCTATGATATCAATACATTTCAATGTTTTGTATCATGTAATCCTCAAGATCAGCATACTGATGCTATATGCTCAGTTAACTACAATGCAAGTGCTAATATGTATGTGACAGGCAGCAAGGATGGTTGCATCAAATTATGGGATGGCGTTTCAAATCGATGCATCACTACTTTTGAGAAAGCACATGATGGAGCTGAAGTATGTTCTGCAATTTTTTCCAAAAATTCAAAGTACATCCTGTCAAGTGGAAAAGACTCTGTAGCTAAACTATGGGAAATATCCACAGGTCGAACACTGGTCAAATATACAGGTATGTGACCTATCTAGCAAAAAATTGCTTTCTTGGCCATCAACTCATGATAAGTAATTCTTGATGAAATGCAAAACTTGTTAATATGTAGTCAGGATACTGGTAGGCTTACTTTCCTTAAAATCTTGGGATGCCCACCTTTTATTCCATAGACATTCTAGACATTAGAGCTGGAAGGGACCTCAGAAGATCTTTGAGTCCAGCCCCTTGAAACAGTAATTGCTAAAGTTAGTGAAAATCATTCTGTGAAGTTGAAATGCTAATGTTCCCTGAAGCGTTTGCTGTTTTTCCATCGCTATTAACGTAAGGCACAACACTAGAAAGAAATCGATTTACTTCTCTTTTAGAGTCCTGGTCAACATCCTTTACCTGGTGAAATTAGAGACCTTCCTATCAGACCTGTTTTATGGTACAAATGTCTCATTACTCTGCTTTCCATAGCATGAAAAGCAGCATCAAATATCATTCTCTAGTTGGCTAGAACTTTGAAACATGCACAAGTAGATTTTGCTGCAGCTATGTAATATTAAGGAGAAATATTAAGGCAATCCAATCTGTTAACAAAGCGACACATTCAGTCTACAAAAAAACACCCCATCATGTAAATTAAGTGAATGTTTGTGTTGCAGTCTTATTCAAGGTAGAAATGTAGTGCTGTTCTTCAACCAGCAGGGTGCAGCAAAAACCGAAGTAAAGCGTTACAAATGTTCAGAAAATGTTGCTGCTGCTGTTGATTTTAAAGTAGTAATGATTAGAAATTTTCTACAAGAAAGCTAAACTTGTTTTGTCATTTGTGAGTAATGGCATATCTAGGATGTTGTGAGGTTTCTTTGTTGTTTTTCCTCTTTCAGAATCTATTTATCAAGGATGCATTTTTAAAGGATTTTTCTACTAGTACTTCAGAGTACTAAATAAAAGTGCATTTGTTGTGAGCAATATGCTTATGAACATTCTGGCTTGGCTGAGTGACACAATCAGTGACTAGTTTTTAAGCCCTTTCCTCTTATACTGACCCTTCCACAAAGTACATAAAGGAGTTTTCTTCTGTAGGACTACATTCCTGAAACTTTTTTCCAAGATATTTTCCAAAGAAGGAACTGTTTGGAATGTAGTGGTAATGGTTAGTACTGCTGTTAGTAGCTAGGGTGGCTAGTATTCAAGATCATTCACATCAAGCAGGAAGTTTGGTACCCTAGTAGTAGGCCTCTGTGCCTCTTGAGTAGAGATTGCCAGCTGTGTCTAATAATATAAATGGCTTCACTTTGATTTCCAAATTCATATCTCTTCGTAAGTGAGAGGGTTGGAATGAAGATCTCCAGAAACATAATTATGTAGCTTCTGAGACGAAATGTACAAAATGATGATATTGAGGACTACCTCCACTTCAGATTTGTCTGTAGTCTGCTGATCTCTGTTCAGTACTAGTTTCAGTGATCCAATTCTTTACTTGGACTTCACTATTGTGTTTGAGCATCAAAGTTCGTTGGCTTTGGTTATACAGTCAAGTAGCTCCCCTTCCTTCTCTGTGTTGGTTTTTTATATTTAAGAGTCTACACAACTTTAAAGTTTTTTTTGCCTTAGTAAAATAATCATTTTTAAGACTGTGAGATGTATTGTTTCCCTTACTGAAAAAATGGTAAATAGGCAGTAGAACAGAAACCTGATGGTGGGTGGAGAACTTCAATAGCCCCGTTTTTCAAGTCATCCTCAAAATTAATGGTCCTTGTAGGTGAATCTTAGTCATTAATATTTGAAGAGATGTACTTTATGAACCTCTGAAAACCTTCCCTCAAAGTGAAACTATTTAGGTTGACGTTTCAATTAAACCTTTCGATGAACACTTTCACTGCTTTTACCAGGAGCCGGTTTGAGTGGACGACAGGTGCATAGAACGCAAGCAGTTTTCAACCACACGGAAGACTATGTTTTACTTCCTGATGAAAGGACCATAAGTCTCTGCTGCTGGGACTCAAGAACTGCTGAACGGAGGAACCTTCTTTCGTTGGGTCATAACAGCATTGTTCGCTGTATTGTTCATTCTCCTACCAATCCTGGTTTCATGACATGCAGTGATGACTACAGAGCTCGATTTTGGTATCGAAGATCAACCACAGATTAAAGACAATGTTTCATAAAACGGTTCTCATCCAGATTTGTTATACCATCTTGTACTGGTTATACTGCCAAAAAATTGGAGCCGTGCTGGTTCTGTCCTTCACGTCTCACATGTGATGGAAAAAGATGAAAATACTCAGGCTTAGTTTTCCTGTGCCTGCTGTTTTTTGTGGGATTTTTACAGAAGTGATGCCACACTAATTTTAAGTCATCTTTACCATTTTTTCTCAAATAAAATTAATTCTTCAAGGACACTTTTTAAAAAAACTTTTTATGTCTAAATTTTGGGGGGTTGGGGGAACAGGCGTGAGCGAATCCTGTTCAGTCTGGGTAGAACGAGCCAGTTTTGCTCTGGATTGGGCTTGTGCAATCCTACAGAAGTCCATCTTTTAGAATGGATTGCACTAGAATTCAGCAGAATTTGGCCAGATATTTTAATGAGTTCTGAAGCCATCTTTCAGTTCTGATTCATGCATTGTACAGGCAGACGTCTGTTTTATATCCTTTTTATTGTGATTTTTTTTTTTAAAAGGTCAAATGACCTTCCAGCTCTGAGCCAGAATCCTGTGCCATAAGAACTTGACTTTCATTTTTAAATCATTTTAGTTGAATTCAACAAAATGTACTTTTTTTTTTAGTTCTGATATTAAAGCTCAGACTTGAAATCTTTGTCTTTCATCTGAATTTCTTAATGAGACCTTTAGACCACTGAAAAGTGTTTTATAGCCCTTTTACCCATAAACATTTTTATGTAAGTATGCCCTGAGAAAGCAGTGTGACTGCCAAAGCAAATGAAGGCAAGAAAAACAATACTTATTTGCAGACATGCAGAATACCAGCTGGACAAAGTAATCATCAGGACTGGTGGGGGAGTATTACTGTGTGTACGTATATGTGTATTTGCATATACATGAATGTATATAAAATGTAGGGTCACTCAAAAAGCATTTCTTTTAAATATAAGTTTCTAAATCCAGCAGCTAATAAGACAGTATGCCTGTATCCTAATTTGCAACATGTGCAAAAGATACTTGGTGTCATACAAGCCATAATTTAAACTAGGCAGAGTGAAGGAAGTCCTCCTAATATCACTGCATCATCCACAGCTGAGGCTAAGCATCCCTCTACAGTGAAATTCAAGGCCTGGTTTACAGTGGTTGTGGAATGGAGAGAATACATCTTAGGGATATGTAACACCATAAGAGTCTCCAAGCCAAGGAGACATGCTGAGAGCTGCTGTAAGATCTAGATAGCTGCTGAGTAAAGCAAGTTTGGAGTGAGAACTAGTAAGACAAATTAGCTGGTAAGTGCCTATCTTGAGGCTAGTTTCTTGACAGACCCTCAAATGGAATCTCTGGACTTAATTAAGGAGAAAAACCCACTTCCATTTGCAAAATGAAGTAAACATTGGAGTGCAGGAGGTGAAAAATACTGTTTTTAAAGTGCTAATGGCATCTTCTAGGAAATCAGAAGGATATTAAGATCTTGTGTACATTGCGTCAGCAGCATTCCACAGCTGAGCATGCACCGCATACCCACTCATGTTGGTACTCTCCCAATCTTAGAAATACACTGTTAAGACCCCTGAGGAGCATACTCCTGCAGCTATTTTCAAGAATTTGGTCTTTGAGCGTGGGAGAGGCTGCTGGTGAGCCCTGGATCAGCTTCACCTACTGTACTGGGGAGCAAGTGGGCAGGGCGTGTTCAGGGGTGCACTCATGTGGAAAACGTGTCCAAGTCACCTTCGGGATGAGGCTGTATGGTCTTATTCCAAGGATCCATAATCGATATGTTGATAGTCAACACCACAGCTATGGGTTATGTCAACAGGCATGAGGGATGGAGGTTGGCTCTTGAAGAGGCTATATAGCATTTTGGAATTAGTGTTTCAAAACCAAATTGGGCTGTTGGCTCTGCACATTTTTGGCCTTCAAAACAACATGGTAGATCAACTGAGCAGGTAGTACTTCAACACTCAGAAGTAATCTACAGCAACACAGTTATACAAAACTTTTTTCTCACCAGTGGGGACTCTCAGAAATGCACCTGTTTTGCCACAGACTAAAGCAACAATATCAGACATTTTGCTTCAGTGGTGGTGTAAGTTCCACCTTCCTTTTTTTTTCTCCACCCTTCAATGTCAGATTGCCCGTTCATCAAGGAACTTGATACTGAGGCCCTGAAAACAAGATAGGAGACAGAAGGGATTGATAACTGCTTCTTGTGGCTCTGTCATGTGACAGCATTTTGACAGACCTTGCACATCTCACTAACTGCTCGGCTAATACAGAACAGCAGGTTCCTTGCTGTAATTTTGTTACCTTTAATTTTCCTGGCTGGATGAGCTAAAATGCTTGTATACATTTGGTAGGAGCTTTAGGCATGTAAGAATCAAAGTCTGCTACCCAGTGGAGCTTAAAATCTGATGCAGCAAAGAATTTTAGAACAAATGCTTTGTATCAAATCATGATAAAATTTGGCATGTTTGGATGACATCTCTGAAGTGCCATGCAAGCTCTTGTGATACTCGATAAATTCTAGCAATTTTAGCTCTGTTATTCGTATATCAAAGCTTCTAAAATAGGAACTACAGGAACAAAGCAGGAAGGTGGTTTACTGAGTGTGGTTATTTGCCCCCATTCGATGACAAACAGATTAAGGAAACAGCTAGTTCTGCAGGCTTTTCTCAGTCTTCGAAGCTTATTTCGGTTTGGTGTGTTTTCTCCTTTTTTTGCCTCCTTTTTAATCTTATCTGTTGTCACAGGAACTGGCTTTCATTGGAACTTTTTGTATGACTTTCTAAATACTTCTGAGACAACAGTTGTCAGACACTTGAGAAATAGTTCCTGACGCGCTATGACTCTGCAATATATGAAGTGTCTGTGACACTGTGGTAGTTAATAAATACTCCGAGTGATGGTGTTAGCTGCTGACCACTATGGATAAAAATACCGGAATCAACACAGCTGCAAAGGTAGGTCCATTTGTTTAAGGACACAAAACAATGTTAGGAGCTGGAGTATGTGTGATTATTTTCTAAGCTCAGAATTACCCTTGTTATAAGGGTGTTTTTTGTATTTTTACCTATAAGATGTAGAAGAAGATTTCTTGTTTAAGATACTTGGATGTCTGAAGGGGGTCTGGATTTCTGCTGTTTGAAGAGATGGCTGTCCCTGGGTTAAAGGGGTCTGAAGAAATTTCTACTTGGACAGACTTGTAAATAGAAGGAAACCTGAAGATTCTTTTAAGTAGTAATGACACTGACAAAAAGGAATTAACCCATACTCTTACCTTCAAGGTATCATCTATCTCTTTACCAGTTCTTAATCATACTTGATACATTGTTAATGCCCCAATGAACTTTAATGGCTGTTAACTAAATTGTCGGCATAATATGTAAGGTAGGCAAGTCGCTTCTCTTTTTTATAGGCAAGCTTCAACAAGTAAAAAGGTTAATAAAATGCTATATATTAATGAAATTTGTAAGTATTTTAGGGTAGAAAAACTGCTTGTGTGTATTGCATGGTTTACTGCATACAGTTGTAAATCAAGCAGCTAGGGTATTTATCTTTACTCAGAGTCATTGATCTTGATGGTTAATATCAATAAATATGAAGTCTATTTTGCCAGGTGGGTATTTGCATTCCCTTTTTCCTCCTTAAACCTCCAAAGGGAAGATATGCGGACCATTTGTTTTCCTGCCAAAGACTGTAGAAATAAGAGGATAATGTGTTCCTGTTAAATTCATCAGGAGATAATAGGACATATTTTTCTTTTATTAATAAATGTTTAACCCTATTTTTGCTTTAAGACATTTGTGAATTTAAAAAAAATACTTTTATAATTGTCCTAATGGACAACTTGTGCCATGTCACCAACGGGCAATTTATATTGATCAATAACAAACTAACATGTAAATTCTTCAGCACTGCCAAATTTCCAAGTCCCACATCTGAATCAGCCCCCACCGTGCCCACCCCTTACACTGGACTGGGCCCACTAGCAGGATCCAGCCCATGAATAGACCTGGCGCCACCCATCCAGCCTGTGGGGCAAAAAGGTTGGGGCTGACTGGTTTAGAGGGATACAGCTACAGTTAAATTGACTGAAACGTTTAGGCACCTGGCTCCCAAAGCAGAAGCTAGAGCTCCGAGTTTGGTGTCCAGGCCTCTCCATGCATTGGATAGGGACTTAGATGTCCCTGGTGAGATTCCCAAAACACAGCACACTGAGCACAGAGGTCCATGAGCTAGACAATAAGAAAAATGGAGGCTTAGGGACTCAGATATTTAGTTCTATGCTAGTGAAATGCCTGGATCAAGATTCACAGTTCAAAAGCTTTTGGCTCCAAGTCCTCCCTTTCCACAGGAGGCATTTCTTTGTTTTACCAAGCTACAGAGGAAAGGGCTGGTGCTGCCCTTTATGAAAATAGCTCAGTGTTGTGGCATTGGTAAAGTTGCTCAGAGCATACATGTACTCAGGATGTGGGAGACCTCCCTGACCAGAATGCCCTAACCACATGCCTGTAAGCTGTTCAGAGGTCAGCTCACTTTTTCATCATCTTGTTAAACCTAGGTCCTTGTGCAGAAACCCAGGAACTTGAGATATGTTGGGCCCGAAACAGGGAGAATGATGCTGAAAGCCCAGTGACTGGGACACACACTTGAGTGAGGGGAGACCTGAGTCCAGCTCCTCATCCAAAGACTGCTTACAGGTCTGGAGTTGTGTTCCTTCTCCATAGCCGTGACTCTTAAAATATTTTGCCAAGTGGCTCTGCTTCAGCTGGAGACGTCCAACAACCCTCCTCTCTCCCTTTCTATATTATGTGCGTTCAGAGCACCACCACACATTGGCTTCTTTGTAGGATGCAGGTGGGACCCTGATCAGCAAGGATCCTAGTTTTCTCTGGTTTATTTAACCAAAAATTGGGGATTTTTTTAAAGAAACTCCAAATCCACATTTTTCCATGATTAAAATGAAACACCACTATATATATCTATATATTAGTGGTGTTTCATTTAAATCATGGAAAAAGTGGATTTGGGGTAACCTTTTTTTTTTAAACTGAAAGTTGGGGGTTATTTTTAAATTGGAGAAAAGCGGATCAGCAGGGATCCTGGTTAGGTACTTAGCCCTACCAGGAGGACAACAGTTCTGAGCATGCACAGAAGCAGGACTTCAGGTGACCAGAGAACTTTCCTAGCGGAAATTTAGGGTGTCTCTCCATACGTTCAGCATTAACCTTACTTGGCCCCTCGCAACATAGTGGGCTGCCTCCTAAATTGGAAGCAATGCCCACGTTGTGCTGCAGACTGGCTATAACGTGGAGCCTGATCAGTACTGTAGCAAGGAGGGGGTGAGCGGGGCAACTGCCCCGGGTGCTGAAACAAAGGGGAACCAACAGGTGCTGTCCAGCTGGAGCGGAGGTAGGATGGAGCTGCTGTGCTCAGTCTACCATCAGGAGCAACTTAGAGCAGCCTATTTTTATACCAGCTACCCAGTGAATGCAGAAGCCAGTGCAGCAGCTGGGAGCAGATACAGGGCAGGGAATCCCCACTGCTTGCTTCTCTCTGAGCCACAGCTTAGCGGTGTTAACAGGAAGCTCTGGAGTAGTGTTGCAGTTTTTCTGGCTTTGAGCCACTTGAGGTTTCTCTCTGGGGTCATCCCTTTACACCAGTCATGCCAGGGGTGCCACTCCAGGGCAATGTTTTATCTGCAGATTGCATCATTGTAACACTCACTTTCCCTAACAAATCTGTGCAGGGTCTCTGAGCTGAATTCTCTTTTCATGCCATGTCACTGGTTGATAATGCCTCTTGCTGCAGCTTCTTCTGCATGAGCTTCCTCATGCCAGACACTTAGCTTTCGTGCAAGGTTGATTCATTGCTTCTCCACTGCCCAGTCTTGTCAAATTGTATGAGATCTGTATTTAGAAAACAGCACTTTTAATGTAAATTTCCTCATTTTAAAGAGAACCTTTCAGGTTAAAAGTGTTTCCAAGAGGTTTTTTTCCTTCTAGTTACTAGGGAAAGAGGAATGAAAAAGTCTAGCCATCAAAAAGGCAAAAGATTAGCTCCGAGTAACGCAGTGGTTCTCAGCCTTTTAACCTTTCAAGGCATCACTTGTTAGACTCAAGACATCCTGTGGAAAATGCCAGCTTATGCTTTCTACTCATTTTTTGACTACAGAAAAATAATAGAGCAATTATGTTAGAAAGAATTCAGAAGTGACTACAACAGGTCAGAAAGTGTTATATCCACGGATTTCAAAAAGGCATTCATAGTGTTAATCTTGTGAATGATGCTTGCACACTGAACAGCATCGACCTTGTGTGGCAGCCTTGAAAGGATCTTAAGGCATCCCAGCATGTCATGTCACCTGGCTGAGAATCACTGGTATAAAGGAATCGGAGGGGATTGTGCAGAACCAAAGATGTGGCATGTGATTACACCGAGCAGGGCAGCCGGGCACCACGTGGAGCAGTTAGTACTCCATAAAAATACTTTGTTTACTTGGATGGTTTAATTTTGCTCTCCGTTTCTCTGCCTGTAAAGATATGTGGTTACATGGTATGATTTGTGCAGCTGCAGTGGTATCCCTGAGCTGCTGATGCTTCTAGCAAACTGAACATGAAAAATTCAAACCAGGAACAAAATCAAATGGTTTCTGGATAAAAACCAGTAGAAAAGAAGAAATGCTCCTGGCTGATGAGCTTCAAAATTGCTTTCTGCCTGAGCCCTGCCGTCCTCTTTCTCTGCCTCTCTTCTTGGAACCAGAGGCTTCCTGAGCGTCTGTGCCACTCCCTTCTTCGCTGCAGACCAATTGCAGTGTTAGGGAACAGTCCCTGTGTAATTGGCTCCATTCATTCCCAATAGCTGCTTGTTTTACTCTAGAGTTGGCAGCAAATCCGGCCCTGGGAGCAATAGGTCTGGGGATTAGGCTTCTAGCCAAACCCTAAAGTGCTTTTAAATTGAAGAACTTCAGTTTGAGGAGAGGGGGAGACTGGATTGTACCGTTCTGGGTGATGGAATAAGACAGAGAAAGAGAGGAGACAGGAATATGAGGGTCAATGTAAGTACTAACTAGATTATGTTATGCTTTTTTATTCATTGGGGCTGTCATTTCAAATACTAGCTAGATTATTTCATGCTTTTTTATTCATTGGGGCTGTCATGAAGAATTTTTGTAATTGATAAGTATCTTTTTTTAAGCATACCCTGCTTCTATTCACCAGTTGCTAATACATCATTTGTAACATAATTTTAATTCCTCAAATTTAAGAGTGCGACTATGCTTGATGAAAGGGAGCACTCTTTTTCTGAAGAAGAGTGAGCTTTTGTATTCTGTAAGTAAGAAGCTAGACCATCGCCTATTCTATACCAAGCAACGTTTAATGAGAATGACCGAGTATTAAGTGTCAGACTGGGCATCTGCCGTCTTCATTACAGTGTGATTTTTTTTTTTTTTTAAATACACACAAGTGATTAAGCCTCATCTTAAGATTTTATATCTCATGCAAAAGAGGAATCATCCAAGCACAGTTTTGCTATATGTTACAAAAAGAAACACGTCTGATTTGTGCCAACAAAACCCTCTTACTCTGTTGGTGTACAAATGTCAGGTAATGTGAACAAGAGTTACATGAGTGCACGGAGGACTGTGTATTTTAGAGCAATGATTGAACATAGCCTGCAATACTCTTCTGAACTGAAGTTTACTCTAACTAAACTGAAAAACAGCAAATGGCTGATAACAGGGGTTTTTTCTTCAGAATAGTTTTGTATCCTCTCAGATTTCAGGGGAAGATAACGGCTGCATACCAGAGTGATCAAATACACGTTTGTGATTATTTTGGTCTAGATTTTCAGAACTGGGCACACTCAGCAGTACAAGAAGTGGCCAGTTTGAAGTGTGGGTTGTAATTTTCCCATGTATTTATCAAACCTGCCAGTTTTATGTTCCCCAATCAGTTGTGTGTGTCTGGAAATGTGAACCAGGGCTCTTAGTAGTAAACATTCTCTACCCTGGTTCCTTTCATCAGATTATCTTGAAACTCTTGACAAATATTTGACAAGGGGGAACAGTAAAATGAAATGCCTTACTCAAGGTTCAAATATGCCGGCATGGGAAGGCAAGTGCCAGTCCCCTTCTTGAAGAACTTGCACGCTAGAGAATGTGTTCTTTTATTAACCAAATGATACCGGGTGTTTATGACCTTCTCCCTGTAGCCTTCTAGCAGTGGTTTTCTTTATGCAGACAGATGGAAAATGCATGCATTGAAAAACTTTTATAACTCTCTTTCAGTCTAGCACATAGGGCTGACAAATGACCACTGTAATTTAGGTGGTGATGACACGTATTTAATAATATCATGAGTCAGGAGCAGATCTGGGGGGGCTGCAGTGAGACAGTTGCTTCCCCCCACTTCAGCAGCAAAGGTCACCTGTTACTCCCCAGCCAGAAGCAGCAGCACTGGGTGTTGGGCTTGGCAGCAGTGGCTTCCTGCCCTTTCCCCCGGATTTCCCCCACCAGCCTGGGGGACTACAGCTTGGCTGGACCAGGGAAGGCAGCATAGGTATGTGGGTCCCCTCTTCCAGTCCCTGCTCCCAGCCAGTGGGAGACACCTGGGGAGAACAGGCAGGGAACAAGTGCTGGAAGGGGAGACCTGCACGCTGCCACCACTTTCCCTAGCTGAGCCCAGCCCCCTGTGCTGCTACACACTGCAGCCCCCAGCTGGAGTGGGACACTAATGGCCCTGAGGCTTCCCCTGTGCCTGGATCAGCTGGGGACAGCAGCAGTGGTAGGGGGTCACCCCTGGATAGGCCCAGAGACAACTCCTGCTGGAGAGAGGGGCATGGGAGAGAAGGGGTGGTGCCCAGACCAGGGTGAGTGGGGGATGAAGTGGGGAGTCATACCTGCTTCAAGGATGCAAAAAAAAGCCCCGTGGGATGGGTGCTGTCGTGCTATTTGCCTAGGGCGTGGGGGTTTCAGTCACACCCTCCATACCCATTTTTTGACTTTCTAGATTTGCCGGTGCCAACAGCCTCACGATGTGGACATTGCTTCCTGCACATGGAAGGGAGTATAGTTGAGGGATTCAGGTTCTTCAGAAATATAGCTGCTGCCTTTTCCATGGAAATGTGTGTGTTCATCAGCATGAACGTGTCTGCTTTCCAAAACACTTCTAACCTTCTGCAGGAATCCAAAATCTTGGGGGAGGGGTAGATGAAAAATCAGATTTTTTTTTACTGAGTCTTTTTACTGAATTTTGCCTTGGGGATAGAACCAGCTCTATCATAATAGAGAGCAGTGGGGTAGCTAAGAGATCTGGCTTTTAATCCTGTCTATGGAAGTTTCTTCCTGTGACTCAGAGCAGGCTCCTCTTTCCCCATTATAATGTGACTTTCAGCAACATTTGTGCTGTTTATATTTTATCTAGCTCTCATGAGTTTGTGTCATGGTGTCAGGTCACCATTATATCGTTATGAAAGAGAAAATATAGGAATAACTCATTATGATCCACATGGCATCACTTGAAAATTATTTTCCTGGAAAATTATGAGGGCATTGAAGAAGTGGATAGAACGGAGGCCCCTGACCGGTCCCCGATTTCTTTAACAGCTGGAGTTTTAAAAGAGATTGAGCCTAGGACCAGAGAGGATAGTTTGCTCAAGGGAAAGCTGGCAAAAACAATCTCCTGTATGAAGAGATTTCCAGCTTTTAATTCCTATTGCTGCCTCCAGTTGGGTCTTATGGGGGGATACCCAGGAAACATCTCTCTGCTCCAACCAGCCTCTGGTCAACCCCTGTCCTGCCTATTTCAGCCATAGGTGCCTAAGTCCATCAGGTAGTCGCTCTCTGTCTTTACTAGAGTATAAGAAGCACCTGTCCTCAGTATGGCCAACAAATCTGGAGTTTGTAGGCTAAGACCATTCAAAGACTGAATAAGCCAAAAAAAAGTCCTTTTTTTAAACAGCTGCAGAGAATTTTTTTCTAAACCAAATTTGAAAACCTATTTGAAGGGGCTTTTCATCGCTGTTGTTGTTCACTTCTTGGGAGAATTCGGAGGCTGGGTGTGAAACACGGAAGGACTGAAATCTTGGCCCTACTGTAGTCAATGGGAATTTTGATGCCAGTGAGCCAGATTTTAACTCAACATGGGACTTTTTTGGCTAGAAAAAAATGGAAGGGGGTTGGAAAAACTGATTTTAGGAAAACAAGTTCAAGCCTACCTATGAAAGCTATCCGCACTCAGCAATCATGAGAGAAGAGCATTCTCTGGGTAATGTTGCCTCCAAAAAAGTTACACATACAGATGGAAAGCCAATTTTTCCAGCTTGGCTGGACCCTCTTTTTGTCAAATACCGAGTTTCCCAGGCTGGATTTGGTTCTATGAATTTAAAACTTGAGGCGAGACAACTTCTTATTAATTACCTTAGGCGAGACAACTCTTCACACAGAAAATAAAAACTGAGTGTTTGTCACCAGTCCTGGTTATCCAACACTTAATGATACCCAGTCCTTAAACAATTTCTATATACAAAACCCATGGGACGACAGCAGTTTTCCTTCTGTTGTGCAAACAGAATAGTAGTTAAAATGCAGGGCCCTTAAATCACTTGTAAGGAACTCCCTCTAACCCCTGAAAATGAACCCATGGACTGGAGGAAGGAACCCATAGAAGGAAGTTGTGCGCATTTAGGGAAAATTCACGCACAGTGAAGGATTTTCTTCTACTTTGCATTTTTAAAAGGTACTAACTACTGCCTGTCTGCAGTTAACTTAATTTGCCAAGCTAATTGGTGTAATCTACACTGCTGTTTAAAAAAAAGGAACCTTAATTTTAGAAGGGCCTAGGAATCTTATTCCACACTTAGAAGACAGTGCAAGGATGTTTATTTGTTCAGCTTTGTTCAGAGGTGAATAGATTAACTGGAAGCGGTTATGTAAACATGTCGAAGGGTGTCACTGATGCATCAATGTAATTGTTTTGCAAACGCAGACCCCAGCTTCAATTGTATCTTTTTCTCCTCAAATATTGGAACTCCGTTTCTCTGCACAAAAGGTTCTTAAAAGATTTCCAAAGAGATGCAACGTGTGGCTACAGCTTTTAAGAATATTAAATCTGAATCCACTAACGAAACTCCTCTGCATACAGAAATTTGCATTTAGATTTTTTAATGGCATTTTAAAAGATGAAAACTACAACTAAAGCTGGGTTTCCTTAGAAATGAAGATCCCATGAGATGCCTAACTTCCTTGTGGATACCATTAAATAATAAGCAATAATAAGGTATTCAGGTTGTAGCCATAGTGGTGTAGAGAGGAAAAAGCAATCAGCACTCATGGGAAAGGTGATATCTTTTATTAGACCAATTAGATTTTTGTAAAATATATATAAAATATATTTTATTGCAAGGTTTTTGTGCCCAAAAGCTTGCAATTAAATAATTTTTTGCAAAAACCTAGTTGGTCTAATACAAGCAATAATAAGGTTTTTAAAATGGATGTATGTGGGGTCCATAAGCAGAGTACCAGGATTTTGACTGATCAGTCTGACTCAAAAGCGTTGTCGATAACTAACATGCATGGTCTTATTTGCAACATTAGCATGTGCTTGCACCAAATTTTACTTTCCCTCATGTAGTTGTCTCATTGCGTCAAATACTGCTTAGGAATATTAATTCTATACGATGTTCTAAAATACCCAATGTTAAATCATGATATTATCAACTTTTTAACAACTGTGTTCCTTATATTTTTCACTGATAAGCCTGAATTACCACTGAAACTTTATTTCTGAGGAATCCAAGAGTTCTTCCCTAATTCTACACATGAGAACCATTTATCAGTTCAGTCTAGAGGGCAGCAGCCAAACAGACCCTGGGCTCCTTAGAAACCTACTTCAGGTCTCATTCAATAAAGTGCCCCCCATGCTCAGGAAGAATTAGTTTTCTTGAAAGGTCAAGGGTTGAGTTGATCCAATTAGGTTGTGAACTAGTGTTGCCAAGGAGCTCAGACTGCTCCTTACATTGCCACATCATCTCTTTTTATTAGCTTTTTTATCAAGCCAGAATATCTGTATTCCTGCAGACAGGACTACACATCATTTTGGGGAAAAAACTACCTTCTCAGAAAAAAGTTGTATATGATAGTCACGTTTCAGGCTTAAAACTCAGTGATAATCTAGCTAAGGTTTTTCTAGCATGAGCTACGATTAGCAAATCATCTTCTCCCATGAAGATACTGGCTTCCAACAAGCATTTGTTCTTCTTCGTAAGCATTTAATTTTATTTTTATATGACACCAATATGGTTGATGGAGAAATGTTGCTATATTGCAGCTGTTTGGAAGATGCAACTTTTTAAGAAGCGTTAAAAAGACGGGCTACTTTGATCTCATCTGTTCTGCTTTAGTATTTACATTGGGGTGATTATCACAAGTATACATGAAAAAGAAGTCTAGAGATCATACAAAAATATTTGAAAAGCCATGTCCAGTTTGCCTAGTTGGCATTTTTGTGGATGATGAAATTAGACAAGCAACTTCCGTTCCCCTGGTACCAAAGGAAAAATGCAGTTCCCTTTGGCCTCAGAGCAGAACTTCCTTTGGTCCCACCACTGCGGGGAGGTCTCTGTGGTCCTGGGAATGACTAGCTAATAAACATAAACACAAGCTACAGAGACATTTCTGCTCAGATAACGGAAGGGCCTGTGATTATGAGTTTTTACAAGCATCCTCAACTTTACATATGTTTAGGGCCTGATGTTGAAAAAGGTCCTCAAATTTGGTGCTGCTGATTTTTTGTATTGCAAATAACTCTAGTGCAAATAACTGTGGCTGCAATTGACACTTCATTATCCACCATCCTGATTGCAGTGGCAGATCAAGTGCTCAAAACTCTTAGGCTAGGGGCAGAAATTACACATAAACTGGTATAAGTGATTGGAAACCGGTTCAAATCTGTAATACAACAGACATTTAGTACACATAAATTGCTTTCAAAATGGCTGAAATGGGTTGAAGATAAACCTGGATGGATGTCGCCTCAAAACAGCTCAACAGATACTATTAATATTTATATTGCAATTATACCTGGATTTAGGTTATATTGAACTTCTGTCCCAGATCCCTTCCAGATTCAAGTTGAGTCACATTCCCCCAGCATCCCAGGATGCTTTGCATCTCCTCCACACACCCTGCCTTGCAGGGTGGATGGGATAGCTTTGGCCTAAGCTGTCTGTTCCAGCTGATTAAGGAGGTATGCTCTAGCTTTCCCCAGCTTCTGGCCTGGGCTACTTCAGGCACGTGGCTGCATTTCTGGAATCAAAGGTGAATGTCTGTTCTCTTGCTTATCAGTTCAATCTATGCAGCTCAGACTAACCTGTGAAGATTGTATCAATTCAGCCTCAGGCTTTCGTGCTGTTTGCCCTGATGTCGCGGAAAGCAGTTAGTTATTTGTACCCACAAAGTTACCCACACATTTCCTGGTGTCAAGCTAAACAATATTACTGGTCAGAGTTTGCACGGAATGTTATTTTTTATAATCTAAACTGGAATGGCTTCAGTAAACAGTGGCTGACTGGCAATTCACTGTGTTTCCCAAAATGAGCTTAAATCTGAGGTGGGAGGGTATAAATGTAAAGTTCTTTGCTGTGAGAAGGCCAGTGAGTGGGGCCTGGGAAACAAGTGGGACATGTGCATCAATCTGTCAGTGACTCAGTTTCATTGCACCTCACTTTGCTTATTGGAAAATTAATAGTATTTAAATTAGTGAGGCTATTAAAGGTATGTCTACACTGCATTCACTGTTACAACGTCAGTGCAGCATAGGTACATCCAACCTAGCTTTAAACTAAGTAGTTCAGGTACCTGGCTGAGGTGCCACAAAGTTTAGTATTGCCTGGGAGTGTCTACATGAGATGCTAAATGTGCAGTAGACTAATTCTACTGTGCATTAGCGCAGCAAGCAAAAACCATGTTAATGCACAGTAGAATTAGTCTACTGCATATTAGCGTCACAAAAAATGTGTGTGATGGCGCTACTGTACAGTAGCACCTATTACAGTGCATTAACTTAGTACCAGTTATTACAGGTACTAAAGTTAATGCACCCATAATTATGGTGCATTAATGAATGTGTAGACGCACCCACTGGGTAACTACTCAGGTTGTTAGCCCAAACTGAGCTCCAACTACTGCAGCTAGCTTGCTATCAATAACTTTCCTCTAGCTGAATCAATGTTATCTCAGGCATGTATATTCTAAGTGTCAGGCCATGGCCTTGGCCTGCCTAGCATGGCTGCTCATCCCAGCTTGCTCCTTCCTCACAGAGCACTGGGAAGACACAGGAGGCCAGAACCCTCCATCTAGCCACACACCCACTGCCTGCTCCCAGAGTAGCCGGACAAGGTTAGCTGACCATTCACGCCTTCCACTACCAACTCCTGACTCAGCAGAGAAAGTGGCTTAACTTTGTACCTAGGCTTCCGCACCCTTGGCCTGTGCTGCTACTGACTCTGATGGATTCTTTGAATAGTGGATCTAGCTTCCCCATGGATCCCAGATTTGGTCTGACCCTTTGCATACCTGACCCAACTTTGATTTGATCTGAATACCTGACCTGGCTGGCCTCCTGACCTCGCACTTTGCCTGACCCTATGGAGCTCTGACAGGTTTCCCCAAACAGATCTCCTAGCTTCCTGGCATCTCTACATCTGGACATGGCATACTCCTCTCAAATCTTGGCTGCTTCTCCCAACCCTGAGGCAAATCCCCCAACCTGGCCACCCACAGCCTGGCATGTCCCTACACCGCAGTCACAGCGATGGCATAGGCTAGAGATTCGCAAACTTTTATCGAGGGCCTCCCTCCAGGTTTACCACCTGCCAGCATACCCCTACCAGCATACATTTAATATTTTAACCCTTTAAATACCAGTTATTAATTGTAATGAAAATTAAATCCACTATTACACAATTTCTCTCACATACCTTCCCCCTTTCCTGCCCCAGCCCAAGATGTCTTGCATACCCCCAAGGGAGTGTGTACCACGGTTTGGGAACCCCTGGTGTAGACAAACCCTCCATTTTTTTAACACTAAGAAATTATTTTCAAAGTGTGCACCAATTATACAGTTGCACACTTGGTTCCTGGTCCCGATCTGAGGCTCCCAGGTATAATTGCAATACAAATATTAATATTATCTGTTGAGCTGTTTTGGTGCTACATAAGTGTGAAGTGTTATTCTTACTCACCACCCAAATGTTAGGCTGTCTAACCACAAACTGAAAGGAAATGAGAAGAAAAAAATTACTATATTTAAACTATTAACAGATAGGCAAGGGAGAACATAAGTCATGGAAGAAAAAAGAAACAGCACAGTGCAAAAAGCTTTATCATTTATCATGGGTGCTGGTGTTAAGTGGTTAAGACCGCAACATTATTTTAACAGCTATATTCTTGCATCTGCAATACTCTACCCCTGCTAGCACATACAAGTGCTGTAGCTGTTGTAATTTATTTGACCATAAAGCAATACCACTTCAGACGTACAATTACTGCATAGTAATTTTGTATGTGCAATTTAGTATGTGCAAATATCTAGTGTGTTCTGTGTCCTGGGTGTTTCTTCCTGCTGCTCAAATCTCTTCAGATATGACTGCCAGTGCAAATAAGTATACAAACCTCATGAATAACCTTAGGCCAGTTTCCCAGCTCATTTTAATATATGATAAACCAGTATCACCCATATGATATCATGCAATGGAAGAGCAGGCAACAAAATCTGTGAACACAGAATTTATCATACTTATCCATATGGATCTCTCTCTAGACTGGAATTGTATTTCAAGCCATGGCCAATACCCTGATGCTCCAAAAACAGACATATGAAGAAGTTCTGTAATCCTCCTGGACAGATGTGGAATGCCGAATAAAGGGACAGATGGTAGTAAGAATAGTCTCCTGACTCCTGTGCCACTGACCATATGCCTGGAAGCATGGGGTTTAATTTGGCATTACCCAAGGTGGCATAGTCTAGGCCTATCTAAATCTAAAAATATAATTTTCAAGCCATCAAGATGAGTCAACTAAACAAGAACTACTTAGGGACCTGGATCTATGTACTGATTCTGCCTTGCCAAATGGAATGATTTCTGGCCTTCCACCTGCATTCATCAAAGTTGAGCTTTTTATGAATATCAGTCAGTACACAAGGACAACAGATTTGTAACACACAGTGGGGCAGAAAGCTCATATGTCAAGTGCCTCCAGCAAGGGGCCCTGAATTTACCTAACGCCCAGTTGGCATGGGTCTGAAGCATTCCAAATTAGAGGCCACTTCTGCACATTTGGACCAGTACGACTTACTGTGAATTTGTCTCACACTTTGAGTTTCATGGCCCGTGGGTGTTTGTATAGGTTGTATGTACAAAGCCAATGGAATCCATGCCTGTGCATCAAACAAAGAATTCACTCCTACATTTAAGAGCACAAGACCTCACCTGTGCTAAGCTTCAAATTCAATTTGGGGTGCTCTTGAATGCTGCTGGACTTGGATGATGATCTGCCAGAAGTACTGTTTGCCGATCCAGCTCCAAGAGAATTTTCCTGTAACACCTTTTGTTATAGAATGACCTTAAAATGCAGGAATAAACCCTGTACTGGTTATACTGAGACAGTGGGATTGTCTTCCCTATTCATTTGCAGCAGAAGCAGACCTGGCTACCCTTAGAAAAGGAGATTAGGAAATACTTGGAATACTTTTCCCCAGGAATGCTTGCTGCAATGTTTGGATGTCACTGAAGCATGGCTAATGTGCAGGGTACCTTATGCTTTTATATATCTTGGGCCAAAGCCTACAGTCCTCATTTGCATAAAGTCCCATTGAAATACATGGGCTAAGTTTAGACTCGAGTCCAGCTCTTTTGAAATCACTGAAATCTCCAAGTCCTCAAGTATTCGCTGGGTGGGGAGGGGGTGGAAGTGCATGACAACTGCTGAGGCGGGCCTAATAGTCTTCACATGATTTTCTCTTACGAAAGAATTCTCTGGGAATATGTTGATGTCCAAATGTCTTATACAATCATCACTTCAAACAAATTCTCCTCTCTTTTTCATGGTTGTCACTAGGAAGGATATTTCCGTGGTTAAGGCTCAGCACTGGGACAGTGTTCTGGCTTCGCTTCCTGCCTCTTGCTACAGGTTTCCTGAGTGACCTTGGATAAATCACTTAATCTCTCGGTTGCCCATCTGCAAAGAGAGATGATAGTTTTCCTTGGGCTTTTCTTTCTGTGTAGATCAGAAGCTCTGAGGGATAGATACCGTTATTACGCATTTGTACAGCATGTAGTGCAAAGCAGGCCCACAATCAGCTGGCATGGAGAGAGACTCGGGGAAGACTACTATTGCTACTGGCACAATTTGGCCTTTCTTCTTTAGAATTGTGACCATGTCTAAGACCCTTACCTGCCAGGGATTGTCCTGTGGGATAAGATACCTCCACTTAAACACAAGCAGTTCAAAGTATTGTCAAAGTTGGATCTGGAACTGATGTTTGGGAAGCAAAAAAAAAAGCATTTTAGTCAACTATGACGCAAGGTGATGGGACTGTTGCTGTCTGTCTCTGACAGCTGCTGGTGCTGTATGTGTGAACAAATCCATATATAATGAAAAGGCTATTGTTCCTGACCATCCCTAGGAAGAAATTTATGCTACCAACAACAGGCCACTTTCATCAGCTCAGCTGACAAATTGATTTTCTTCTCCTAATACTTCAAACCAGCTGTTGTTTTACAGCAAATGCTCTGGATAAAAATACAAAGCATCATATTTCCAGTGCAGTCACTCATTATCTCTTTGGAGATTCCTTGCACTGTAGGATAAGAAACTCTTCTTCCTATGTTCAGACTGAAAAATACTCAATGGGGAAGTCGTCAATCTTATTTTTTAAAGTTGAAAGCAAAACCCATGCACTTGTTTAGAAAATAAGATGTACAGACTTCTTCTTTTTAGCCCTTTGGCAAATTTTATAGAAATGCTCAAACCGATCAAGGCCACATTTTTTTGGCTGTTTTAATTGTTGGTTTTTTTAACATTAGCAAAATCAGTCAGGTGCAAAATAGTTAAAAGATCTAAAAAATCAAGTGTGTTTAGGTGCAAACCCACTTTCACAGCAAGCTGTAGATTTTTAACTCTCAGAAGAAAAAGCATCCAGCTGTTACGGTGCATATCTGAGACCTGGGACCTCTGTCTTGTCTTCCATGAAGCCTCTGCTCTATCATGTATTTTGTGTGTGACTCCAAGTCAGGTCTTTCCTCAGTTTCTTATCTGTGAAGAAGTAAGAGAAGAGGGCCTTGCGGTTAAAGCCTGCCCTAAGCAAAGCGGTGTTCCAACACCATGCGTGAGGAGTGTGGTTAAAAGGTGCTAAACATACTAGATATGCGAAGATACGCTGGTGCTATGCTTGGCTTGGTGATACATTTCCTGTGTAACTTCAGGTAAGTTGTATGAGGTATGTCTATACTCCGCTGATGCAGCGCCAGAAGAGGTGCACTGAAATACACTGCACGTATCCTACACGAGCTGTCTCCCGAACCCAGGGCAGCATAATTACTTCAGTGTAGGGTTAGGCAGGCAGTAATAGGTTCTGACTTTCAGCAGCTCCTATTATTGTGCAAAGCAGTGAGAAGCATGACTTCGGGCTTGAGAGGTATGGCATGCAAGACAGAGATGGATGCTATCTGGTAGCTCCAAATGACATTCCTACATGATACAAGCAGTGCAATATGCCCTTTGTTTTTTCCTTCTCCAGAACACGCTGGCAAAAGCCCTCTATGACAACAAGGCAGAGTGTTCTGATGAACTGGGCTTCCGCAAAGGAGACATCCTGACAGTCCTTGACCAGAACGTCATAGGGAGCGAGGGATGGTGGAAATGTTCCCTGCATGGAAGACAGGGCCTGGCACCTGCTAATCGCCTCCAGCTCCTTGCTGGCTTACAGGCAGGCATGCTGTCTCCCTCCTGCCAACATGACTCTCAGGAATTGCCGTCCAATCAGCCCAACATCTACCAGGTTCCAAAGGCTCCCAAGTCTACTGTGTCATTGTCGGTGTACGAACAGATGGACAGTTGGGTAAAGCCATCTCCTACTGTTTTGCCTCTGCCCACTCAAGAAGTGTATCAGGTGCCAGCTTTGTCTGCACAATTATTCAACGAAAAGACCCACATGTTAACAAATCAGGTAAGAATATAAGCAGGCGTTAAGGTGCCAAATGTTTGAAAATACTCAGGAGAGAAAATACTGGTGGCTTTTAATTTTTCAGCAAACTCTTTGGGACCTGAGCACTGCAGCTGAAGTTGCCACAAAGTCACTTGACCAAGTGATGGATAGGTTAGTCAGCTTCAGTAATGTTATCTGAAACACATTCCTATAAAATATTCCTATGGTTATCCCCTAACACACGACTGAAATGCAGCCATCTCTGTGTGATGGTATGAAGCTTTACTGTTTAGGACAGGAACAGAAGAACAGCTGCTTTGAATAGAGTCTGCAAGCGATGCCCAGTCCTGATAAATACGCGCAAAGAATTTCTGAAGTTCGTATAGTTACATCCTCAGGTCTCTCCTTCCGTAGTTTATGCACACAGTCTCCTTCATGTTCACGGGCCCTTGGCATCTGCTCGGGCAGGGGTGAAGGTGAGTTGTGACTTGTGTGGAGATACAACTCTTCACATCCCACCTCTCCAGCAAGTTCACTGCACCTTCAGATGACAACCTAACTAATCCCCTCTTCATTTTAGGATTCACTTCAAAATTGCTCTGCTTGATTTTTAAGAGAGCTTTCCTCTTTTGCAGAGTGGATCTCCTCTTCCGTTACTTAGTCCCTGTGTGAACATGCTTCAGTGCCTAATTGTCCAGTTCCAATTTGGGTAATCCCAGCAGCACCTGGTTATCCAAATGGACTAAATAAGGGCAAAGTATTAAGTGTAAGTTTGAAAATTGGGCCTCCTACTAGAAATAATTACCTGGGAAATCTTCATAATTAAAAATGAGCACTAATTATAGGGATTTTTTGGAACAAGTTGTGCCATTCTATTTTACTTTGTTTTGTCTCTGGGACTTCGTACTGGATTTCCCACACAAACCACTTTCCAAAGGAAGCTTATCTTATAAATGTTAAATGACTTTGAAGTACAGAATATTAAGGCAGTCCCAAAGAGATTCAACTTACCCTTTGCTCTGAGCAATACTTTCTCTCTACTCACCTCTTTTGGCCATCTTTCCTACTTTTGCATCAGTAGGCAGGATATATTGATGTGTGCTGCTTGTAAATACATGCTGGAGAACAAAATATCGGAAGTGTATCTGAAGACGACTGCCCATACTTTAAAACTGCAACTGTGGTGCTAACGTCTATGCATAATAATCATGATTGCAAGATCAAACTGGGTTACTCATGCCAAAGAATTCAATCAGGGTTTTTTTGGTATCTGCCATGATCTGATTTGCGCACCTAAACACAGAAGAAGCATAATGACATTCAGCATGATATTGCATGAACATTTGCCTGTAAAATCAAGCCCCCAACATCGAAGAAATCAAGCCCTGAAGCTGCCACATGCTTATTCTGCCCTGAATTAGAAGGAAAAGTAAAATTTAGGCTTTGGTATTTCTCTCCCTCTCACTTTCTCTGACCTAGCCTGTGTCTGTCTCTGGGTTTATACTGGTCCCTTCCGATACCTGCTAGGTTTAAGTATCTTTTGCAATGTTTCTGCCTTGCAGCTTTAACTTTTCTTCAGTGGGGAAGGAAACAATACTTTAAAATAATTAACATCTTTTTAATCTTTAGCCTTCCAGGTTTGTCTCAGCTGCATCTTGCACAAGGCAGCAGTTGTTCCTGCAAAAAAACAACTGTACTCTAGCAGTCAGCAGCCAGGCAGGCATATGCAGACACATTTCAGGGCATAGAAGGTGAACAGCTCATCTGAGTGCAGGAATACACATGACAGCGTCTTAGATCACTGCACGTAGCTGCTATAAGACAACTGGGAAAGCCCCTGACATACTCAGCTGTTCTGTGAGCAACTGGATGAAGCTACTGTCAAGACTTTGGGGGATCCTGACTGAAGAAAACTAAGTCCCTCTAAAAAAATAAAAACAAAAAAACCTACTGGCCTTTCACTCCTGTTCTAAAGGACTTTACCGGGTATCCAATAAAGATTTAAGGCATTTCTCATAGCCTACCTGACCCTGCAAATATACAAAGGGGTTTGTCCTCTGTAGCAGGTTATCCAGCTGCTACTTACATTCGATCTACTCTCTGCAGAAAAACAAAACTTGTATTCTCATCATTCTCTAGATGCTTTGATAAGAGAAATAGTCCTTCTTCAGAATAATAGAGTGAATTTATTAATTTTCTTTCTTTACAAGAAGCCAATGTTTCAGTTCTTCGGGTCTTTAAAATTCAACAGGCAGAAATCAGCTTGGAGTCTTGTGCTTCTCTGCTCTGACATGAGTCATTCCCCTGAATGCGGTGGCTCTGCCCACTAATGTAGTGGAGGGCATTCCCTCCCAGGGGAAGTATTTTCAGGTCAGATGTTTGGTTTTGAAAATACAAGTTTATAGACTAGCTCTGGAGCCCTATATTCACTTTACTGCTAAGCGGACACAATTTAGAGCAGTTTTGAAAACAAAAGGCTCTTTCCAAGAGTTTGTATTCTCGTGGCATCTTAGCTAAACATCTTCCATCCTCTAATCATGGCTGAAGTCCTTGGCCCATGGCTCTTAAAATAATGTTTCGGGCAAATTTTTTCTTACCTCTTTTCTTTTCAGTCATTTTGTTTTTTGAGAACCAAAAGATGCAGCGGGTGCCTAGAGCGGGATGGATGCACTAGAAATTTTCTTTAATGAGTGGCAATTTACCTCAACTCTTGTGACAATCCATAAGTAGGGTAGAAACGCTGGTAAAAGGGTGTTACAGGTAAGTATACTCAGGTTTTTAACAGACAGACAGTGAGCTGTCTGTTAGGACCAGTGAATGAAGAAGGTTTTTACTTATAGAGCAGTAAAAGGTGTGAAATAAATATCAGCAAAGTAATTCTAACAATAGTCTGTTTGGCTTGTCCTACACTGTAGCTCATTGCAGCTTTCGCATTACTGTCTTTTTTCCCCTCAAGCACCTGTTGACTCTTCCCAGAGTATCTCAGGCCTCAGCATCAAATCTCCAAAGCTATGTATATGATGTTCCATCTCCCCAGCGCCAGGAGTCCTTGCTCACTCAGGTGAGTCCTGCTAAGCCATGTGTCCACTGCAGCTATCATCCAGCACTCCCGTGTCCCAGGCCACGTAGAACAGTCCTACAGGACAGACCATGAAAGTAAATGAAAACTTAGTTATATCTTGGCTTTTTGAACTCCGCTCTGAAACTTAATAAAAAATCATCTCTGGGAAATTCTGTGGGCAGGCTCAAAACCTGTAGCAAAGCTCTTTGTTAAAGTAGTTACTTTTCTATAGAGCTCTGTAGGTCCAATCCCTATTCAGTGCTACATGGTTGTTCTATAGAGAGGTTCATCATGTTAGATAAATCACCGGGTCTCTGAGTTCAGTCATTGGTAAATAAACTAAACCTTTCAGCCTTTTAGTGGGGGCTGTGACTGTCAAGCCGTTGTGGAAAAAAGGAAGCTTGGACTGACTGGCCAAGGAGACAGGGAGTGGGACATGAGTGGGACAATAGGGAAAGGCTGGGCAAATATATTAGGACCATAAGCCAGAGATGGAAACTGAAGACGGTAAGGATTTGAGGGATGACTGAACTTGGATAGAAATTGGGAGGAAGGCTGGGAATAGCTGAAAAAGGAGACTGGGAATGGGAACTGGTAATGCAGGGACAGTAAGAGAATTGGGACTGGCTGAAGAGATCGGGAAGGAGGGAAACCAGCTCAGGGCTGGGAATCAGTAGGGCTGTGCGAGGCTTCGGATCCAGAGATGCTTTGGACGCTTCGGGGTCCAAAGCAGCACATCCGGGTCAAAGTGCTGGCCTCGTTAGGCTTCCCAAAGAGCTTTGGAGCCGCCTCGGAGATCCGGCCATAGGGTATAATGGGGAAACAATAAATTATCTATAGCTTTGTTGTTTTTTGTCCGACTTGGATGAAATTTTCAGGGGTGGTAGACAGAGAGGATGAAGCCTGCCAGGTTTCAAGAAGATTGGTGCAGGGGTTTGGGGAGGAGCTGCCCCTCAAGCTGCAGACAAGCAAAACTGGTGCCATGGGTGCTTGTGGGACTGACTGTCTGTCTTGGGGCGGGAGGGGAGACACTGCTGCAGGCCTGGCTGCTAGGCTGCTGTGTTCCCAGTTACCAACCAACCAACCGCGATTCACTCAGGGACCAGGGACTAGGGGACCAGCTCAATACACAGGACCCACCTATTACATAATGACTTAAGGAGCATCAGTTAGCACCTACAAAACCAGGCTAAGGAGGGGCAAGACAATACAGACAATCAGCTGCTCCAAGACAGACACAGTCTTGGCAGGAGTTTTGTCCGTCAGCAGCTCGGCGTGCAGGGCCCCAAAACCCCCCTGCACCGATCTCCTCCACAGCTGGCAGGCATCGCCGCCTCAGCAGGGACCACCACCCCTGCAGCTGTCACCCTGCTGCGCCTTAACTACGCAGTGTCACCCATGGCACGAGTTTTGCTTGTTCGCAGCTTGAGGTGCAGTTCTCTCAAAAGCCCTCCACCCATCTCCTTGAAACTTGGCAGGCTTTGTGGCCTGAGTAAGAGCCACCACCCCTCCAGTTTTGACCCCCACCCCCATTGTAACACACAGCCTTGACATGAGTTTGGCTTTCAAGAATTTGGGGTACAGTTTTCCCCAAACCCCTGCACCGATCTTCTTGAAACTTGGTGGGTTTCATGCTCTCAGCAGAGGCAGCCATCCCTGCATGTTTCATCCAAATTGGACACAAACCAACAAGTTATATCTATTTCATTGATTCCCCATTATACCCTATGGCTGGATCTCCAAGGCAGCTCCGAAGCTTTGGAGCCATTTTGGCTGGATTGAGGTGGAAACCCGGTCCGGAGCTCTGGATCAGATCGTGGCCATCCAAAGCAGCCGGATCCGAAACTGGATCAGATCGCTGCCGACTTGCACAGGCCTGCGAACCAGTGGGGAGGAAAGGTGTGTGTGGGCGGGAGGCTGGAAGGGAAGAGAAAGAGGCTTGTCAGATGAGGAACCAGAAGAGAGGAACTTGAACTGTGTGGGCAAATTGCCCAAAGAAAGAGGCTGGGGGTTGGAAGGGAAGTGGGGATAGCTGAGCAAGGAAACCAGAGCCTGGAGGGAAGACGAGGACTGGCTGGAAGGTGCCAGGGACAGGGATGAGAAGCCTGAGCTGAGAGATAGGAACCGAACAGAGGATGAGAATGCGACAAAGGTAAAGAACCAGGGAAGGGAAAGACGCATCAGAGTGCATGGGGTCAAGAGGCCAAGCTTGCCAGGGGGGAATGGATAGAGAAGTCTGCGCTTACAAGAGCGCATTCACCTCCAGAGCCTGGATAAGAACAAGCATGAACCTTTTGCCTGCTGGCAGCAAATGTCTATCAAACCCACTGTCACCATGGAAGTCTTCTGTGCTCCTGGGCTACACTGAGAACTGATATCAGAGTTTTTTTCACTAGCTCAAACAACAGAGATCTGCGCAGTGGATCGAAAGATTGCCTGCAGACGTAGAATGATGGAGTTCTATGTATTCAGGCAGCTATTTGTAAACACCTAAGAAATTACAATTAAAAAAAATCTGCATTCAAGATGCATTATGAAAGTTGTAAAGTCAAGTCTTCAAAAGAGTTAGGATATATCAGAATTAAGGTTGTTAATGCAAAGTTAAGAGGCACCCTTTGGGCATATGCATTACTTTAATTAAGAGCTTGAAACAAGATATTGACTGGCTGTTCATTCAACAGCTGCCCTACTCGCCCTGAGAACTTGACTGATGTAGAGATCATGTGTGAATAATTGTATGTGGTGGTGTAGTATCAGAAAATATCACATAAAATTCTGGCATTCCCTAGCTTTGGAAGGCTTGGCTTTGAAATCTTAGTAGGTTCCCTCAGTGCAGTGTATGTGTGTGCATGCATAGGCTGCAGAACGGGGTGGGCCACCCGGGCCATGGCCCGACCAACTTTTAGCACGTTAATTTAGCTAGCTATGCAGTTAAAAAAAATAGCTATATAGATTTAACCAAGATGACAATTCCGTATTTGTCATCGGTCATATAAAGTAACGTGCTAAAAGTTTGTCGGGCCATGGCCTGGGTGGCCCATCCTATTCCACGGCCTATGCGCACATGTGTGCACACATGTGTGTAGATGTGTCTGAGTGCAGATACATGTCATTATTCTCTAAACCAGCCTGGTGCCTTTGTGCATGAATCCTTATTTGGATGTAAAATTTGTGACATTTGTGCAACAGCCCACTGCGCCATCTAGTGTCTATCTCCCCTGCCTACAGAGCTCTTGTAGGACCCATATCCTGGCCCAAATCTACACAGAGGGATTCTTGATGCCCAGGGCTTTTTTACAAAGGCAATCTAGGACTTTAAGTCTTTCGCAGTTTGTATAAAACTAAACAAAAGTTAAGCCAACTTTACTTTTGTATTTGATTAGAGCTATGCCACTCCACCCAGAGCCAGAAAGGTCTCCACGCAATTTTGCCCCACTGAATATTTCCAGGAAGGGCAGAAACAGCTTTACAAAATCTCATCCAGCCCGGAAGAGGCAAAAGACCACATCCAGCAAGACTCTCTAGCAAGCTCTGTAAGTGTTACTCCTGAATGGTAGAGACCAGTTTCTCAGTAATGCTGTTAAACTAATACAAGTGACTGAACATATTAAACCATGAAGCCTGGGGTTGTACTATTGTGTTGATATCAGGCAGGGCACTGCTATGATTAACAGATGTGCCAAGAAGAATAGATATAAAAACAGGCCATCTTAAATGTGATATCGCTTTAAGATTATTTTAATAAGAATGTATAAAGTGATGAGAAAGGCTTGACTCATGGTCATGCTTCATAATTGCCAGGGCTGGAGTCATCACTGCATTTAAATTTACTTATTGGAGTTAAAGTAACATTGTCATGAAAAAGGAGACTCAAAATCTGTTAAGTAGAAGTGACTGCGGATTCCTACGTACGTGAACAGCTGGCGATAGAGTGATATGGGCACCTATCTGGCTGACTGATCTCTCCACTTCTACCCAGCCCTTTTAGAGCTGGTGGGAAAGTTGCTGACCCACAGTGTTTCTTTGAAAAATGCTGATTTGAATGTGATTTGAATTGATTTTTGAATGTGTTTCATCTGAAATATCTTGGGTTTGACGATCCTTTGCAGGGTCCCTGGCTAGACCCACAGGGTAAATTATCTCAGGGCTGCTAGCTTGTAGGGTCTCTGGCTCTGGGGAGGATTCTCAGCTGGGCTGTCCCAGTTTTCCAGGATTTCTGATTTTGGAGCAGCAAGCCATGCCAGGGACTCCAGGTTATCTGTCATGGAGCTGGGAGCCTGCAAGGCCCTGACAGCCTGGGCTCTAATCAGAGCCAAAGACCTTGCTATCCCAGCTTCAGCCCCACTGCTTTTATCAAGGTCAGGTCAGCAGCTGCCTGGGAGAAGGCTTCATGTTAAGCTTTCCAGAATTCAGGTTTTTGGGGCCATCACAGAAACTTTGGAAAATGTTGGGTCTGATCTGATTTGGACAAACATCAGAATTAAAAGAACCCCACAAACCAGACATACGGCCAGTTCTATCTGGGATCCTTAGCAAGCAGCAGCCACTGCAGTTAAGTCCTGGAGTTATGCACTCCCATTGCTTTTTAAGCTCTTTCCCTCTCAGGCTTATGAAGCAGCTGGACACAGTCTGGGCCAGAGTGCTTCGTTAGAAGTCTTATTATTGGCCATATCAGACACCATTTTTCAAGCTGCAGATGCCAGCTATGCACAAGACCTTACTGTAAGGCTTTGAATAAGATCATTATCCATCTCCGGAGCCTCCTGAAGAATGCAAATGTGAACACCGGGCAATTATTTAAGTGTGGTCAGTTGTGAAGTCTCATAATTTGCCTGTGTCTATATGTGTCTATGAATACTGGAAATGAAAGAGATTAGAATCAGTTCTCTTAGGGACTCATGAAATCTCATTTGCTTCATTATAGAAAACCTGTTTTTCTGATATTGCCCGATACTTCGATATCTGTAGATACGACAATAGTACTTTCATATACAGGGTTTGACTGTGTATTTCAGAGGGCAGTTAACATTAGAATGGTGGGCCTGGTCCTCAACTGGTGTGAAATAAGTGTTATCCCATAGACATCAATGGATTTGTGCTGAAGATCTGGCCTTATGTTTCTTAAAATGAGCTTAATTTCCCTTGATTTCCAGATGTATGATGTCCCCCCTACCAGAGAATGTGATATCCCCATCCAAAATACATCTCAGAGAAAATATGTGGGTCATTGCAATACCTTGCCAAATCCTCGGAAGTCAGAATGGATTTATGATATTCCAGTCTCACCTGAAAAACCAAGCTTGAAACACTATCCTCTTAACCATTCCCTGGAGAAGCAGATGTTGTATGATGTACCACCAGCCAGGTATGGTGCTGGGGTGCAAAATGCAGCTAGCACCATACCAGCAACAGCAATTGAAGGCAAATTGATGAACCCACAAGAATACGATGTTCCACCAATACAGAAGAAATTAACTTTTCCAGATGCACCCCTTTATGCTGTACCATCCTCACGAGATATGTTGCGTTTGAGGAAAAATGGCAACTATCATGTTCCCCTAAGCTTTCTGACCACAAAGATTGAAAATCAGAACTGTGATCAAAACATTTATGACATTCCAAAAGTGTTGAGTACTGCTTTACAGAACAGGAAGGGGACTGAAAAAAACAACGGGAGTTTTGAAGACCATACATACAATGTTCCTCTACAACTGTCAAGAGATGCCAAATTAGAGCAGGATACGATATCATTTGACAGTGCAGACAGTAGAACTAGCACCTTATCTACATCCTCAAGCACTTCTGTTGAGTCCTTTTCTCTGTCATCAGAAGAGGAACCTGCTCAAGAAATTAAATTGGACCTTGATGTAGCCGTAGAGATGCTGACCAAGCTACAGCACAGCGTATCCAGTTCAGTTGCGAGCCTAATGATATTTGTGAGTAGTAAATGGAGATACCAACAACACCTGGAGGCAAACATTGAGGAAATTCATAGAGCAGTTGATCACATAAAAGTTTCTTTGGGAGAATTCTTGAACTTTGCTCAAGGTATTAAGGCAAATGCCTCTTGCCTCAGTGACAATAACCTTCAGACCAGAATTAAAAAGCAGTTACAAATTCTTGTAGACTCATTCCACATATTAGTAGAAACAAGGGAAGCACTGAACAGCTGCAAATGGTCACTGCAGGTTCTGGTCATTAAGAAACCTCAGAACAATCCAGATGATCTTGATCGGTTTGTTATGGTAGCCCGTGCCATTCCAGATGATATCAGGAGGTTTGTCTCCATTATCATAGCTAATGGAAAGCTTCTCTTCAAGAAGAATGACAAAGAACAGAAGACTGTGCAACCAAAACTGAACACAGAGCATAAGATGGCAAAACCAGTCCCGGCACCCAGAAGAAGAGAATTTAATTCACTTCAAAGAAATAAACCAAACAAAAGTGAACTCTCTTCTGAGAAATCAAGGAAAAATGTCAGTGAAGACCGTGATTATGATCACCTGCAGGTTTGTATAACGTTAACTTCCTGCCTATGTTCTGTGTTGTGGTGTTTGTACATAGCAGTTCATTTGTATTATTTCTGCATTAATACAAACTTGGCTTTGCTTTATATGCAGTTTCCAGCCCACATATATGACTGCTAAGCTTTTATTGCCATAGCCATGAATAGCAGGGAGCACAGAATTCAGCAGAAGTATAAGAGGAGCCAGGTTTAGTAGTATAGAAACCAATTTGTTAGCTCCACCATTGGATTCAGTTTTTAGCTGGGCTTCAAACAGTAGTTTCCTATGTGTTTCTTTACAGTAATGTTCTTATTCTTAATAGTACATTAAGCTTCAATTGTTCCGATACAATTTTGGTTTGGGGTACATGTCTTGTTTCGATTCCTTGACATCACCTTCATTCTTTGTGACTTGTTAGAAATGATTGCTTGTTTCTAATAGATAGTCTCAGATACTCAGTGATGGTTGATAAGCTTTAATACAGATAGCTATTTAATACTAAATGCCAGGAAACAGCTAGACTTACTGTTGGAAATCACTTCGGGAAAGGAGGAGAAAGAACACATATCAGACAGTTAGCCTTTAAATGCCAGTGTTTAAATACATTAAAAACCATTAAATACATAGCATAAATATTAAATTATGAGTTGGATGTGGTTCATTGATAATGGAGCCAGTGCTATCTTTTGCAGGGTCAGTCCCTAAGTTCTGTAATACAAACAACTCTGGCTAATGGGTTATGCTAATAACAAGTTCAGTGTAGTCAGTGATTACACCTAGATTACATGGCATGGGAGGCTTATGCTACCACAAAGAAGAAAACCAAAGTCACATGGAAGCATTTTATGTAAACTTTTCATTTTTCAGAAATATCAAGGTTTGGAACATGCAGCAAAACACCGTTCACCTAAAGAGGCAGCAACAAAGAATGGCGATTCAAAACAGAAGGTATTTCTGACCTTGAAAATATGTTGCTAATTAAGACTGTCCAGCCCTCAAGCTGCATAAAGCACCTATACCTTGCTAAAATGTAAAATAGTTTGAATTTGACTGGTATAGGGATCTATCTGCCCTGTTTCTAATCTTTTATTCCCCACACCATTTTTTAGCAATAGTGCTGATAGCATTTGTGGCAGTCCACCAAAACTTTTCTGTTTCCTAAGTCAAGGGATACTGTAACTTAAAATCATAACATAATTGATCAGCTTGCCTTTTTTCACTTAATTTTGAGTGGAACTATGACTGCCCTTTATCTCAAAAGCTTAACAAGAGAGGAAATCTTTGATTTACCAAAGTTTTGTTCATCCACTTCCATGACTCCAGTACCTTTTAAAACCAGATTTAATGGCTTTATGCTGTTTAAAAGCTAGATTCCACATGTTCAGGCCATGTAAGGCACTAATATTTCAGTATCATTCCAAGATTTGTTGTGATATCAGCTAGTAAAAATAATGTCATTGAAGTCTGTTGCACAAAAGCCGGATTGTAATTTAGATTTTATCCTTTCTGCAAACCAAGCATAATGAAAAATAGTGCTGTATAACTGCAAAAGGCCTCTAGGCTGTGCCAGTACTGGGGCTACTGGCTAATCAGGTGCAGAGAAGTGAAGAAACTACACAAAAAAAGGACAAAGTGGAAACAGTTTTTAGGCCATCGAGCTGAAGGTATGTTTTGTTTTCTTTTCCCTTTCCTAGGTTATTCCAGAAAAACCTATTCAGAACAAGCAAGACTCATCAAAGAAAACCATTTTCTCAGAAAACTGTAGGCTGTGTTTTGGTGCACTTCAAAAAGCCATCAGTGTTTTTACCAATAGTCTCAGCAATAACCAACCACCTGAAGTCTTCATAGGACACAGCAAGCTGATCATTATGGTAGGACAAAAGCTAGTGGATTCTCTCTGCCAGGAAACTCAAGAGAAGGATACAAGGAATGATATCCTCCACAGCAGCAGCCAGTTTTGCAGCCTGCTGAAGAACTTGGCTCTTGCCACCAAAAATGCTGCAGTGCAATATCCAAACACAGACGCAGTGAAGGAACTTCTGGGTCAAGCTGACACACTGTCTAAATATACACAGCAGTTTCAAGACACAATGGAGTGACATAATCTTTCTATTCTTTGAAAGACCCAAAGGAAACCCTCACAGTGTCTCCATCTTTCTGGGTTTTGACCTCCTCATCTTTGGCATCCTGCAGTCTAAGGACAGGACTGTCTGTGCAGAGCATCTCAGTGATGCCAATCTTAACTCATCCATAGGGATTCCTTTTGGGAAAAGAAAGGAGTTAACTCATGTACTGAAGTGTGTTCAGTCTCCAGAGATCCAGCCTACAGGTGATACCGTGACAGGGACCAGAATGTGCACTTTCTACTTGAGAGTTCAGTCATACATGGAAGATGCTAAACCAGTCCTTCCAATCCATTTTTCACACTGGCTTGGCAAGAATTTTCAGTGTATAAGTACAAACATATTATATAATTTCACTGTTTTGGCACATAAATATACTGTATTTTTCTATTTTTTTTTCCATTTGGAAATACAAGGTTTTGTTACTGTTTTTTCCAATGGCACATCAGTACACAAATAGTGTGTATAAATTAGCTTCTCTTTACAAGGGACTGTTTACTGTATTTGTTTTAAACTACAATAAAAAAATCCTTTACAGATGTTTCACATTCAAATGTTATAAACATCATGGGATAAATTCTGACAGGTCCCCCCCATATATAGAGAGAGAGACAGAGAATGTATTTAGTTCTACTGCGGCACTACTACTCAGTAACTCTAGTTACTGTGCATTCACTTAGTACTTTATTAAGCAAGTGCTAAACTAAATGTGCAGTGTGTGTATGTGTGTGTGTGTGTGTACACAACACACACACACACACACACTTATAGAGAGAGAGAGATGGGGGGACCTGGCAGAATTTAGAGAGAGAGAGAGGAAGAGTGGACCTGGCAGTCTCTCTCTCTCTAGGTGTGTGTAGAATTATCAGAAACCCAAGCTGAGTATCTGAGCATGAAGAGAGAGAGAGTTGTTCTCCACTGTTCTAGCTCTCATCAAAACCCACAGAGACTGCATATGTGGTTCTTTACAACAGGTGCCAAAGAGAAGCATTCTAGAAAAGGACTCCATGTTTAAGGGTAGAGTTAATATGTTTATGGCAAGGGCAGACAATTATTTTGGGCGGAGGGCTGCTTACTGAATTTTGGCAAGCCATTGAGGGCCACATGACAGGCAGCCTAAGGCAGATTAATATTAATTTTAATTTTTTTAGGGGCCCCGCAGGCTGGATAGAATGGTCTGGTGGGTCACATCTGGCCCGTAGGCCACATTTTGCCCACCCCTGGTTTATGGCCACTAAATGCAGGGAAGTTGTCCCAGCAAAAGCTGGGAGTTAACTAAGAAACCATCTGCTTGTTGTGTCACTGCTGGCCACAGTAATACTGTACTACTCTTGCTGAGTACCTACGTGTTTATTTTGTGGCCTCTCCTGCATATGTCAGGAAACTTGAGAGCAGAATGAATCTGCTTTAATCCAATGATTTGTTTGCCACTCATATATGAGAGTGATGGGGCCATACTCACAGCTGGATGCATAGTTTTGGATATGTGTGTGCATGTGTTGTACTTTTCTTCCCAATTAATTTTTTTAAATACATCTGAAGTTTCACAACTTGCCTTTTTTTGTAAGTGAAACTTGAGTCTGCATTAGTTGCTTCAGAGAGTCAGGCAATGCTTATTTGCAGTATGCAGTTCATTTGTGATGCAAAAAATGCATATACCATTTATACCTGTGAAAGAAAGTTCCACTTGAAGTTTTAGTGTATTCATTACAATTGCCAAGTTACATATATTTTATATTAGTTAAATGTAGAAATATTTCAGGACTATATTTGAATAGTAAAATGCAGGTAATTGCATATGGTAGTTGTCTTTGTTTTTTGTACATTAAACTCACTCATGTGAATCAGTGAAATGTTCCAACATGAAACATAATGCATGGATTACACAGCAGCCTTCAAAAGCTATGCAATGGAAGAGTAAAGAATAGTAATATAAATTGTCATTTATTTTGAGCACGCTTTATTTATTTCAGTCTCACTTGATCTGCATAGGAATATGCTCTCTGCACTTCTGCCATTTACCAGCCAATTTTGTCCTTCAGATTTTTGCTTTTGAATGATTTTTGCTTTTTAGATTTTCGTAGGTCACGCAACACTTCAATAAATCTTGATGAAATTTTTTTTTTATCAACATAATGCCCCTTTCACCCCATAACAACTTTCTCACAGACTGTTTCAGGCAGAACAGAAGGGATTCTTTCTTTGGGTCTCTTTTCTGAGGCTGTGACTACATTACAAGGTCATGCCCTCATGTGTACATTGGCTCTGGGCACTTCTATACAAGAAGCTTACTGCGCATTAGCCTAATAACACTGTGCAGTAGTGTGGTGGTTAAAAACCGTGCTACTAGCCTATGTGCAGTAGTGGTAGGCTAATGCGCAATAAGCGTCACAAAATAACTGCGGGTCAGTACTACTAGGCAGTAACTAGAGTTACTGTGCATTAGTTAGTACTTTATTAAGCAAGTACTAAACTAAATGCACAGTATCTAAGGCACGTTAATGAGGGTATAGACACGCCCTCTGAGTAAAAAGCAGGCTAACTCTAAGCAGCAAGGGAAAGTGGCTCCCACGGCGCTCTGTGCTACCGCAACTAGACGGCTGGTTTAGCGCTCCGAGGTCTCCCTGCATTATCCTGCAACATGTAAACGTGCTGTCAGTCACATTATGCAGGGAAACAGCTTAGAAGCATGTGGCCGAGATACCATCAATTCTAGTGATCCAGGCTAACATCTGTACTGATTCCATGTCCGTTCCTCACAGATAGATTTATTTTTTTCTGTTTTGGGGCCTGCTCAGAACCCCTAAGGGAATCAGTCCTGCTTCAAACGAGCCCAGGCGTGTCTCTCTAGCTGATTCCACAACTGAGGGGCACGGATGGTGGAAGCAGCCATAAGAAGCAGCCCCCTGGAAGTCTTACGTGGCAAACGCCTGAGCCCGGAAAGGGGGCACCGGACCCTAGCGTGCGGGCTTCTGTAGACACAGCCCAGCTGCCGGGCTCTTAGCAGCTCTCACGAATAGCGATGGGGCTGTGGCGTCCCAGGAGCCCCCCAGGGCTGCTGTCTCCTCTCACTGCCCAGGCTGGTGGCAGCTCTGGGAAGCCTTGGGAAGGATGGGAGATGGAGAGCTTCACGGCGTAGGGGCACCCCGATGCCTCGTGCTCAGCAATGCTAGGTCTTCCGTACCGAAGTCGTACTGGGAGCTCAGAATTGCCATCTTTGTGGAAAACTACCGTCCGCTGAAACAACATGCAAATACGTCTTCTTCTGGAGCTTGTCTCGCTCGTGGTAAGTGAGCGAGTGAGAACCGGGAGGTGGCAGCTGGCGCCTTTCGTTCTCTGCAAACCCCAACGGCAGGTCAGGCCTCCGCAAGAAAGACCTGGGGTTTTGCATGTGCTGCCTCAGTTCCCTGCCTCCAGGATGGCACCTCCGGAGCACCGCTACTGCTCTGGGTCCGACCAGGGCTGAATCTGGAAATACCAGCACCCTCCCGCCGCAGCTACCGCGCCCCGCCCACTGGAGGGTTGCTACGCAACGGCCGCTAGGCACGCGCTGCTTGCGTCATCTCCGTGCGCCGGAAGCGCCGTCCCTCGAGCCGGAAGCGGAGTTGTTTGGCCCGGAAACGCGGAGTGGGGGGCCATGGGTTGCGACGGGGGCACCATCCCCAAGCGGCACGAGCTGGTGAAGGGGCCGCGCAAGGTGGAGAAGGTAGGCAGGGAGCAAATGTGCCGGGCCAGAGGCTGAGCTACCCCGGGGTCATCGTGGGCGTGTCACTGCGGTTACGCGGGCGCTTGGCGTTTGTTGCCTCGCGTGAAATATCAAGCGGCCCCTTGGACGCTTGGCGTGCACCGGTAGCGATTGTTGGTGCTGCTACCGGACGTGCGTTGGCCGGCTCCGATCCGGTCTCTGATGCAGCGTCGGTTGGTCAGTCCGTTGAGGGGGGCAGAGCGAGGCCCCTGCGGAGGGGAGGCGGGCCGGGCATGGGGCGAAGCTGCGGCTCGTCCGGGGAAGGGGGATGACTCCCACCACTGTGCACATCGCAGGAGGGCACGGGCAGTGTGTGTCCCCTGGATCTGCGCGGGGCGGGCTGGGGCCGGGACTGCTCTGGGCTCTTCCCGCTGGGGGCTGGGGCGGGTGGCAGTGGTGCTGAGAGGGGGCTATGGTGGGGGTGGGGGCTGTAGCTACCCAAAAATTAATTGTAGCCCCTGCATAATCCCTCCTCCTGGTGTTGCTTCCTGCCCTGAGCACAGCTTGGCCCAGCCCACAGCGGCTGCCTGCCCTGGCCCAGGCAAATCCGAGGGTGCCCACCTCCTGTGCTCTCCTGGCATGCACGCAGCAGCAGGAGCCGCCTCCACCCCCCTGAACCCCCAGATAAGCCACTGCACCTCTGTCCTGCGCCCTGTGCCACCCTGGCTTGACAGCCCTAGCTGCTGCCCCACTACCTCCCTCACCGCAGTGGCTTCGATCTGCCCTCCCCCGCAACAGACTTACCAGCTGGTCACAGCTTCCCAAGCTGCTGAGCTGTGCTCCTCACTTCTGACACACTGCAGCTGCACGTGGCATTTACCGGCCACAGCCGGCAAAAAAAAGTCAGTTTCCAGTACTGTCAATTTTCTTTATATCGGTGCTGATCCGATATCAGACCAATGTATCAGTGCACCTCTATTAAAAGCCATTGGCAGTTTCTTTCTTTTGTGGCACAGGGCGGGCTGTCTTCACTGGTTAGGATAAAGGAACAGCCTGGTGCTCCAACCTTGCTCCAGGGCTGCTGTCACACTTCCCCTTGGTTTTGGATGGCCAGAGCCCCACCCCAAGTAGGGAACAACTTACCGACAGTGGGAGATAAATGTGGAAAAGAGCAAGGGAGAGTAAAAGGAAGGGAAAACAAATGAAAGTGGAGAGAAATGAAAGGGTCTGTTCCAGCAAGGTGCCCCAAGAAATAGGATGGGAATCACTAGGAATGGTTAGTTTCCTCCACAGGTTGATAATCTAACAATCTGCTCCTGTCTGAAATCTGTACTATCAGTATAAAGAAGGGTTAGCAGGATTGGGCTCAAAATCAAATATAGGCAGTCCACGTATCATTTTGAAGTAGTTCCTGAACTTCATGGGGTGGGTTTGCAGAAGTCTTTTGTGGGATGAGCTTGAAAGGAGAAGGAGTGGTCATTTGTAATTTGGTAGGATTTGGCCAGAGTATTCAAAGGAAAGTTTTAAGTGTTAATTTTCCCAGTTGGAAAAGCTTTCTCTGAAAGAAATGACATCTCCCTCCCCATTTTTCTCTCTCTTTTTTCCCTCTCTTCAGGTTGACAAAAATGCAGAATTAGTGGCTCGGTGGTACTACTGCGCTCTGAGTCAAGAAAAATTAAGCAGACCAATTGTAGCCTGTGAACTTGGCAGGTATGGGTTTTTTTCTTTAGATTTCTTGATCTTAAAAGTAAATTCTGAATAAATGTGGGTTACAAAAGTTGCAGAATACTGATGATAAATTGTATGTTGTAGGCTATATAACAAAGAGGCCGTCATTGAGTTTTTACTTGATAAGTCATCTGATAAAGTCGTGGAAGCTGCATCACACATCAGGAGCATTAAGGTAAAGCCAGTGTACCTAATATAAATAAATGCCAAAGTTAAGTGTTATGCACAAGGCAAGATAGTAACATATCTTAATTCTGTTATCTTCTCATACCTTTTCTTCTTCAAACTGCAAACTATTTAACACAGATATTTGTAAATCCGTATAGATCCTCAGATAAATCCAAAATTTTATTATCAGGCTGATGTGGTGCTGTGATGTATTAAGTTATAATATTGGAGATATAGCTGTGATAACTAAGGACAGTATATTTTGTGATAGCAGTGTCCATTCTTTTGTTAGCTGAGGACAATATTTTTAACTTTTTGAGTAGCTAAAATTTGTATCGAGCATAGATAATGTGTAGCAGCTAGTCTCTTTTCTCTTTGCTCTGGAACAGTGTTTCCCAACCTTTTTCGCCCCACAGCAAACTTACCTAAATAAAAAAGCACCATGACACACCGGATGTGGGGGTGGGCGTAAAGCCAGCTGGACACTGACTGGGGAGGAGGGGTGGCGCCCTGTCAGCTGGATGGCATTTTGGGCCAGAGCCATGCTCCCTGCCTGGCTGGAACCATGCTCCCTGTCTGTCTGTGTCTGCAGGAGCAGCAGGCAAGGGGCGTGATTCCAGCCCCAAATGCTGTTTCAGACCTGGACATGCCTGATGGCACAGCAGTTGGGAAATGCTGCTCTGGAAGATGTAGCCTCTGTGGACTGATATGTTAAGCATTGCCTGCTCTGCCATGATCTGCTTAAGCATTTGACCTGTCTAATGTGGAGCAGTGCATGCTGGGATAATATGCTTCCTGAAGCTGAGGTCCTGTATTAAAAATGAGCGCTGCCCATATTACACCATAGAACTGAAATATCTGCCTTTAGATATTGCTTCTCTGTGTGAAAATCTAATACTCTATAGATTAACTTGAGAGAACTACTTCCAGTTCCATTCTGGGAGAATGGAATATTTCTCTTATTTTTCAAATGAGTTAGTTATGCTTGGCAAGTGGGGAGCTGGGGTCCCTCAAGGCTCTGTCCTTGGGCCATCGCTATTCAACATCTTTATTAATGATGTGGACATTGGTATCAAAAGTGGACTGGTATCAAGTTTGCCGATGACACTAAACTGTAGGGTAAAGCATCCATACCTGAGGACAGGAAGGTGATCCAGGCTGACCTTGACAGGCTCAGGAAATGGGCAGATGAGAACCTGATCATGTTTAACATGGTAAACTGCAAGGTTCTCCACCTTGGGAAGAAAAACCTGCAGCGAGATGAACACAAGCCTGCAATGTGATGCTGCGGCTAGTAAAGTGACCAAAACACTGGCTTGCATCCAGAGATGCTTCTCAAGCAAATCCCAGGATGTTATTCTCCTGCTGTATTCGGCCTTGGTGAGGCTGCAGCTGGAGTACTGCATCCAGTTTTGGGCTCCACAATTCAAAAAGGATGTGGAGAAGCT
>NW_017728942.1:3769793-3772872 GCF_001723895.1 Crocodylus porosus
TGGGGGAACATTTGTTCCCCAGAGCGCCCCAAGGGATGACAAGGTCAATTGGTCACAAACTCCTTCATGACCGTTTCAGGCTGGACATAAGGAAGAACTTCTTTACTGTTCGAGCCCCCAAGGTTTGGAATAGACTGCCACCGGAGGTGGTTCAAGCACCTGCTTTGAATGCCTTCAAGAGACATTTGGATGTTCATCTTGCTGGGATCCTTTGACCCTAGCTGACTTCCTGCCCCTGGGGCAGGGGGCCGGATTCGATGATCTTCTGAGGTCCCTTCCAGCCCTAATGTCTATGAAATTATTTGCATAACTTTCAAAGCTGTGGAAAGCTTTAGTATAATAAGGCATACAGGAAGAATCTCTTCAGAAACATTAGCTTTTCAGTTTGCCTTAGTGTGTATTAAAAAAATCTTAAAACGTATTTTTTTTTTATATTTCAGAATGTCACAGAGCTGAATCTTACTGATAATCCTGCCTGGAATGGTGATAAAGGGAATACAAAAGGGGATAAGTATAATGACATCCAGTGTGCATGCTTTATTTGCCCTGTGGTGGGCTTGGAAATGAATGGCAAGCACAGGTTAGTATTTACCTTTTAAAAATAAGACCCCCGCAGAGTTTGCTAAATTGAATAGTAGCAAATGTAGAGCTTTAAAAATGAATATTACAGAAACCAAGGTGCTCCCACAGCCCTTTTGGCAAAGATTTTTGTTGCTGCTGAAAGAAGGGGTACCTCTTCTTTTATGGTTCTTCTGCTCTTCAGGTTGAGGCCTGGAACACAGAAGTTGACTGGTAGCATCTTAGGGATATGTCCTTTAGCTTGTGGGGGTGGGGAAGAGCAGTGTTAAATATTCCTGTCCTGCCCCTTAACACTGTTTTGTATTTTAAAAGGAGCATCCATTTCTTTTCGCTTTAGGATCAGAGCGGGTCTGGGTTCTAAGATGTTTCAGCACTGCACTCATTCCCATGTTTTCTTTGTGACTGTGAAGGAATGTTTCCCTTGCTGTTAGATGCTGAACCTGGGTGGATTTTTAGCTTTTCCAGTGGTGGCTAAGTGGGTAGGTGGCAGTGTCAGGTTCAGATCATCACATTTTAGCAGATATTGAGTATCCAAGGTGGGTACTCGCTTCCTAGAACGTTTGATTCACAGATACACGTGGACTTCAGAAAAGGCCCCTAACAAAGTTGGCAATCAAGATGAGTATGGAGACAACTCTGTGTCCTCACAGTTCCCTTCTAAACCTTGTATGGTGGGAGGTCTGGAATCCAGTTGAGAAGAGGAGGCTGAAACCCTTCTTGAAAAGGCTGGAAAAATCAAGGAAACATGACTTGCATTGTACAGTTTATAGCCAGATAATTAAATCAGGCCTGTATGTCTTGTGAGTCCCTCTTCGTGCCCAAAGCAGTAAAGTTTTGGGAGAGAAGATCCTCATCTGTAAATCATAGCTGCAATATAGGGCTGCAGTCAGAGTTCGCTGCAAAAGGCTTGTACCCAGGCACTAAAAAGTGCCTGCTACTTTAAGGGCTGAAGCAGCTGGGCCAGGGAGTGCTGCAAGCTGGGCAGAGCTCCACAGCTGCAGGTTGCCTGAGCAACAGCCTAATGAGGTAATTGGCTAGCACCTGCAGGCAGTAAGATGCCCAGAAGGAGGCAGGGCCGTGGGGCATATAAGCCCAGGGCAGGAGCTAGCAGGGCCCTCTTTGTGACAACTGCCAGGGGAAGGAGCTCCTGCATGAGGGAGCTGCCTGAGACCTGGTGCCACCTGTTTGACCACTCAAGTGCAGTAAAACTCCGGGCATGCTGTCTCAAGGGTGGAAGTTTGCCCCCCTTAAGGGGCAGAGTGCTGTTGTCATTTTAGGTGTTTAAGTTATAGCCCAGGGGCTTATGCCTATGGTGGTGTTTGCACCAGTGGTTTTGCAGATGAGGCTATAGGGGAGGTGGAGGCCTCAAGAGAGCCCTAGTGCCAGAGGGGTGCAGCTACAAGGGTGCAGAGAGCCCTAGCGCCAGAGGGGCAGAGAATGACAGATAGTAGTATATCTGTGACACTTGGGATGCCCTTGGTATTAGGGCAAAGAAAGGGAAACCTCCCACTTAAAAGCAACTTATTAATTGTATCAGAGGTGTGGTGGGCAAAACAGGTGGGTGGACCTATGTAGTGATCCGTCTCAGAACTGCCCCTGTCACAAGGCTTAACTCTGACTGTACGTACAGAGGCCCAGGGAGTCCTTATGCTGACAGATATTATCCTGGAAAATATTATTAATGAATTTGTGAAACAGTACACTGTTCAAAAGTGAAGGAAGTATAATCTCATGTATTTTACAGACAGAGAGCTTTTAATGATGGTATTACTCATGTACTAGTTAACAGTATTTGCGCTTATGTACTTCAATATTGATAACATTATTGTGGATTATATAAAAAGTAACACTTGTTAACTAGCTTAACATAATAGTGTTTCTGTATAAAATATATAGAAGATTAAATTAGTGTAGGAAGTGTACATTTAGCAAATCTCCCACAAGACTTTCCATTTGACTTTTCTTTTTAATCTTCAAGTAAGCGTCAAAATTAAAGTTTGTGCATTGCAGTGAATAGTTACTGTAAGAAGAGTCCTGAAAGGGAGGCTGATCAATAGAATGAGAACTCAAGCTTTCATACTGGGATCAGTACTTCATAATTTCCAATTTCCCTAGGTACACTGAAATTTCAGAGGATACATAGCAACCTGGAGTCCCACAATAGTTCAGTGCATTCTGGGAGATTGTAATAAACCTGCTAAAACCCAGTGGAATAGTATAAAAATAAACTATCGCACACCAGTCAAAAAAAATGAAAAAAATTAAATTTGCAGTGTGACTCAGCCTGCATCATTTTTGCTTCTTGCTCAGCTGTTGCAAAGGCTTTCAGCATCATTTATACCAGTTAGCAAAGTCCACCTTGTACTTCTCCTGATTAGCCACAAGTGGGCTTGCAAGCAGTTAACAGTACAGTGCTCTTTACCACTGCAGTGTTCCTGTGATGTTTCATAGTTTCATAGTTTCTAGGGTCGGAAGGGACCTGAGTAGATCATCTAGTCCG
>NW_017728942.1:3773462-3797121 GCF_001723895.1 Crocodylus porosus
ACCTTGCACTTGTCTGTGTTGAAACCCATCCTATTCTCGTCCGCCCACCCTTGTAACCTGTCTAGGTCTGATTGTAGCCTGATGCTTCCTTCTAGCGTGCCCACATCCCCCCACACCTTAGTGTCATCAGCAAATTTGAACAAGGTCTTTGAATATGGCTTGCTGGCCCACTGGGTGATAAAAAGTTCATGATCCGGCCCCACATTCAAAAAGGTTGGACACCCCTTTCTGAAGATCCCATTAAGCATCTCTGGGATGCTTAGTTTCAGTTGCTTGTGTTCAGACAGATAACTTATCGTACTTGTCAGCTGAGTTTCTTAGAATGGCAGTGTCAGTTACTTTAATTTTTATCTTTTTGAAAGGTTTTGTTTCTTGCGGAATTGTGGGTGCGTGTTCTCTGAACGTGCTCTTAAAGAAGTTAAAGCAGATGTTTGCCACAAGGTAAGTTTTGTTGTTTTAAAAATAAGAGGTGGGGGAATGTCGCTGTAATGCAGTGCTTGACTATAACTGTATGTGCTTTCTTCAGCACCAAATGGTACTTGCCCCTGGAAACCCATTCATGCCACTTCTCTGCTGGCCAAAAATAACTGAATGCCAGTTTAATAACCCCGTATCACTTCCTTTGGGGTTTTCCTGGGAAATGTTCTTATTCTAAGGCTGTTTTGGTTGGCAGTAGCTATTTTCTACAGTAAAATACTTTATTTGTTTTATTTGTTCTGGGTGCTTCGGTCTTTTTTTTTTCCCCTTAAACTGAAATTGAAAAGTTTTGCTTTGCTGAAGACTCACCTTTTACATTGAGCTATCTTCCAATGGATAAGCAAAATCAGACCTCTTCCGAAGTATAACATAAGAGGAAATAGTGGTGTTGTGCACCTTGTGGATTAGCCTTTGAGGGTGCATAGGCCTGATGTTTAATGACACGGTCTGAGCAACTGGTGATGTGACAGTTTTAATGCCTGAACTAGTTCCACTTACAGCAGAGGACTGATGAGGAAGGAAGTGGCTTACTTATTTTATTTTAAATGTATGTTTGAAAAGGGTAAAAGCACAAAACACACTGAGCAAGTGAGGGTCACAATGTCAAGGTCAGGAATTTTAGGAGCTGGAGACACTTTGTTTTTTAAGTTTTGTACATTTTAAGATTTTGCTTTGCGGTTATTTCATTTATTTGGTTTTTGGTTTTTAAGGCTTAGCTATTTGTCTAGTTAATGAGAATGTCAAGAGTTAGTTATGGAATTTAAAACACACAAATGCATGCGTCTCTAAGGTTAAAGAGAGACATCCCACACCAACAGGTTATGGAAAAATTGTCCATTATCAACTATCCTTTGCCATTCTCTGGTGCACATGATAAAATTGATTAAAATGTACAGATTTTTAAATAGTTGTGCTAGTGTGGCCCTATTTTGGGACAGTGTTACTTTTTTTTTTAAAGCAATGCTAGATTTATTGCTGAATATACTGACTTGGGTTTATTTAATAGAGCTGACTGGCACCTGAGGAAACTTGCTGTGAAATTGTCTGGAATAGTTTATTGTGTAATGAGATTCACTCCTGTTCATTTAGCTGAGATCAGTGATTCAAACGGTTCGTCTGTCCATGCCTTAGCATCATTAAAAATCTACTCAATATTTGATCACTGTAATTGTAAACTCCATAGGTGGTTAACCAATGATACTGGTAGATATTTGATACAGTGTATTGTGCCTAATAAGCTGTTGAAGTGTCTGGTCATTACATTCCTATTAGCTTTGTTGCCTCTTTCTTTCAGTTAAAGTTTTATGATAATAAAAATGACTAAAGGCAATAGTGTGGGAGGAAAGCTGGATTCTTTTTTTTTTAAAGCTTATGAGGTATCTAATAGTTGTGGCAGCAGGACCTCTGTCTGACCTGCCCTTTCCTGCTTGGATGGAAATGGGCTTAAAAGGTAGATTTCCCTTCCCCATAACTGGAAAAAAAGTTTTACTTATTTAAAAAACAACTATCTAGTAGGGTGTGTGAAATGGGCCGTATTTGATTCGGATTCAGCCCGAATCGGGGACAGTGATTCAATTTGTTGATTTGGATCACTGTCCTGATTCGATTTGGCTGAATCTGAAGATTCGATGCTGATTCGGAGAATCGGCGACTTGGCCCTAGACACAGCTTTAAATGTTTTTTCTACGTGCCTCAAGGTACCAGTGCGGCTTGTGAACACTGTGGTGCTGGGGCAGATGGAGTGTCTGTCCCACAGGAGCTTGGAGGCCCCCACCATGTGCTCGGCAGTGGACTCAGAAATGGACCAGAACTACTTCCAGTCCACTTCCGGGTCCCCCTGCCGAGTATGTGGGGGATTCCCCACACCCTCCCAGCTCGGCAGTCAGCTGTGGAGACCCTGAGTGCCCCCCCGACCCAGGAGGCACCAGTCACCGAGCTGGAGTGCAGGGGGAGGGTCCCCTGGGCGGTCACAGCGGACCCAGAAGTGGACCAGAAGTGCTTCTGGTCCAGTTCTGGGTCTGCTGCCAAGTCCACTGGGGACGCTCCATGTGCCCCACCATCTCAGCCTTGATGAGCTGCCTGGTACCTTGAGGTATGTACAAAGAAAACATTTAAAGCTGTGTCTGTCAGAATCATCGAATCCCTCCAAATCTCTCTGAATTGATTTGGACGGTTCCGATTCGGTTCGGAGAGACTTAAAGGGTCTCCTGATTTGATTCAGATTCAGCCGCCAACTTGAATTGATGACCAAAGCATCACACAGCCCTGCTGTCTAGGTCTCTGCCCTCCCACCCTGCACCTATGTCTCTTTCTTCCTTCATTAATGCTACATGGTTTCTGAATCCAAGATCCTGTTAATTTTTCCCTTCTCTCAAGTTTAAGGTGTTTTGTTTTGTTTTTTACCCCACATCTTTCTTTCCAGTGACATCTTGTGTATCTTTCCACTCTTTAATGCTCCTTTTCTTCTGCTCCCTTACCACGGTTCATTTCAGGACATTTTAACTCTAAGAAACCCTATTTTTTTTTACTTCATTCAATGCTGCCTTCTATATGTTTTCCTCTTTTCTTTATTTTATTGTATGTATCACTCCTCCTGAGTTCCGTTTTTGGGGTTGGGATTTTGTTCATGTTTTATATGAAGCAGTTCTACGAGCACTTGGGTGTGTGCAGCTTTGATTCCTTTTTGTAATCCTTAAATAAGCAAGCTGTGATCTAAGTGCGTTTTTCACAGCTGATATAGAACGTTGCAATAAGAAATCCTAGACTTGTGTTACCACAATGAATTTCAAGCTGTGGTCTACAGACTTGGCAAGTTTTCTGGTTTTCTTGTTTTGGTTGCTAATGGCAGTAAAAACATTTAAACACCTGTTGTTTTGACTTTTGCTCATGTCAAGTGCATGTTAAGAACTCCTAATTTTTGGGTTGAGGGTGGGAAGAAAGTAGTAAACCAGTCACTGTATTGAGGCATGGTCTGTGTAGAACCTGGATTATTAAAACATACATTTCCGCTTTTTCACCATAAGATATGCAGCTGTATTAAGTCTCAGAAGTAATTTATGAGCCTTTTTGTTAAGTCACTTCGCATCAAATAAGTTTTCTTATTTTTTTTAAAGGACAGATGGTCTTGAATGATCATCTCATCTTAGAGAAATAAGGCAGCCTTTCTGTCTCAAAGCTACATTGTCTAGTACATGAGTCTGAGGATGAAAGGAAACACTATGCTTATTGCATGCTATTGTGTGTACTGTTTTAATGTTTTAAAGGAAGAGATGGCTATCTTGTGTTTGTGTCCAAACATAGTTAAACATCCATGTAAATTCGCAACCAAATTCAAGCTCCAGAGAGCAGCTTTTTGTAAGAGTATTCTAGAAACAGGGAAACAAGTTTGCTAACTCCCCTCCTCCCTCCCCACTGATTTGTTCTTATGTGTGTTGAGACATTTATTTTCTTTTAGGGTGGTCCACTGATAGGTAGGGACCTATTGAAATCTCCATTGTGCTGTTTTTTGTGGGAAACTGATGGCGGGGGGAGGGTGGCAGGCCCTGAAAAACTTTTGGTGGACTCGCTGAAAAAAACCCAAGCTGTTGGAAGAGGAAACAGTGGGAATCCCTGAGAACCTGAAGCACTGGGGGAAGGGTGAGGAGGAAGAGGGCAAATAGGAGGCTCAGCCCCTGACATAGGCTCAGTCCAGGAGCCTGTCTGGGGCCAGCCAGGGAAGCAGGAGGGTTTTTGTGTGGCTTTTAAAGCTCCCACAGGCATGTTGCTACATGCATGCTGCCACCTGAGGAGGAGCACACTTGAACACTAAGAAATCCTCAGAGACATCCAAATACTTGTCAGCACTGGACTGTGTAAGACAGTATCCTGCTGGGACCATGCATGCAGACGGAGGCAGACTCTTCTGTACTGCCCCCAGTGTAACCCTTCCATTGTCTCTTCATTGGTAATGCTGTGTCCTGCTTGATTCCCAGTTTCATCCCCTTCTCTGTGCTCTTTCTCCCCACACTTCCTTCCCTCCCTCCTTCCATGATTATCTTCTCCTGTTCTGTAATTACATTCCTAAGGAATTTTTAAAGATTTTGAATTGTAATTACGCATCCAAAGAATGGTAATGAAGACCACAGCTGTCCTCTGGTGCAATAGAGCTAGAATTTCTTAGCAGGAGAGACCAGAACTTTCTCAGTACTGCCCTAGACTTCACAATAAACTTTCAGGACCTAGAAAACAGCACAGACTTTGCACCTTTTTGGACCTGCTGGAAACTTAAATTCTTTCACCCTGCCCTTGCTTAAGGGCATGAGTTAGGTGCTTATATGGTGTTTTTAATGTATATTAAAAAACCCACATGCTGGCTTCTGCTAAGGAAAACCTCCTGAAACAAGGCACTGTACTCGGCACAGATGACCTTTTGTAATTGCATAACTCTGACATGTGACATTGTTAATCATCTGCGGTACTGGGAGGCACTCAGATATTCCAGTGATGAACTCTGTATAAGAACCTACACAAAGAAAAGCTGCTGCCTACACTTTACTGCTATGTTCAGTGTTGTTATGACTGCAGTGGCGTATAGGAATTCTTAACAACTTCTCTCTTGGTTCAGCTTGAACAGATTCACTGCTAGTTTAAAATGGATCTGAAAAAAACTGATCAAAAACCTGACCCCCCTATCCTGTACTTTTTGTCATCTTTGTATAATCGCCATGTTTTAATTAAAATAAATGTTCATTATCAAGACAGTAATTTTTTTAACAAAACAAAAAATAGTGATATGAACCAGTACCCCTTGTTTCGTGAGATTCTTTTGATGTTTGTGCTTGTATCAAAATTATCAAAGTGTGTGATTTACATTTAATTGCCCTAACTGAACATTGGTGCAGTTGCCTTAATTTTATGGAGCGGGACAGTGCAAGAACTCCAAAGAAAATTATATAATAAAGCTGAGGAAGCAAAGATTAGGGCTTCAGAGTCTAGTTAGTATTTATTGTGTTTTTACTAAGGATTGAATTACCTGAAGTTTAGTTATGACTTTGTACACTACATTTCATAAATCATTCTTGGCTCTGAACTTTCAGGATCTTGAAAAAACATTGCCTAGTATTTTGATTTGCAAGAAGGTGTACGTGGGTTAATTCGTACACGGGCAACATTGCTTTATTGGAAAAAAAAAATTAACTGTAAACCCTGCTCTGTACATTGATCTGATAATTAGATACATCGTGCAGCATTTTCAGCTTTAATTTGGCTGTTTAGAAATATTTCAGTAAAGTTCTCATGAATTTTATTAACTACAGGAAGGGAACAGAGGTTTTCTAAATAGTCATGAGGGAACTGGTTTCTATGCCTTCCGGTAGTTAACAATTTGTTTATATTGCAAGCAATAATTAACTCTATTCCCCTAGTGCAGTATTTCTTCATGCAGTAGTGAGAAACTGAAATGCATGCAAGCTTATGAAGCAAAAAAGTCTACTGTTTTCTTGATGGAGTATATTCTATGATAAGTAGCTAATAATTAATAGTATTCCTTTCTGAACAGGCTGGCTGTTAGAACACAAAACTTTCCACAGTATTTCACTCTGTTTTTTGCAGATTGTCACAAGCACTTTGGTGAGCCCACATATGATAATAGTACTAACGGTTTGTTCTGCTAGCTGCTATGCTAAATATGTTAAAACATATTCTGTTGTCTTAAACCTAAGCATTTGCATGGATGTTTTTGAGGAGGGACTTGTGATGCTAGTGTTACCAGCTTGAACATGGGTCCTCTGATTACACCTGTTGCAGTGTTGGAGGGGGGTGTATGCCCAAAAGAAATGCAAGGGTAGTAAAGCATAGCCCATAGAACGTGCATTTGTTAGTTTTCCTATTTTGTGCATCTAGTCTCTCTTCCTTATTTAGTCAGGAGGCAACATGGTAGGTAAGACTTGTTTTAAATGGGGATTATAGTAATAGATCTTAAACTGTAGCCAGACCTCATGTACTCTGTTGTGCTGAGTACTTGATAGTTTCATTCACCTGTTTGTAGCCTAAGATCTGAGGAATAGTCAGTCCATTTCTAGGCCAGAATTTCCCATGTGCTATTTTAATGCAGTTGAGTGCTGACCTGCACAAAGTTGCAAGTACCTTGGAGTAATCTGGGAGCTGCTAGCTGACTTTACTCTTGGGTATACTCTGAGCAGTGTAGGTATATTGATCCACAGAGTGCACATCTTGAAGTTGTGTAGCCATTCTGTTCCCTACTAATCTGAAATCCACGATTGTTCATTCAGGTTAAATTGTTGTGTGCCTCTTTAAGTGTGAGCCTAGGGACCAACCTGTAGATGTTGCTAACTTATAAACATCAAGGGCTTCCCAACAATGTCTCTAGTGATAAAATTCATAACATCCATTATAAAGAGAAAGCATCCACATAGAGCAGTGGTGTTCAATCTTTTTTTCATTTGTGGACCCTTAAATATTGAATGGAGGTGTTAACCCATTTGAATAAGTGATTGATTATGATCAATCATTTGAATTGATCATAGTCATCTTTTGCAGATTCTTTAGACATAGTTTGCAGACCCCCAGAGGGCTGTAGGCCACAGGATGAAAACCAGTCACATGGAGAATATGATTAATCAGTAGCTCCAAACCTGCTATCCATGTTTGTTATGTTACGTTTCACATAACCCCTAGGAACATTCACAGAGCTGATCAGGTCTTGCTAGATCCTCAGATGTGCTTAAAAGGAAGAGGTAACCCCCACTCACCCACCTGGCTTTTCATTCTGTCTTTTCATTCCTCAGCCTTCTCCAAGTAAAAGCAACCACCTGTTACAAAATGAAGAAACTGTGATCCAACCCCAGAATTGCTGTATCCTGCCAAAATCCCAAATATACTCCTGAAAAATACTGTGCCAATCCAAAGATAAAGGAAAAAAACAGTGAAACGTGCCATTGCTCTTAAATACTAATGCTAGACACTGGCACCAAAGTACCCTTTCCCAGTTGCTGTGATTCTTGGGTAAATTGCAGTAGGAGCCAGGGTAAAGAAGAAAAGGAACTTTTGTGGTGGAAAAAAACCTGATACAGGAAAGTTGCACAGTGTTTCTGTAATCCTGTCCCCCTGCCCCCTCCTGTGAAGAAGGCAAAAGTCCCCATTGTTTTGAAACCCCAGGATTTCTATTAAAGTCAAGAATCATGGCGTGTGCACGCCTCTCAAGAAGGTGGTCCATTACATGATTTGAGAATTTTGGAACCAATTGTAACAGTTTTATTTTGCTACTAAGATGGGCAGAAACTATCGTCGCTGGTTTCTTTCAGTGAAGAAACTATGCTGCTTCCTAGCATAAGAGAGGTTTTTGGAAGTGGTTTAGACTTCAGACAGTAGTTGCTTTTAAAACTGCTCTTTGACTCTTCAGATCTCCATCTTACTCTTACTTAGCAGTCAAATTGTATGTTCTCTTAGAAAAGTGAAACCTGTGAGAGGGATAGATGAATACATGGGATGCAAGAAGTCAAACATAAGTCTGTAATGTTTAAAACATTGTTTATTGTCATCTAACATAAAACCTTTTTAATTGTTTGGCCGAAATATGACTATCCGGGAAGAATATTTTGGAAAATAGTTAAGAACTTATTTTTAGGGAATTTGGGAAGGAGATTTTGATGGATTAAGGCTTTAGGAAGGTCTTTTTTACAGAACCGTAGTCCACTGCATGGCCATTTTTTGTTTTTTAAATTGGCCCCCAAGTCATTTTTTAAACACGCATTCAGTCTTGATCATACAGCACAATATCTAAATTCTCTTGAAGATTAGATGGCAATGTAAATCACAATGTAACGCCTCCATTTCTGTCAACACGTTCTATTTACTTTGGTAGTATCCAGTGAACCAATCAGAACGTCATCTTGTTAGTCAGTGCTTAAGTAAATCATCTGTCCAGCATAGATAAGAACTTTTTTTACTATTTTTCTTTATTCTTTTGCCAGGATTTTTGACCAAAAACAAAGTGAATTTACACCAGCTGAATCTTTACAAGCTTTCATGAAGCTGTGCAGTTTCGCAGCAGCTGTACTTTTCACTGTTCCTATATAATAAGGTGGATTACTCCTTCTGAGGGTAGCGAGAAAAATGAGCAACAAATCTTAGAGGAGGAAATGGCTCTGAAAGTATAAACCAGTGGTTCTCAATTTTTGGATGCATAGCTCCTCTCCCTAACTTGTGTGAGTTGAATGGCGTGCAATTTCAAAAACTAATTTACATATTGCAGTGCTTGGCTCCTTGCATTGGAGCTGGGCAATGGAGGCAGTGATGGAGGATTGGCCAGGTAGGGACAAGCCTGAGCTTATCTCTCCACACCTCTCTTATCTTGCCATACCTAGAGGATGATAATCACTAGTAAAATATCTGTTTTAAGGCTTGAAGCTATTTTAATCTGTTTTTGGAAAATGATTAATTACCAAGTTAGGCAAGATTCTTTGGGTAGATGCGATTTCTCTTATTAGACCAACTGAATAGGTGGAAAAAAAAAAAGGGGGGTGGGTTTTGCAAGCTTCCAGTTGTAGTCACCCTTCTTTAGGCATAGGAAGTCTCTGCTGTTCTCAGACTCCCAGGAATGAAAGAAGCTGAAAGTGTGAGAGGATGTTGGTGAGACGGTAACGTAATGCCGAGTCGGCATTGTTCCGTCTAAACTAAGTTTTGCAACTGAGTCTTTAGGGGGGGTGTTTTTTTGTTTTTGTTGCCTTTTTTTATAGGAATGGACTCCTGTATTAATTGGACTCCAAACCATTAACTTTTTTGACTTTAACAATGATAGTGCTGACTTTTATTTCCTTTATAGACAGCCACTACAAAGAACGAATGGGAAAGTATAATATGAATATGGTAACTTGAGCCCCTGAACAATTATGGTACAACATTCTCTATGATCCTGAATAGGCTGTAGATGAGGAAGTGGCCGTGAGTTAGTTGTGGTAAGCCAGCCTTGAAGCAAGAGTTCATTTACAGTGTCATTAGCAATGCTATCAGATGATTAAGAGTCTAACTACTGAATTGAAAAAGGGGGTTTCCATAGGCCTTACAAAAAAGCAACTTGGGGGAGGGGGAGCAGAGAAGGATTTGTTGACTCAAAAAGATTATCTCCAATCACCAGGCAGGACTTTAGCCTCCCTGGGTGGAGGCCAGGAAAGCAGCCATGATGCAGTTGTGGCTGCATTGTTCAAGCGTTCCTTCAGGAGAAAAAACAGCCTGGAGAGGCCACAGGCTGTGAGATGCCTGTATACGGATAATATTCTGGGCCGAGACATACCACCAAGAGTTATCATATATTCATTGGAAAGCATGTAAGAATCAATATTGGGTGATGTATATGATCCATAATGATTTGGAACCTTCAGGTTTGTGGGGTTTTTTTCATTATTTGTTTTTCCCCAAAACCCTATTCTAGGTTCCGGTTTTATCCTTGCAAGGTACAACAGGCTCCCAAAATTTATCTTAAGCACCTCCTAAGCAGAGAGAAATTGAAGTATGATAAAAAAATTAAAAAGTAGGGTCATGTATGCCATCTTTTGTATTTCTTTAAAATTTTATTTGAAAAAGTCAGTTTTTGCAGACTTTAATACACAGTTGGCATAGTACCTTCACTACTGGACTTGTGCCATGTTTAACTTGGAAAAGCAGCTATTGTATATGTGCAACAACTTTTGTTTCCACAGCAACCCGACAAGCAGCATTCAACCCTAGAGTAAGTGCATCTACAGTACATTACACAGCATAGCGTTTCCTTATACAAGGGCACATTGACATTGCAGACTCTGAACTCTATTTAGTGAACAGTTTCAGAAGTCAGTAAACACGGACTGATACAACTGGTCTAACTGTCTTGGATGATCTGCTGGTTAAAATAACATGTTTACTGATATTCTGTAAATATATATAACATATACGTACACATATATTCTGTTAATGCTCTTCTAAACTCTCATAATAATAAATGGCTTGTTTTAAATTATTGTTGGGGAGAAAAAACAGTTAAAATACTGTTTGTTTTACTTTAACAGAGTTGTGGTAATTCAGAGTAAGGACTGAAACATTTTTCTTAAACTATCCTGTTGCCTCTGCATATTGATTGGGACCGGTATGCCTCTTCTTGCTGGTTTTTTTTTTTCCATATAACATTTTGTACTAAAACTCTTTAAAAGTAGGATCACCTTCAACTATGGGTTTTTAGGTTTGCCAGATTTTAACTTAAACCTTGATATTATTTTTTTTAACATGAGATATTTAATGTATACAGGAAAGCAAGAGATTGTAATAAAATATTCTTCTGTTTTAATCTGGGCCACATTCTGTGTCCCATTCTTGCATTAAATAGCATCTTATGAATAAAGATGTCAGAATCATGGTATTCACTTTTAACTAAGGCATCATGAGACCCTGAGAGTCGGTCAAATAACAACTAAAAGTGAGGGTTTTTTTTATAGAAATCATGTAGAGCAGGTAAACACGCCAATGTTTTTATAAACAATTAGGTGGCATTAAGGAAGAAGGTCCATGGCTAATTTTGCTATGACTAATACACATAAAATAATCCCTGGTTTCAATAGTAGCTTTCAGATGATCTCTTATGAGTACAGAGAGAAACCCTTTTCACATTTTTCCCCCTTATTTAAAACAATAAACAAATAAATAAATAAATAAAAGCATTTGCTTGTTTATCATGCAGCTCAAACCTGTCAGCAATAAAGAAAACTCAGGCTGTGGTATGGTTAAAAAGTTGCCTCCTGTTTTTTGATACCGTGGAGTTATGGGGGGACATGGGTTGAATTTCTAATTTTTTCATTAAATAGTGAAACAGATGTTCAGTGCTTAGGTTAGAACTCGTTTCAACTAAACTGTGCCATCTAGAAACTGTACACCAGTGTACAAAATGTTAATTGATTAGGTTTTGATAAACTTGTGGTTAAAATTCAGATGTGAGCTTTTTCCAGCTCCACCAGTGTCTCTGAAAGTTACTTAGCTTCTGTCTTCCCTTTGCCCCCAAAGAAATAAAAAGGAGGGGAGGGGGGCAGAATAATAATACTTTACAAGAATATTGAGGCTTCATTTGTAAATTGCTCTGAAACTTTTGAATAAAAATGTCTGTAGGAGTGAACCAAATATAGCAATGTGTATTTCATTAGGTCCCTTAGGAGTTCACTGAAAACAAATTTGCAAATGTATTTTGATTCACTAGAACAAGGTTCCAAAGCAATTTTTTAAAAAAGAAACACTGCTTACAGGGAGGCTGACAACTTGATTTTAAAAAAAAAAAAACCCATTAAAAATACAAGTTTATCCTAGCATTCGATCGTCAGCAGCTTAGCCTGAATTTGTGTGCATGTGTGTCTGTTGATGAGAGAACCTCCAAGCTTTGTGAGAGACAGAGAGAGAGAACAAAATGAGCCTCCAAATTGTGGTTGGGGTTTTTTTTTAATGTTTATATGTATATGAAGGAAGGGAGTAAGCTTGGGGGTTTTCATAGAAAGATAGACAAAAACATTTATTTTTAAAGCTTGGAGGTTTTCTCATCAACAACATAGTCTAAACAGAATTTTACAAAACAATAATCAAAGTAAAAAGAGTGGAGCGGAGGGTCTTTCCTATCTCTTGCTGGTGTTGGTTTATAAGAGCCTCTCAATCCAGGAAGAGTGGGGTAGGCCTGAGAACAATACCAAATACATTTCTGCCCCACACTCCTCCACTCCATTCAGCAGCACGCCATTGAAGTAAGGCCTCGTAGGAAAGGCTAAGAGAAAAAGTCCACTGTTCAGAACATGGGGAGTGGAGACCAACTCATGTCCACAACTGCGTTGAATCTGGTCTGCCTCTGTGCTCCGGTTTGTGCCGGGGGGAGTGGGGTGTCATTTTTCCAACCACAGGCAGTTTCTTTTGGTCCCCAGAGAGGTTTAAAGGTGGTGTCCATTTGCTGGATGCTGCTAGATCTTCTATAATGTTTGTAGTTTTATGCAGAGATGTCCAAGGGAAGCCGACTACCAGCATATACATTCATGCATCTGCTCTGCAAGATGAAAAATTGGGGCCACTTCCCCAGGTGTTTACCATACCTCCTGTTCTTACCTACATTTCCGTGTCCCTAAGAAAGGGTGCCCTTTTCACTCCAAATACAAATAGTGGGCATCCTTGTTACCGCTTCTGACAAGTATCCTTTAGTGAAAAGTGCATGTCTAAGTTTTCACCAGAAGAGTGCATGAGTGTTGTCTCATGCACTGCATGGTGATAGGCAGTGCAAGTGGTCATCAACAAAACAGTGACATTATCTACATACAAAGTGCTGGTAAATAAAAATTTAAAAAGTAAGCTGGAAAACTAATATTCTGCTATTATTTCATTGTTAATAATTTAGGTGTTACATGCAAGTCTAGTAAGCTTAAAAATATCTCAGTAATTTTTTTCAACTTGCATTGCCACTTTTACAATGTAGTGTAAACTGCTCCCTTTATTCAAAATAACTTGGTTTACTAGACTTAGACAGTCGACACCACTTTTAATTAAACTTTGAATAATTAATATTCTGTCTTTTTCTTCAGTCTGTTTTTTCTTTTTGCACGTGTCACTCTTCCATCCCTTCCAAAGCATCTGTTAACGTATTTGATAACCTTCTTTCTTAGATGCAGTCTTTTTTTTTTTTTTTTAAATGATGCTGATTGTTTTCTATTCAATAATCAAGGGTTTTTCAATTTAATTAGGAAGCTTCTTGCTGTTTTATTGCCAGAGGTTGTAGTAAGCGAACAACAGAATGGGTCTGTATGTTCTCTAACTCGGATGTACATGATGAAGTCTGTGTTTTAAAAATATCTCAGTAGTTTTTTGCCATTCTTTGTCCCCCAATTCAGATACTGGATGGATTCAGTTGTTCAGCTTCATGTTAAAATAATTTGTTTCCTGAAAACGCCAGTGTGCTTCTATTGGGACTTCAGCTTGCTGCAGTACTTTAAGCCTGTATCGCCTCTCCAGGCAGTCCATAACAAGGGGGTACTTTCCAGGCTCAAACTTGTTGGCAAATAAATGAGGTGATTCAATGATCCATTGTAAATCCCCCAGTCCATAAATACAAATATTTCTGATGTAATGTCCTGCAAAAATGAATAATGCATATTGAGAAGAGGGAATAATGGATTGGAGCTATTTGTTTTCAGGTACTTAGTGGGCTTGTCTGCACTGTTGGACAAGGCTAGGGAGCACCCTCATGAAAATTCACCCTGCCTGCTCTCTCTTGGTGACTGCTTCATGGTGAAAAAATATCATTGACCACTGCTAGAATGATGCTAGGCACACCTAATGCCTTTCATGAGCATAGCCAAGTGTGAGAGAATGGGAGTGGCTCTGGGCATGTGCCAGGAAGCGGCTATGTACAGTGTTCACAGTGTGAACAAATTAGTGGGTCTGTTCCTATGGCAACATTTTCTAGTGCTGTCCTGTACAGTGTAGACAGGGCAGTACTGACAAACGTGACAGATCCATCTGTGCGCAAGTACTTGAAACAGAGATAAAGACTAACACTGCTTTTTTTTGTAAACATGAGCGCTGCACTCTGAGAACAGATTTTAGGGGGAGAAATGTGCACGGACCTCACTGGGGCATGCTGCCTCATGTTGTGCACTTGGCCTGTTAGTGATGTGATCTCCTGTCTGCAGTGTGACCATTCATTTTTCTTGTTTTAGTCTGTGCCCAAGTTCTTCATGCTTCATTTATGGCAATTACAGATCTAATGAAAGTCAGTGCTTACATGCTCAACCAAGGTCAAACTGCCATTTAGACAGCACAGTGTTGCTATATTTTTGCTTATAATAATGGGCCAGATGTGTTAACTTCAGGAGCATATATGTGTTCTCTTGCTCCACATATGCATTTGTCAAAGAGATGTTGAGCAAACCCTGTTCTTTTTATTTGAAGGCTGGATCTGCTATGGTTAGTGTTCTGGATAAAGTCCATTTAATAAATGGGAATGGATGCAAGTAGGCAAAACCTGGTAAACATCAAGCTAGAGTTTCCAAACTTGAAAGCTTGGAATGTAAAATGTTAGGAAATCTGTCATTAATTTATAAAACTGGCTAATTTATAAAAGATCATCCTCACTGATGAATAAAAAAAATGCTTGCTTGTGTGTGTATATTAGTATGTATACATATATGCACATATTTATACACACCGATATTACACATGCACACACGTACACTCAAATAGTTTCTGCAGCATTCTGCCAAGTTGAAAGATATTTGGATTTGATATAGGAGAGTAATGTAGTAGGATAGCTTATCTATTTTATTTGTTACATTCACAATAAAATATGCATAACTCCTGAGGTGCATTTCATGGATAATTATGAAATGTATGTTGTATTCTACAAGAAAAGTTACAGCAAGTACATCAGTCTGAATGTAAAACTAGGTCCTCCTGGAATAATTGCATTACCTTTGCAGCCATTATGATTAACTCCTTCTTGATCTTTCCATTTAATAGCTCGTATATTTCCTTCCCAGGCTGCATTTGGTGTGGCACCTGGAGAATCTGGGGGGAGGAAAAATAATCGCGGCTGAAGAGGGCTTTTATTCTGTATACCCCTTGGGAATGACTTTTCATATCTCTGAAGATACCCTTATAAAGTATTGTCTTGTTAATTGTTTATTTACATGCATTTTGATAACTGGCAGCTTGAAATTAATATCTCTTGATTTTTCTTGATTTATTACTTTGTTAGAAGAAGAAATGTATACGTTACACCAAAAGAGGTGTAAACTAGGTGACTGCGGCATTGATGCCTACACAGTCAGATACGTGACAAATTGGCTAGATCGGGCTCGTTCAACATACAGCCCGCAGGCTGCCATGCAGCCCTCATAGTCATTTTCTTAGGTCCGAGGTACTGCAGCAGGAAACAAAAGTAAACACTGTACTTTCATTTTGGGGGAGGGGGAGTGATGTGATACCGCTTCCTGTGAGGTCTTTGAATATGGCTCGCCAGCCCACTGGGTGATAAGTTTATGATCCGGCCCCACATTCAAAAAGGTTGGACACCTCTGGGCTAGATGGTTGCACCCAAAGAGTGGTGGTGGATGGGTCGTTTTTGACCTGGAGGGACGTGGGCAGTGGAATCCCCCAGGGCTCGGTCCTGGGGCCTGTACTATTCAACATCTTTATCAGCGATCTGGATGTTGGTGTGGAAAGCGCGCTGTCCAAATTCGCTGACGACACCGAGATGTGGGGTGAGGTGGGCTTGCTGGAGGGGAGGGCAGAATACAGCTAGATCTAGACAGGTTACAGAGGTGGGAGGATGAGAATGGGATGGAATTCAACACAGACGAGTACTGCATGTGGGGAGCAGGAACCATGCAACACACCTATAGGCTGGGGAACACCCGTCTTGTCAAAACAGTGGCAGAAAGGGATCTTGGAGTCATTGTTGACTCCAAGATGAACATGCGCTACCAATGCAAGAAAATGGTCAGTAAGGCTAACCGCACCTTATCGTGCATCTACAGATGCATCACAGGCAGGTCCAGGGAGGTGATCCTTCCTCTCTATGCGGCGTTGGTTAGGCTGCAGTTGGAGTACTGCGTCCAGTTCTGGGTGCTGCACTTCAAGAGGGATGTGGCTAGCATTGAGAGGGTCCAGAGGAGGGCCACTCTCATGGTCAAGGGGCAGCAGGGCAGACCCTACAAAGAGAGGCTAAAGGGTCTGAACCTATTCAGGCTCCACAAGAGAAGGCTGAGAAGGGATCTGGTGGCGGTTTACAAACTCACCAAGAGGGACCAGTGGGAGTTGGGTGAGGCTCTGTTCCCCCGGGCACCGCTGGGGGTTACTAGGAATAACGGCCACAAATTGTTAGAGAGAAAGTTCAGGCTGAACATTAGGAGACATTACTTTACAGTTAGGGCTGCCAAGCTCTGGAATGGGCTCCCAAGGGAAGTGGTGCTCTCGCCTACCTTGGGGGTCTTCAAGAGGAGGCTGGACAGATACTTGGCTAGGGTGTTATGACCCCAGCACTCGTTCCTGCCCAGGGCAGGGGTTCGAACCTAATGATCTGTTTAGGTCCCTTCTGACCCTAAGCACTATGAAACTGTTGGGTATAGGGAGAAAACATTCTTAATAGCAGTATGTTTTGAAACCAGTGGCTAGTGGTCTACCCTACCCTTTGGAAGTAGACGATACATTTCTGGTTTCTGTCTCCAAACAACACGTAGGTCATAGCATCATATGAATAATGCAAGTTTAGGAAAATAACTTCTGTAGCTAGTTTAACAGCGTCAAACCAGAGGTTATTCATAGTATAAATAATGGTCATCTTACCAGTTAAACGATTCAGTGTGACCCAGTAGTGTTCATCTGGACTGTATGTGTCCCTTGACCATTCAAGCAAATCTTTTGCTCGTACATCAGTCAGTGTAAACTCTACAAACTCTCGAGTAAGTATGTAGTAAGCACTCCCAAAATATATGGTTAAATTATGAGGGGGATTATTTTTCACATTCTTAGTTGGATACACATAGGATGTTCCAGAATGGACGTATTCTTTGTAACTAACATGCGTCCTGTATTTTATATGAGGTGGTTGGATCACCCCAGGAGTTATATTTTTACCGTTCCATTTGCTTTTGATATATTGTATAATTTCTTTGTTTGTTTTGATAGGATAATCCTGGCCACACAGATTAATAACATAATTCCACTGACTGTTGAATTTAATCAGGTCCTTCATACAATTGATGTCTGCTTGTAGCCTTGAAAATCCTGCATAAACAACACTTTCTCTTTTTGATGAGAGAAATATGTTTTCAAAGCAGTTGACTATGGTTTGCACAGCAGCTTTGTAATCCTTGGATGTTTTTTCATCAATGTGAATGCAGTAAACATTTTGAGGCACATAAATGGCTCGTAGTAGTTTTACAAACATTTCTAACTCCTTGTGAATTGTGATGATGTAGGCCAAAGGGAAGTTTTTTTCTTCTTCAGACAGTGGTTTTGTTATGAAATGCAAATTCTTCAGGACAGCAGAGCAGTTGCATGGAGTCTGTATACAATAAAGCATTTCGGGTCGATGAATACTCTGACACAAATTCCCAATCTGAGGTGCTGCGCTTTTCCCCTCAAACAGAGCTGAACAAAGTTCATCTGGATAAATGCCACATTCTTCCGCATCTGGCTTTTCACTTGATTCTTTAGGAAATGTGTTCTTTACATAGATGAAAGTGAGGATAAAAATAGACACACCAAGGCATACTAAAAATCCTGATTTTGCTGCATCAAGCTGGTTCATTTTTGTTCTGCAGCCACTTTCTTTTGATCATAGTTTACTTATCTGAAAGGGAGAAGAGAAAGCAGGGTTGGGTTTTTTTTTTTTGGTTTTTTAATTGATTTAATCTGATTAAATGAAAGTGATGCATGCGCAGATGCCGAGATCCTTTTTGTAGTGCCAAATAGTAGTACTACAATTTCTCCCCAAAACAGGGAACGGAGAGGCAATGAAGTTTGCATAAGAAGAGTGGTACCTGTAATTCCTCGGTCCCTGTATACTCGCAGTTACCAATGACAAAGAATTGAGAAGAGCTGCTGTTTCTAGGGTTACCAGGTTTCCAGTTCCAAAAAAGAGGATACCTGTTGCACAGAGGAGGGGGAGGACCCAAAAGGGTCCTGGTTTTCCCAGACAGATGGTAACCCTAGCTATTTCGGACTCTTGCTTTCCAGTTATTAGTTATGTTATTTCTATATTTTAATTTATTATGTGGTTTTGGTCAAGAGACAAATAGCTGCTCACAACTATTTAACATCTGGGCATCTCTTCAATTCCTGTGTTGCTCCTTTAATTGGAGCAGGCAGTACATGCTGGTAATGTTTTGGCAACAGTAAAGCTGCACAGCTCTCTGACCAGCTATTTAGCAACAGCAAAGATGATAAAATAAATAGCAGTAGAAGACCAAATTCTGATCCACAAAGGTATATAGTTTTTTCCTTAACATTAAGTGACCCGGAGTTCTGGTTTGTTTGTTTACTCCACGATCTATATAGATCAGTTTTCTAATACCGAATCCTAACAGCCAAATAACTGCATTTTCTTGTTTTGAGAATCTTTGAATCCTTCCTGTAATACAGTAAATCACTGGTGTTATAGTAGTACATTTTAATGCTCGTAGAGCAAGCAGCTAGCTAATTCATTTTGGCTCTCCTGTCTGCTACAGCTGCTAATTGAAGCCTTTGTTTTTGAAGTATTTGGTGAAGTAGTACATAAACCTTCCTGAAGAATTAAAAAAAAAAAAAAAATCAGTCAAATTGACAATATGATGATTAGGACTCCTGAATGTTTTGCTTTGTGATTGTAGGAGTGTTTGAGGGGTTGGTTTCTTTGCTTTTCCCTGCTTTTATTCAAGCTAAATGCTTGTAGAAAAAAAATGTTGATATTTCACGTGCAACTTTATCATATTTTGTGTCTGTTAACCTCACTTAATATGGGTATATCTTAGCGTCTCGTAAGCTAAATTGGTACATTTGATAGTTGGATTTGTTGCTAAAGTGTTACGAGTCTTTGCTTTCGTTTAACTTAGTTTCGTTCAATAAAAGACACTCCTTCTACCCCTCCTCCCCCAGCTTCTAAAACAAAGGACGATAATGGAACTTAAGTAAAACAGGAACACAAGACTTTAAGTACTGAAATCTGAGAATTTGTGACGAGGCTAGATTTTTTTATAATGATTAAAACTTAAAATTTTAGGAGAGAAGACTTTCAATAAAGAATGTATTTAGCTTAGTCCTTACTGGTTTGCGCAGGATTTCGTACTGGAAGAATGCCTTTTTCCTCTTCTGCTTATTAATCCATTCTTTGGAAGATTTTGCTTCAATTTTGTATCCGTTTCCCTGTTGTGCTTGATCTGTACATATTCTTCAGTACACATCAAATGCATAGGCCAAAGAAAAAACATTAAGACATCCAGTCCCAGAAGAATATATATATTTGTTTAGTGGCTCATAAGGGATATGGCTTACTGCATAAACACACTTGTGCAAGCTTGGTTCTAAGTGAGCCCTTCGTTTGTTTAAGCTGAAAAATTCAGCACTCCCATCAGCATCAAATTTTTGATGTTGTGGAGAAAACAGTTAGAGAAGAATGCCTTTTGCAAGGCAGATGCAAGGTTTTTCAGAGGAATAATCAAATACGCCAGCACTGCTGCCGACGGACTAACAGAGCCAAGAAAAGATTAGCATAATGGACTTTATGTACCCGTAGTGGAGGTTAGTGGGAGGAGAGTTTGTTACAGTAGTGTAGCACTGACTTTGTCTTAGAGCCAGAAAACCTGCTTATAATGAATGAATAATTAAAGGTAGAATAGGGAAGTCACTCTAATTTAGTGAATAGGATGAGGATCTCTAGAGCACGTTTTGAGGTTCACCATGCTAAGCCTAAGCATTATATTGAAGGACAAGAAATATGCAGTTATTGGGTTTTCTGAAATATTTAAATAGCATGTAAATCATTGGTGAACTGTTACATTGTATTAGCGTCAGTTCTGACACAGGAAGTACAGTATCTCATTAAGGATAGATTTAAAAAATGGGAGTTACCAAGGAATTGGCTTATAATGTGTTACTTATATGTGATAGGTGAGAAGAAAAGATTCCTTCCCCAAAGTCAAAATATTTCTAGGGATTTTTTGAGCCTCTTAAGAGAACATGTAATAACTGCGGGGTGGGGAGAGAGAGAGAGAGAGAGAGAGAGAGACCAATTATTAACCCTTTCCCTTCCCACCCCATAAATCCTAAAAAACTGGCTTTCACTTGTTTCATAATGTTAATTATCTGGTTAAATTATTTGTACATTTTTGGGAAGTGCTCGTTTGAGGCTTATATAGCCTGTCTTACGGTATATAAGTTGGCGGATGTACAAAGATATGTGCTAAGTAGTATACAAAGTAAAAACATTCCCTAATCAACCATTTCAGATCTCACAAGACAGGATGCTATGACTATGACGAACTGGATTGGGGCAGGAGATAAGAGAAGTGTCTGCTGACAGTCTGTTAAATGGATTTTAATTGATAGCATTCACTTGAAGGAAGTGACAGCATTTTTTAAATGTTAGGGCTGAAACTAATAGTTTTCATCTTAATGTGATTTTTTTTTTCTTGTACCAGTTAATTACCTTTTTATAAAGATGTCTTAAATTCTCTTTAATTGGAGCATGTAATTGGCAAGTTGGGCATGACATTAGAAATCCCCTTCTTTCTTCTTCATGCTTAAGTGATCAGGGTTTGGGCATGGACCTACAAGAAGGTGATGCAATGCCAAGGCTATTGGGTGAAAACAGACCCTTCACAGATGATATTCTTACCATAGAGCTGAAATACCAGCCATAGTTTGGTCTGTGTTCCTTGCATGGAGTGTAGGTCTTTGGATCAATGTTGGCATATCATCAGCTGGCATATATCATGGCCAGTTCTTTGAAATGTAAAACATTTAAGTCTCTTTCTCCCTCCACTTGAAACTAAGCTGAACTCTCAAAGGATCAAGCCAATTTTCAGGGACTGAAGTATAGATTTAAATCCTGAGTTTCAGGCACTCAATTGTGACAGTGTTGATGAATGTTATATTTCCAGGATGTGCATGTAGCGATAGCCTTAATAATGGTAGAGGGGGAAAATTACTGGATTAGACAAACTCTTCAATTTTAGTTTGAGAAAGTAAGCTTAAAAGACAGGTGGGGCCCATAGTAGAATATTTATAGACACGTGCCAACATACTAGTAATTTCAGTCCATCAAGATCCTGTTGCATAAAATACATGCATGCAGTATATTTAATTTTTTTTTTAAAGCAAACTGAATAGTTTTTGTGATGAATTTTTACTTTTTTGGGTCCCTCTCGGTCCTCCAAATTCTGGGCTATGTCACTGCACACCTAAATTAGCTACTTCATGTGTTGTTTGGAGGGGTTTAATCCTTTTAAAGTTTAATTAAACATTTGGCTGTACTTCTGTAATTTCTTGAGTTGAATTGCTTTAGAAAATTGAATGTCTCTAATTTTAGTGTCATGAAAGGGTTAAGGAACACTGACACTTCCAGGACTCTTTTATATCTTATCTGCCTGATGAGCTGTTTTATAAATCGAGTAGTGATGTTATATAGGGGATAAGTCACTTTTGAAGTAAAAAGTAAAAGTTTAAGTTCTTCAAAATAAAGTAATAGAAGGAAATACCATTTCATATATATTCTTATAATTATTCCTAAATTACCTTGAAACTGCTTCTGTTACAACTTTATATATAGCCAATTAGGTAAGTAAATGACAATTTTGCCAGATTGGGCCTTTAAATTTAATATTTCCATAAAGTTCTTTTGACTTCAAAAGATGAATAGGGGATTAATATTGACTAGAAACATCAAACGGGTTTATGAGGGGTAATATTTCAGCTGCTTTCTCTAGTTATTTTCTTCCTTGCACAAAATGCTTGTACTTGTAGCAGTTTAGTGAAGATGTTATGGCAGTAGTGTTTTGGCAATAGATATAAAGCCCTGGGTTACAGAGTTAAAAGAAATTAAGCGATTAACAACAAATTGTAGCTTGCATTTACACAGACGAGGCTTTTTATATTATAAGAAAAAAAAAGCATTTAGCATTTTAACAATCTTTCTTCACACACGCATCTAATTCAAAGCTGTTTTTAGTCTAAATGTTATCTAAAAATAAAAGCCTCTAATTTTCAATAGTGAAATGCCTTGGTCAGAATCAAAGCATTTGTTTTAGAGCTTTTAAAGATGTTTTTAAAAGCATTTTCTATAAAAAATAAATTCTTAAAATTCAGCTTATTTAAACTCACCTTGCAGAAGAGGAGCCAGATGTTAGCAGCAGAATTTTATAAATGTATGAAGTCCCATTGCCCTTCAGGTGAAAATCAGATTAAGTTCTTCATTCTGTTGCTTATGTGGAGACCTCACATTGGATTAAATAGGTTAAATATTAACAGAATTTTTTTGTTAGGGTTTAGTTTAGCATTTCATAGTGCTTAATAGTTTATTCTGCAGTGGCCCCCAAGCACTCAGAACAGGCAGTCTCTTTTATGTAATGACAACAGAAAGCTTGATCTTCTCCAAATTTTTGTTGACTGTTCTGACACAGCCTTTAAAGGCAGTGAAACTAGTCTTTGAAATCTGTAGAGACTGCATTGCTGCTGCTTAAAGATAGTATTGCTATGACTGTAACCTCTAGTTGCTAACAGAGCAGAGTGAATGATGTGGAGGGGAAAAAAAACAAAACCCTTGCTTAACTCCTTAGCTGCTGAAACTTTCCAGAGTATGCAACCAAGTAAAAATAATGTAGGGATTTTTTTGGCTACCTTTTAGCTGCTTGGAGTTAAATAAATAAATGAAAGAGGTGGCACATCTTCCTTCCAGTCTGATGTGTATTTAAACAGTTTTTAAATAAGCAAAAAGATTATCCTTTTTTTAATGTCTAAAAGCAAACAGATTAACCTAGTAGGCTTGAGCAGCTTTGGTGTATGAAAAGTACCCTGCATGAGTCACAATTGATGTATTTGTGTGTCTGTGGCCTAAAATAGTATGTATGGTAGTTTCATAGCTGACTTTTTTTGTCACTTGGATTGAATTAAAGCCTGTTGTTCAGAAATAATAAGTACAGAGGAGGCCTGGAAGTATATTAAGTAGAAGTGCACTGATGCATCGGTCCATATCGTATCGGCACCAGTAAAAGGAAAATTGATGTTCTTGGCAATTAGATTTTTGTGGCTGATGTCACTGGTAATTTTGCTGATTTTTTTTAAATACTGTCTGCGTGTGCTCAGCTACAGCATGTATGCTGCCAGGAATGCAGCCTGGGAGCTTGGAGAGCAGCATCCAGCCAGAAAGACTGTTGTGGGGTGGGGAGGAAGGGATGTGGGGGGACAGATAGAGGCCACCATGGTGAGGGAGAGAGTGGGGGTGGGGCTGAGGCAGGCACTGCCCAGGAGGAGCGGAGCCATAGGCAGTTCATGCAGGAGGCACAGCAGGGTGGGGAGGGAGGTGGCACCCCACCACTGTGTGCACCCTTGGCGCAGGCACAGGGGGCACTTGCCCCCTGGATCTGTGCTCTGGGTGAGGGCAGGCTGTGCGCTCTTGGCTGCGGCTCAGTCCGAGCTGGTAAGTACCATGGGGGGACCCCTG